>NC_086321.1:16851557-17163224 GCF_036172605.1 Pelobates fuscus | reverse complement strand
CTGAGGGTGGTGAGGGGGGTAAGAGTGAGGGGGTGATGCTGAGGGTGGTGAGGGGGGTAATAGTGGGGGGGGGTGATGCTGAGGGTGGTGAGGGGGGTAATAGTGGGGGGTGATGCTGAGGGTGGTGAGGGGGGTGATAGTGGGGGGGGGTGATGCTGAGGGTGGTGAAGGGAGGGGGGAGATAGTGAGGGGGGTGATAGTAAGGGGGTGATGCTGAGGATGGTGGGGGGTAATAGTGAGGTGGTGATAGTGAAGGGGGGTGATGCTGAGGGGGGTAAGGGGGTGATAGTGAAGGGGGGGTGATGGTGAGGGGGGTGATGGTGAGGGGGGGTGATGCTGAGTGGGGTTGATGCTGAGGGAGGGGGGTAATGCTGAGGGTGTGAGGGGGTGATAGTGAGGGAGGGATGCTGAGGGTGTGATAGTGAGGGGGGCTGATGCTGAGGGTGGTGAGGGGGGTGATGCTGAGGGTGGTGAGGGGGTGATGCAGAGGGTGGTGAGGGGGTGATAGGGAGGGGCGGGGTGATGCTGAGGGAGGGGGTGATGCTGAGAGTGTGATAGTGAGGGGGGCTGATGCTGAGGGGGGTGATGCTGAGGGTGGTGAGGGGGTGATGCTGAGGGTGGTGAAGGGGGTAATAGTGGGGGGTTGATGCTGAGGGTGGTGAGGGGGGTAATAGTGGGGGGTTGATGCTGAGGGTGGTGAGGGGGGTAATAGTGAGGGGGTAATGCTGAGGGGGTGATGCTGAGGGTGGTGGGGGGAGTGATAGGGAGGGGGGTTGATGCTGAGGGCTGGGGTGATGCTGAGGGTGTGATAGTGAGGGGGCTGATGCTGAGGGTGGTGAGGGGAGTGGTGCTGAGGGTGGTGAGGGGGTGATGCAGAGGGTGGTGAGGGGGGTGATAGGGATGGGGGGTGATGCTGAGGGAGGGGGTGATGCTGAGTGTGTGAAAGTGAAGGGGGCTGATGCTGAGGGAGGTGAGGGGGGTGATGCTGAGGGGCGTAATAGTGGGGGGGTGATGCTGAGGGTGGTGAGGGGGGTAAGAGTGAGGGGGTGATGCTGAGGGTGGTGAGGGGGGTAATAGTGGGGGGGGGGGGGTGATGCTGAGGGTGGTGAGGGGGGTAATAGTGGGGGGTGATGCTGAGGGTGGTGAGGGGGGTAATAGTGAGGGGGTGATGCTGAGGGTGGTGGGGGGGTTATATTGAGGGGGTGATGCTGAGGGTGGTGCGGGGGGTGATATTGAGGGGGTGATGGTGAGGGGGGTGATGCTGAGGGGGTGATGGTGAGGGAGGGGGGTAATGCTGAGGGTGTGAGGGGGTGATAGTGAGGGAGGGATGCTGAGGGGGGTGATGCTGAGGCTGATGATAGTGAGGGGGGTAATGCTGAGGGTGGTGAGAGGGGTGATAGTGGGGGGGGGGGTGATGCTGAGGGTGGTGAAGTGAGGGGGGAGATAGTGAGGGGGGTGATAGTAAGGGGGTGATGCTGAGGATGGTGGGGGGTAATAGTGAGGGGGTGATAGTGAAGGGGGGTGATGCTGAGGGGGGTAAGGGGGTGATAGTGAAGGGGGGGTGATGGTGAGGGGGGTGATGGTGAGGGGGGGTGATGCTGAGGGGGTTGATGCTGAGGGAGGGGGGTAATGCTGAGGGTGTGAGGGGGTGATAGTGAGGGAGGGATGCTGAGGGGGGGTGATGCTGAGGCTGATGATAGTGAGGGGGGTAATGCTGAAGGTGGTGAGGGGGGTGATAGTAGGGGGGAGATAGTGAGGGTGGTGATAGTAAGGGGGTTATGCTGAGGGTGGTGGTGGGGGTAATAGTGAGGGGGGTGATAGTGAAGGGGGTGATGCTGAGGGTGGTGATAGTGAAGAGGGGTGATAGTGAAGGGGTAATAGTGAGGGGGGTAATGCTGAGGGTGGTGAGGGGGGTTGATGCTGAGGGAAGGGGGTGATGCTGAGGGGGGGGTGATGCTGAGGCTGATGATAGTGAGGGGGTAATGCTGAAGGTGGTGAGGGGGGTGATAGTGGGGGGGTGATGCTGAGGGTGGTGAGGGGGGTGATAGTAGGGGGGAGATAGTGAGGGTGGTGATAGTAAGGGGGTTATGCTGAGGGTGGTGGTGGGGGTAATAGTGAGGGGGGTGATAGTGAAGGGGGTGATGCTGAGGGTGGTGAGGGGGGTGATAGTGAAGAGGGAGTGATAGTGAAGGGGTAATAGTGAGGGGGGTAATGCTGAGGGTGGTGAGGGGGGTTGATGCTGAGGGAAGGGGGTGATGCTGAGGGGGGGTGATGCTGAGGCTGATGATAGTGAGGGGGTAATGCTGAAGGTGGTGAGGGGGGTGATAGTGGGGGGTGATGCTGAGGGTGGTGAGGGGGTGATGCTGAGGGTGGTGAGGGGGGTGATAGTGATAGTGAGGGGGGAGATAGTGAGGGTGGTGGTGAGGGGGGTGATAGTAAGGGGGTGATGATGAGGGTGGTGGGGGTGGTAATAGTGAGGGGGTGATAGTGAAGGGGGGGTGATGCTGAGGGTGGTGAGGGGGTGATAGTGAAGAAGGGGTGATAGTGAGGGGGTGATAGTGATGGTGAGGGGGGTGATAGTGAGGGTGGTGATAGTAAGGGGGGGATGCTGAGGGGGGTGGTGGGGGTAACAGTGAGGGGGGTGATAGTGAAGGGGGTGATGCTGAGGGTGGTGAGGGGGGTGATAGTGAGGGGGTGATAGTGAAGGGGTAATAGTGAGGGGGTAATGCTGAGGGTGGTGAGGGGGGGTGATGCTGAGGGGGGTTGATGCTGAGGGAGGGGGTGATGCTGAGGGGGGTGATGCTGAGGCTGATGATAGTGAGGGGGGTAATGCTGAAGGTGGTGAGGGGGGTGATAGTGGGGGGGTGATGCTGAGGGTGGTGAGGGGGGTGATGCTGAGGGTGGTGAGGGGGGTGATAGTGAGGGTGGTGGTGAGGGGGGTGATAGTAAGGGGGTGATGCTGAGGGTGGTGGGGGTGGTAATAGTGAGGGGGTGATAGTGAAGGGGGGGTGATGCTGAGGGTGGTGAGGGGGTGATAGTGAGGGGGGTGATAGTGAAGGGGTAATAGTGAGGGGGTAATGCTGAGGGTGGTGAGGGGGGTGATAGTGAAGGGGGGGTGATAGTGAAGGGGGTAATAGTGGGGGGTAATAGTGAGGGGGGTAATGCTGAGGGTGGTGAGGGGGGTAATAGTGAGGGGGGTAATGCTGAGGGTGGTGAGGGGGATAATAGTGAGGGGGTGTAATGCTGAGGGTGGTGAGGGGGGGTAATAGTGAGGGGGGTAATGCTGAGGGTGGTGAGGGGGGGTAATAGTGAGAGGGGTAATGCTGAGGGTGGTGAGGGGGTAATAGTGAGGGGGTAATGCTGAGGGTGTTGAGGGGGGTGATAGTGAAGGGGGGTGGTGGTGGTGGTGAGGGGGGTAGATAGTGAAGGGGGGGTAATGCTGAGAGTGGTGAGGGGGGTAATAGTGAGGGGGAAATGCTGAGGGTGGTGAGGGGGGATGATAGTGAAGGGGGTGATAGTAAGGGGGGTGATAGTGAAGGGGGTAATAGTGAGGGGGTAATGCTGAGGGTGGTGTTGGGGGTAATAGTGAGGGGGGTAATGCTGAGGGTGGTGAGGGGGATAATAGTGAGGGGGTGTAATGCTGAGGGTGGTGAGGGGGGGTAATAGTGAGGGGGTAATGCTGAGGGTGGTGAGGGGGGGTAATAGTGAGGGGGTAATGCTGAGGGTGGTGAGGGGGTAATAGTGAGGGGGTAATGCTGAGGGTGTTGAGGGGGGTGATAGTGAAGGGGGGTGGTGGTGGTGGTGAGGGGGGTAGATAGTGAAGGGGGGGTAATGCTGAGAGTGGTGAGGGGGGTAATAGTGAGGGGGAAATGCTGAGGGTGGTGAGGGGGGGTGATAGTTAACACCTTAAGGACACATGACATGTGTGACATGTCATGATTCCCTATTATTACAGAAGTTTGGTCCTTAAGGGGTAAGGGGGGGTGGTGGTGAGGGGGGTAATAGTGCCCCCCATCCCTCACTTACCTGATCTGTAGGCTGCCTCTGTGCTGCTTCTCTGCGGTTTCAGTCATGAGAGGGAGGCAGGAATAAGCTGTAGCTTCCTGCCTTTCAACATTCACAGCGCCACCTACTTGCAGTGTAATCTCACACAAACCAAAAATAGCAGCACAAGCTGAAAAATCCAGGGGGGGGGGGGGGGGGCAAGTGCCTCTGCGGACGCCCATGGGCGTGGCTAGGACTCCGACGAGACTGGCAGCAGAGTAGAGGAGCTCCGTTGCAAATAGGGGTAAATAAGCAACCCCTGTCAATTTAAGCGGCAATGGCGACCAAGAAGCTCCGTAACACCACCGGGAGCACCCCAGCAGCAGACAATCCACCTGCGAAATCATCTTTGCGGAGGTTCTTCACAGAACAAGCGGAGCCACACCAGTCAAACAAAATGGCACCCGCGATCACTACACGCTGCAGCCAGCCACCCAGCCCGACACCATCAGAGGGCTTTGTGGACGACACAGACATCAGGGCACTGCTTCACCAACTGCCCTCGAAAGAAAACCTCATGGAAATGTTCCAGAGGCTTGAGACCACCTTTGGTGAGAAACTGCAGGCCGTACACGCAGACATACAGCACCTGGGAACTAGGGTGCAAGCCCTGGAAGAATCTGAAGAAGCCTCTGATCGCTTATGGTCTGAATGCCACACCACACAATCCCTGCACACAGAGGCCATAACCTACCTTCAAAGAAAATTAGACGACCTGGACAACAGAGGGAGACGGAACAACCTGAGGGTGAGGGAGAACCCTATTAAGGTACTGACTACCATTTTTAATGAAATCCTCGCCAGGCCAACTGACACAGCGATTCAGTTTGACAGGGCCCACAGAGCGGTGCGGCCCAAACAATTGCCGAAAGATAAGCCACGCGACCTTATATGCCACATTCATAATTTCCCCCTGAAATTTTTCATAAGGCCCGCCAGAACAAAGCCCTACAGTTTGAAGGGACCTCAGTGACCATTTTCCAGGACCTCTCGCCCTCTACCCTACAAGCAAGACGGGCGCTCAAGCCGATTACCACGGCCCTGCTCGAGAGGCAGCTCAAATTTAGATGGTACTTTCCGTTCGCACTCTCAGTTACGACCCCGAATGGGACTTATACCATAACCACTCCAACTGATGTCTCCAACTTTCAGCAGGCACTGGGCCTACCCCACGTCGCCATAGAAGACTGGACTGGCCTATCTAATCCCTTGGCGGCACCGATGCAGCAAAAACCCAAATGGCAGAGAACGCAGAGAAAACGAAGGCGCCAACCTCTAGCTGGGTCTGAGACCTCCAGTCCAGTACTAGAGACAGAGAAGCCTGAAACCAACGATTGAAATGCTAACATATCTTTTTTATAACATTACGATTACTAGAATCGTACCAAGTTTCTGGGATATAAATGTTAATGTTTTATTCAGCCGCTTTTATCATTGTTCGTTTAGCCGCCAATCATCCATATTATTTATGCTAACCGATGCAGCAAAAACCCAAATGGCAGAGAACGCCGAGAAAACGAAGGCGCCAACCTCTAGCTGGGTCTGAGACCTCCAGTACAACTAGAGACAGAGAAGCCTGAAACCAACGATTGAAATGCTAACATATCTTTTTTATAACATTACGATTACTAGAATCGTACCAAGTTTCGGGGATATAAATGTTAATGTTTTATTCAGCTGCTTTTATCATTGTTCGTTTAGCCGCCAATCATCCATATTATTTATGCTAACCGGGCCACTACGGCTCCATATCTACACAGTAAGAACTAATGTTACACTAAAGGGGCCCCAGAGGAGCCCAGATCCGGGAACACTTCAAGGGACTAGGTTTAGACCCCCTAAGGGGATCTTATGACATATCCTATGCACGTCCCAAATATCTCCTATCCCCCTATCGGCGCTTAGGTATCTTCTTGGGGACACTACTGAGTCTCCCTCAAGTGTAGCGCCAACTCCTTGTAAATACGAGGTCGAAACACCGTCTATATGTAAATAGTTTTCATTTACCCCTTCCCTTCACAATCCCCATAACTGTTGCCTACCTAACCATGAGGCTACTCCTTCATGTAAAGCAGTACTACTGACTACTCTACTATGATGGCACAAATTAAACTAATGTCCCTGAAAAACACAGTATGCTAGCACAAGAAATCAATAGACAGAGGGCTGACATATTTATTCAAGAAACGCATTACAGGGGTGACACACAGCCTAGGATTCGGTCTAAACATATTCAACAATCCTTCTATAGCAATTACGGGAAAAGCAAATCCAGAGGGGCAGCGATATTGGTTAACACAAGGGCAGGTCTCACTGAAACCACGGTGAAAGTTAAACCTGGGGGGAGATTTTTATTTGTCAAGGGGAAGTGTCAAGGCACGCTGATGACGTTGGCTAATGTATACGCGCCAAATACTGACCAGGGCTCCTTTGCTAGGTCATGCTTGAACAAACTAGAAGGTTTTGCAGAAGGAGTAGTGATTGTAAGGGGCGATTGGAACATGGTCTTGGACTACTCAATAGATAGCTCCACCCACACCACTGACAAACGGCGACACCAATGCACCCTTCTGGCCAATGCACTTTAAGCACACCAGCTAATGGATTGCTGGCGCATAACACACCCGCAAGACAGAGACTACTCATACTACTCCCACACCGCCCTAAGCTATTCTAGAATTGATATGTTCCACATAAGCCACATATATCTCCCCATGTTAAAAGAGGCAAGTATAGGGAACATCACCTGGTCGGATCATGCCCCGATCTTCCTGACCCTGTCACTGCACAGCGACACCTCACGTAGCGTACAGTGGCGACGCAATGAGACCCTCTTAGATGACCCAAGAGTGATCGAGGATTTAAGGGTGAACTTACGCAATTACTTCCTCAACAACTCAACACCTGATGTTACAGACGCATGGGTCTGGGAAGCACACAAAGGGGTGACTAGGGGACTCCTGATTAAATGGGGATCCAGAATCAAAAAAGAATGGGCACACAAACTGACGGCTCTGACGAACGCCATTCAGGAGCAGGAAACACTGCAAAAACAGAATTCCACATCAGAAATCTTTCATAAACTAACAGATCTCAGAATAGAACTTAGATCCCTTCTATCCCTCCATGCATACAGGGCAACCCAACTAACGAGATGCTCTTTCTGTGCACATGGTAATAAAAGCTGGAAACTGCTAGCACGGGCACTGAAGTCTAAACAGCAGAAATCCTTTATAGTCTCCATAAAAGATAGTCGGGAAAACAATGCGACACCACAAATGACATAGCAGATGCCTTTAACAATTTCTACCATAATCTCTACAATCTCCCACCTCCTGAAGATACACCTCCCAAACTACGAGAATACCTAAAGGCCAATCTCCCCCACACAATCCCAGCCAAGTCAGCCCTGACCCTGGATGAACCATTCTCCTTAGAAGAGCTATCTTCCGCAATTAAAACAATGCCAAAGGGCAAAAGCCCCGGCCCAGATGGCCTGACAGCCAGATACTATCAATCCCTAACAGAAGATTTGGGACAGCATTTCATTAAGATCTTGAATGGGCTAGGACGGGACACATCTCTCCCTCCCCCAATGCTGCGCGCATCCATCACCATCATTCCCAAACCTGGGAAGGATCCTGAGGCATGCGGCAGCTACAGACCCATTTCCCTTATTAACCTAGACCTTAAATTGATAGCTAAACTAATTGCTAACCGTATTAAACACCTACTGCTGACCCTGATTCACCCTGATCAGGCTGGTTTTGTGCCGGGCCGCAAGGCTAGGGACAATACCTCGAGAATAATGAGTATCATTCCCAGAGCTACCACAACTGCCACTCCAACATTACTACTAGGCATAGACGCAGAAAAAGCCTTCGATACGGGGGGTCTAAGTGTACCTGTTCGGAGTCCTGGAACAATTAGGACTAGGCCCGAGGATGAGAAACTGGATACAAACACTGTATAGAGGACCCACGGCCTCTGTTAGAGTAAACGGACAACTTTCCGTACCTTTCCACATAAATAATGGCACCCAACAGGGATGCCCACTTTCACCCCTGCTATTTGTCCTGGCGATAGAACCATTCCTGACTGCAGTCCGCAACAACCCCAAAATCAGGGCATACCGCTATCCAGGGGGAGAGGTGAAGGTCTCTGCATTTGCGGATGACATGCTTTTCTCCATTACGGACCCCCTCCAAACGCTCACCCATGTACAGACGGAAATAGAAGCGTTTGGTAAGCTATCGCATTTTAAAATCAACACTGAAAAATGCGAGATCCTTGGGATCTCCACACCACCGATATTGCAGACACAGATCCGGGACTCACACAATTTCGCCTGGTCACAAAAAAGCCTGACATACCTAGGAATCCACCCAACCCCATCAATCAATGGCCCATACAAGCAGAACTTCCCAACTCTTATAGAGACTATAGACCAAGACCTTAAAAAATGGGACCTACCCTACTTCTCCTTAATGGGGCGTGTCAACATAATAAAAATGATGATACTACCGAAAGTTCTGTACTTGTTCCAGGCCCTGCCTATCCCCCTCCCAAGTGAATTTTTCAGACGCATGAGATCCGTACTTACGAATTACACATGGGGACACAAACCTGCGAGATTAGCATATTCCATACTGACATCTACACTAGGGACGGGTGGGCTGTATAAATATTATGTAGCGGTCCTACTCACGCGAGTTAAGGAATGGGCAACTGTAGACACACTAAAAGCCTGGTACAAGCTAGAACAGAGCTTTGCGACAATGCCCCTCCACACCCTGCCCTGGCAAACGTGCCAGCTCACAAAACTCTCTCCAACAAGCCACCCAATTATCCACAACACACTTAGAACTTGGAGGAGGCACAGAGAGGAATGGGGTCTGTCACCTGGGACAACCCACCCAAATTAAGGACATACCCCGAGCCTGATCGCCGACAGACACTACTGGACGCCATGGCCAGGGCCCAACTTACCCAATTCATGTCCCACTCGGTTCTCCCGAAATGGAACAATAGAGCTAAAACACCATTTGAACTCTTATGCACACGGGAAAACAAAACTAAGCGTCCCCTATCAGCCATATACCGCCTCCTTCAATCTGACCCTGGAGACCTACCTACTCATCCCTTCCAACGTAAATGGATGAAGGAACTTTACATACACATGACAACTACTGACTGGTCACACATTATGAGCTCAGGAATGAAAACGCCATTGAGCATAGCCCGTAAAGAGACTTTCTATAAAAGGGTCACTAGATGGTACAGAACACCTGCTCTACTCCACACTTTCTGGCCCACAATTAGTGACCAATGCTGGAGATGTGAAGCAGCACAAGGGGATATGGAACATATATGGTGGGGATGTGAGAATATAGTCCCGTTTTGGACCCAGATCCTTTCCGACATTAAGAAACTAATTCCACTGGGAACACGATTATCTCGCTCCCAAATACTGCTAGGGTGGGCCCGGTCCCCGATAGAGCCATATAAACAGCGACTTCTGAACATTCTCCTAGGGGAGGCCAATGCCCTGATTCTTATACACTGGCGACAAACTAATGCGCCCTCAAGGGAACAGTGGGTCCAGCGGGTAGAAAGGACCAGAGAACTGAGGGAAATACATTGGTCGACCCAGGGCAAAAGGGACAAATACTCCAAAACCTGGGAACCGTGGCTTAATTATTGGAAGGCACCCCCCGCAGGGACATCACCTACAACCATCAACGGCTAAAGTACTAGGAGTGCAGCATAAACAGGTATAAAAGATCTTACCGCAACAGTAGGAGAACCCTAAACATTATTGTTAAGTAATAGCAACAGTATACCCCACCTTATCACCACCTTTCCTCACACCTAACCCCCCTACCGAAGTTCTCTCTCCCTACCCCTATCCTTACCTCATCGTAACTTTCAATCACGATAACTGTCCAACAGGGTTCAGCAGCCGATATTGCTTGTCTATTTTAATGACTATGTATAAATATGTGGTACCCCTTGTTTTGATGACTCAAATTGAAAAACTAATAAAAACGAAATTAAACAAAAAAAGAAAAGATACAACAGGAAGATATGATTTGTATAATAAGTAGTCTAAATCCAGATTGCTATTCTGTACATGGAGTGTTGTGAGATTCACATTGTTTCTGGGTTACAATAATTGAAAATCTATCCACGCTGTAGATAGATGTTTCAATGCGGACAGAATTCAGCGGCCGCCATAATGCATGGTACAGGGAATAGCTCCTGGAATTGAAAATACAAGATTGTGTGTGTGAGGGTAGGCTAGGGAAGAGAGGGGGTGCTTTCACCGAAGCAATCTGTGTAATATGCTATAAAAGAATTGGCAGGGATTCAACACAGACATTAAGAAGATATACTTCTGCTATACCACAGCCACTGCTGGAAAGTTACCAAGATAGGAATCTCAGTAATAATATTTCTGATTAGCAGTTTAACTCTTGCAGTGCAAGAATCGGGGCAGAACGGCCAACTACGACACAATACGTGTTCGCCCCATGACTACTACAAGCAAGGTTAATCACTATTTCGATATGAAGATGTTTTAGAGGGATGGAAACACTCTATTAGTTTTAAATCTTAAACCTGTGATTTTTTTTTTATGTGCGCATGACTTTATTTCTTCTCTCATATCACAGATATCCTCTGTGGTTGTAAATTAGGAGATAGCATCCTTTTCATCAGAGTGGCTTGCAGTAAAATCCATTATCTTTCTTTTGTTTGAATTCAGTTCACATCAGCTTCTCATAGACTATAAAGAGGTTCAGTCTGTTCCAGAACAGTAATCACAATCCATTAAACTGTGTTCCCTGTAGCCTTTGTTCCCAGTTACATGTGATACTGTAATTCTGTGCAAAAATGGGGAAAAAAACTGTAGTAATATAAACTGAGGATATATTAACTACTTACCGTTCAAAACCCTTTATCATCTGAGAATCTGTAGTTTGTTCTGAGAATGAAATTTGATAACACCTATACGTTGCACAATGAACACATTTTAACATGAAATATATTATATTGTTATTTTAATGGCAAGTCACGTATTCAGTTTCCGTAATGGACAATGGGACAAGTTACACCTTGCAATGAAAAATGTAAATCCAGTTGTGACTGATGCTCTGCAGTGCCGAGCCAGACATACATCCCCTAGCCTGTCTGAGATTGGTGGGAGTAATACTCGCGTGCAACTGCTGCTGCTTAGTCAAATCACTCTTTTGAAAGTGATATGCCAGGAAATTATCTACGGAGACAGATACAGTGCATGTTTCTCCCCAGTATTTCTCCTTCAGTATCACTGATACATTGGATGAATTAAAGGGACAGTCTAGACCCTTAAAGAATGCTGAGATACTTTATGTGTGAAGTGCGTGTCCTTTTTTCTTTTTGTTTTTACTAAAGGTGCGGAGTTCGCTATAAATTGGAACTTTTACACATTAAACTTGTTACATCACCTCGGCTGTTACTTTCTGGTTTGTTGAGCTCAGTGGAGCAAAACTGAAGAGGCAGGTGATTGCCCAGAGCACCTGCCTACAAATACTTCTCATTGAGCAGCCACAGAAAGTCTACAATGAATGCGGCAGCGAGGCTCATCTTCCTGTCCGCCCGCACCTCCCATGCCTCACCCTTCTGTCAGTCCCTACATTGGCTTCCTATAAAATATAGAGCTCAATTTAAAATTCTGGTTCTTGCTTTCAAATCGCTACATAATGCTGCTCCCACCTATCTATCCTCCCTTATACACAAGTATGTCCCGTCTAGGCCCTTACGATCTGCTTAAGACTTACGTCTATCTTCTGTCCGCACTCCCACCTCTGATGCTCGCCTTCAAGATTTCTCTATGGCTGTACCGTTCCTGTGGAACTCCCTTCCCTCCTCCGTTAGATGCTCACCCAGTCTCCACTCCTTCAAAAAATCATTAAAAAAAACACTTTTTCACAAAAGTGTATCAATTAAACTGTTAATAGTTCCCGACTGATTCCTCTCCTGCAAAGGACAAAAAAAAAAAAGTTTTCATTGAATACTATTCTATAAATTTAATTCCCTAATACTTCCCTGACCTTTTGTGTCACTTTACCCCTGGCATGTAAGCTCATTGAGCAGGCCCTCAATCTCTCTGTTCCTACGCGTCAAACTTGTTTGGTTACAATTACATGTTTGTTAGTCCACCCACTGTGCAGCGCTGCTGAATTTGTTGGTGCTATTAATAATAATAAAGTCTGGGCGGGGTTAGAAGGGGAGGGCATACAAAGACGCGGACAAAAGATCCACAGCTTTTACAAGCTGTTTTAGACATACCTATACCTAATATTAATTAATAAAAATTATTCAATGCATGCATATTCTTATTTGAGGTACTGTATGTCTACCAAACAGTGATTTGTGTGTGTGTATTTGGGACGTGGAGTGTCCCTCTAAAGAACCACTTTATCTCACTGAAGTGGTCTTGGTGCAATGACCCTGGGGTTGTAACCCTGCAATATAAAATATTGAACTTTTTTAGAAAATGCCCTGTTTACATTGCAGGGTTAAACACACCTCTAGTAGCTGTTTTCCAGACAACCACAGAGGCACTTCCACTGCACTGACTACATAAAACTTGGTCACGTGGTTGCAGCTCATAGGAAATCATTGAATCTAATGTTTTCCAATGGAAATATTTTGATGTTCATTTTTTGTCGCACGTGCGCATCCACCTTCATAGTTTCTCTAAGAGGTGCATGCCCATCACAGAAAGCAGAATGAAGTCGGGAGGAGGCTCCCGCGGCATTGCTGAGCTAATCTCCGTGCTGGGAAACAGGCAAAGGAAAACTTTTTTTCTTGAAAATGGGGGGGTCCTAAACCTAATCTGCAACCTAGACACTAGCGTTAGGAATGCAGGTTTCTATTCCTTAGCATAGTGTTCCTTTAATCCCTTAAGGACCAAACTTCTGGAATAAAAGGGAATCATGACATGTCACACATGCCATGTGTCCTTAAGGGGTTAAAGTGTGCCTGTCATGTTACATACAGCTTGTGCTCATTTGAAAGAGCATGACATTTTATCTATGCATTGTGCTATCATCAGAACTGCTAGTGAATAGATGGTCAACATGTTTCTGAATGACAAGAGAAAAGCAGGAGAACCCTCATACAGCTGGGTAACTGCTGTGATTATTCCCCT
The DNA here is from genome assembly GCF_036172605.1 of Pelobates fuscus. Taxonomy (NCBI): domain Eukaryota; kingdom Metazoa; phylum Chordata; class Amphibia; order Anura; family Pelobatidae; genus Pelobates; species Pelobates fuscus. Next base: position 17,149,984 of record NC_086321.1, on the reverse strand, counting down.
ATGGAGCACATCTCACCCTCTACAGGAATGACTGGTGTTACTCCATTCTGGCTGTTTCTCAGAAAGCGCACTATGTACAATTCACAGACTGCAGGATGGGATCTGTGGACCAAACCTGTTACATTAAAGGAACACTATAGTATTAAGAACATGGAGCTTTATTCCTAACACTACAGTGTCCCTCTGCCCCTGCAGCAATAAAAGGGTTAAACAACCCTTTAAACACCTGATTCCAGCATCGGGTTTCCTCAATGCTAGCTCTGTCTCTTCCGAAGTCAGTGTGAGGAGGAACCTAATGCGTTGCAAGTGCTGAGTGCTCGTTAGGCCTTCTCCATAGCAAAGCATTTAATCAATGTTTTTCTATGGGTATCCGACAGCTGCAACAAGAAGGCGGGCAGTGACCGCGAGAAGCGATCACGTGTCCCGCCTGAATCTAAGAGCGCACCGCGGGTCTCGGGCGCGCTCTTAAAGAAACAGTGGGAGCCTAAATTGGCAAAAGGCTCCCATTGGCCCCTGTCATGCTACACTCCCCATACACTTACCTTTTGGGGGTGTGGATATGACAGGAGCCAATCACATTAATTTAGAAGGTATTTATACTCACCTTTTTCCCTTAATCCTTGCCCTATCGTGGTTTCTATTGCAGTTCCCTTTAGCGCTTGTGGTGTTCAGTTGTGTTCCTTCGTATTGACCTTGGCTTTGTTTCTGACTACGTTATCTCTTTATCCTTATCTGTTCTGTTTGCCGACTTTCTGTTTACTGTGTACCAGACACCGGCTAGTCCTAGTTTACGCTGTCTCTTTGTATCCTTGACCTCGGATCGTTCCTGACTCTGTCTCCTCTCATATACGTCGAGTCCGGCCATTCTAAGGTACGGTAGACGTATCTCTTCTCTGTGTTGTCTTTTGTTAAGTTGAATCCTGCGAGTTGGGGTATATTTTCGTTACACTGTGATACTGCAGGAAGTGCCTCTAGTGGCTGTCTGCCAGACAGCCACTAGAGGCAGTCTTAACCCTGCAATCTAAACATTGCCATTTCCCTAAAGTTTTGCATTGCAGAGTTAAAGGGACTGGGAAACTGCATCCAGACCACTTCAATGCCTATAGTGTCCCTTTAAGAGTAGTAGTGGTTTTGATCGTTAAGATTATTCCCCTTTGTCTTAGGACAGGGATAGGCAAATACATCCCCCATAATGCTCTTATATTCATAATGCTGGCAAAGCATTATGGGAGGTGTAGTCCAAAACATCTGCAGTGCCGAAGGTTCTATGCCTGTCTTAGGATAACAATACACATACCTTTAGAGAAACAGGCAATTTGCTCCCAATTGTGAAGCGTCCAAAACTCAATGTGAGGAATGCAGGTTTGACCAACAGCCAATCAATTCTTGCACTGGGTTTTTGAATGGACTTAGCAGAGTTGACCGTAACTAGCTGCTATGTACTAATATTATCTAAACCAAGCTCTCACTGTATCAGTGCCAAAGGGGTTGTTTATTTGTTCACCCAGTTGACACTTAAAGTTAAAGTGAACTGATGTGAACTGCATATCTAAGTGGATCTTACGTTTTTTTGTTTTTTTTTTGTCAGGGACCCAAATTACATACATGCTGCTTGGTGACCCATTCTTAATTGGAAAATTATCTTAGTGACTCATTCTTCAGTTTTAATATAATTAGCGTCATACCAGAATTTGCAAAACACCTTAATTAAGCTCTTCCCTGTATAAGAGAAATGTTTATTTTACTGCGGGCTTCAGTGCCGTTAAAGAAAGTCGCCTGTGCTCAGATAATTATAATGCACCAGAACCAACCACTGCTGGCACCTTGTAATGGGATGAATCCCCAATTTGGGGACATAAGCCAGAGGTTAAAAACCATTGATTTATCTTATTTTGTCATAGTTCCATTTGAGCTTCGTATTATTTGTGACCCCAAGTATTCATTCTGTAACCTGAACAGAGGTCCTAAAGACATTTCAGTTGTCTTGTTTTTTCTACTAAATGTAAGGTTTATAGTTAGTACAGGCATAATTAATAACTAGGGCCGTCTTTAACGCGGGGCAAAAGTGGCAGCTGCCCCGGGCCCTGTCTTCCATGGGGGCCCAAAGCAGCTGCCCCTTTCAGCCCGCCAGCCGCTGTGGTGCGTTCGGCCCGTGTGGAACTACCATCGCGGGCCATGCGATGAGGGAGCCCATCGGTTGGCCTATGATCTAAGGGCCACCCAATGGCAATGTATTTTCGGAGGCCCGGTCAGCACTACGGCACTTTAAAAGCGCGACCGGGCCCCCTGCGATGATGTCACGATGCTGGTAGGAGGTCACTGCATCCCAGCATTCACTGAGTGCCGCGCGGGAGGAGAAGAAGGAGAGGAGGGAGTCAGAGCTCACACTCATCAGCCTGAGGCAGCCACTGGACACCAGGGGAGTCAACCTACTGCACCTAAAAGGTAGGACAATAGAGGGTGACTTTAAAATATACATTTTGCATGTTTGTATGTGTATGTGTATCTGTTTTTGTGTGTATGTGTATCTGTTTTTGTGTGTCTGTGTATCTGTTTGTATGTGTGTTTGTATGTGTATCTGTTTTGTGTGTATGTGTACCTGTTTGTATGTGTGTCTGTATGTGTATCTGTTTTTGTGTGTCTGTTTATCTGTTTGTATGTGTATCTGCATGTGTATCTGTGTGTCCGTATTTGTGTGTCCATTTGTGTATCTGTATGTCTTTCTGTGTGTCTGTATGTGTATCTGCATGTGTATCTGTGTGTCCGTATTTGTGTGTCCATTTGTGTATCTGTATGTCTTTCTGTGTGTCTGTATGTGTATCTGTGTATCTGTATCCCTATCTGTGTGTCTGTATGTCTGTATGTGTATCTGTGTCTCTATGTGTATCTGTGTCTGTATGCATATGTGTGTCTATATGTGTATCTGTGTGTCCGTATGCCTATCTGTGTCTCTGTATCTGTTTGTACGTGTGTAACTGTGTGTCTGCATGCGTATATGTTTGTCTGTATGTTTATCTGTGTGTGTGTATTTATTTGTATGTGTATCTGTGTGTTTTTATGTGTATTTGTGCGTGTAAATGTTTGTCTGTATGTGTGTCAGTGTGTGTATCTAACTTTGTATCATTCTGCATGTCTGTGTATCTGCATGTGTGTCAGTGTGTGTGTCTGTGTATCTGTATGTGTGTTAGTGTATGTCAGTGTAGTATAGTTAATAAAAAACACTTTTCATATAAAATAATTTATTTCAAAATCGGCATTGAAGCCGTGAGGTAGTAAAGTATCAATATTAAAAATCCACCTCATCACTGATTTGCTGAGGAGGCTTATTAATATATCATCCTTTCCAATTCATTTAAACACTTTCAATAGCCAGATTTTAACCCATAGTTTTTTAGATTAAGAAGAAGTATCAAGGTGGCAAAATGGCTTTATTATTATAATAACTGTAGAGGTTGTGCATTACGGAAAAATACAAGCAAAACTGTCAAAAAATTCACCTCATTTACTAACAATATACAACATGATATTACATATTTTATTACCTGTAATTCCAACAATGTAATATATATGTAAACATGCCCGGTGGATTCCAATACATAGGGAAAACAACAAGAGCCCTTAAGATAAGAGAACATATTTATAACATAAATAGGAAATTCTACCAACACAGCGTATCTAAACATTTTTTAGAGGTTCATACGGGTGATGCCAGTGGACTAGATTTTATGGGTATCGAAGGTGTTAAAATTCATTGGAGAGGCGGAGATATTAATTAGGTGGATTTTTAATATTGATACTTTACTACCTCACGGCTTAAATGCCTTAAATGCCGATTTTGAAATAAACTCATTTACATGAAAAGTGTTTTTTTATTACGGTAACTATACTTTTTTTTTCCTATACAGGTTTTATCAGTGTTATTTGATTTTATAATATTAATTAGAATGCTTTTTTATTGTCTTTTTAAACCTTTTTTAAATATGCTCTAATGCTGACTATGTTTTAATATATGTTGTTTCAATTAATTGGTTTTAATAGTGTAGTTATTGTGTGCTAGCTATATAATTAATTAACTCCAATAATATGGCGCTGGACTGCTTTAGGAGTAAAGATGTTAGTTTGTAGCAAGTTGTATCCAAAATGGACTCCAAAAAAAATGGCGCTAGACTGCTCTAGGAGTTAAAAGTTTCGAGTGAGAGGATTACAGCTCTGAAATCAACATTCGCATAATTACGTAATTGCGGAATGACGTTGTGACGTTGTTGAGCGAAGGAATGGAGGCGCCGGACGCAGCTCAATGACGAAAGTACACAACGGATCGGAAATACAAGCGAATGTCATGGAAAGGCGCCAAATCTAAAGGTTTAAAAGAGAAGATCACGAAGGAGGATGACAACAACCCACTTTTGAGAAAGGCGTTAGCCGAAATGCGTAGAGTGGACAGTGGACTATGGTTTTATACATGAGATGATTTTTTACTTTTATTTCTATTTTTGTCCTAAGAAAGCACATGTTTCTTCACCTATTTCCTGCATCCTGGAGTAGTAAGATCAACTTTACTGAAATTGGCAAAAAGAATATTGTGACCCACTACTACCATCCACTGCATCCTCTATTTCATGCTACTAGTCTGAGCCAGCTTCATTAAGTGGCTCAGAACCATGTGAGTTGGACCAACAAAGTATATCTAGCTTTTAACTGTGTTAACTATATTACCCTATAGTCTTTTTATTTTGGATATCTAGATTCCACACCATACGTTTATTTGTGGTATTTATGCAACAAATGTTGTGCCCTCACTTTTGTACTTTTATATTTCACTGTGTTGTGTGCTTTTAGAGTGATTCACACAGGTGATTGAGCACTCTCTTTTATCCCATTCTTACCATTCTTTTTTTTTTTTTTTTTAAATTCTTTATTTTTGGTTTGACGAAGCAGATGGTAAACATTGTAAGTAAGTGGTTACATTTATGCAAGTGACAGCGCAGTGTCATATAATGGTTTACAGAATGCAGATGACAGTTGTTAGTTTAGGCATGTTATATACATCATATGTTTTGTTGGTGTCTTCGTCTGAGATTTTCTAATTTGGTGGCAAGCTATATTAACTATATACAATAGCATTGATGTGGAGAGTTAGGCTTAGGGAGTAGAGTGTCAGTCCCCCGCCTCTTGGGCCGTGCGACTGCGCACCCGCTCCCCTCTGTATTCCGCGGAATGTTAGCATGTTGTAATCCGCCTTCCCCTCCTGCCCACTTGCAGGTATAGAGTGCTTGCCTTCAGTAGATAAATAGAAAGGAAAAGTAGAGAGTTAGAGACAAGTACCTGTGTGTAATTATCAGTTTGGTATGGTGTCCGGGTGAATTAAGGATGGGGGTTGCCAGTCCCCTCTAGTTGCTCTTTTATGTTCCGGGTTTTCTCCCTTCACTCGTCCGGTAGTGGTGCCGCTACCACCTGTCCGAGTGTTGGTGTGGTATTTGGTGTGTGGTGTGACTCAATTCCGCCTGTTTCGGATCGCGTGGATGCTGCCCTGCGCCCCGAGTCATCGTTCTAAGTATCATACTGCTCCCACAGGGCCCAGACTTTTTGGAACTTAATCATTGTGCTTCGTACTTGGGAGGTCAATTTATCCATTATATAATTGTCCCTCATTTTCGTCTTAACCAGGGATATCTGTGGGAGGTCTGGACATGACCACTGTTGCGCTAGGGACCTTCGGGCCGCTAAATAGAGCATGTTAAGGAGTCTTTGTTCGTGTCTGGTGAGGCCCTCTGTGGGTCTTGAGAGTAAGCACGCCCATGGGTCTAAACCCATTCGCTTTTGTAGGATTTGGGAGCTGAGTTCTACAATGTTGCGCCAGTATTCTGTGACCTTCGGGCATCCCCACCACATGTGTATATACGTGCCTCGACCCCCGCACCCGTGCCAGCAATCGTCTGTGGGGCTCAATCTCATGTGTTTCTGTTTCACTGGGGTCATGTACCAACGAAATAATGTTTTATAAGATTGTTCTTGGAGTGTTACACATATTGTGGTTTTGCTGCATGCTTCCCATATATCTTGCCACTCCGTTCCCTCTAGTACCTCCCCCAGGTCGGCTTCCCATTGGTCGGTGTATCGTAGTACGCCCTCCCTGTCCGGAGTCCCGTTTAGGTGGTCGTATAGTAGTGTGATAAGTTTGGTTTGTGTTGTCTCGTTGTAGCATAGTTTTTCAAAGAAGGTCAGTGGTGTCAGGGCCGCTTTTCGTATTTCTGGTTTTTGTGCGAAGTCTCGGATCTGTATGTACCTAAAGTAATCTCTCGTGTGTAAGGTGGCTTTGGTGGTTAGGTGTTCGTAAGTGACTACGTTTTGGTTCACGTATAGGTGGACGTATCTTTGGAGCCCCGTGGCCTCTATCCCCTTATAGTCTCTTGCCTGCATTCCGGGGGGGAAAGCCCTGTTCCGAAGAACTGGTGTCATGGGGGATGATTGGGGGCTGAGGGCGTACTTCGTTTTGGTTTGGTCCCATATCTGTATGGAGTTAAGTATGGCTGGATTCGCTGTTCGTAATATGGCTCTTTGTGTTCTGGGTGCCCATATGAAAAATTGTGGGAGGTCCTGACCTGTCATCAATGACTCCAGATCTACCCATCGCCTCTTGCCTGGAGGTGTGTGCCACTGTATCACCTGTGTCAGCTGTGCGGCTAGATAATAGGCGTATATGTTGGGTAGTCCCAGTCCCCCCCTGGGTTTCGGTCTGTACATGAGGGTGCGTGCTATTCTTGGGCGTTTGTTGTGCCAGATGAAGGCATCTATTGCTCTTTGTATGCCTGTCAGGTCCCCCCGGGTTACTCTTATGGGGAGTGCTTGAAAGAGGAACAGTATCCTCGGTAGCACATTCATTTTTATAGAGTTTACTCGCCCCATCCAGGAGATGGGCCTGTCTGTCCACTGCTCTAGTTCTGTGAGAAGGGTTTGGAACAGGGGTGTATAGTTGCGGGCAAATAAGGAGGATGTGTTCGCTGTTAATCGTACCCCTAAATACATGAGTTCGTCAGTGGTTATTTTAAAGTGATACGTGTCGCGTATGTGAGTAAGTGCCGGGGGCTCTAGGTGGAAGGGCATTGCCACGGATTTGGTGTAGTTGATTTTATACCCTGCTATATTTCCAAATCGCTCTAGTACGAGCGTTAAATGGTGGAGAGAGTGCATCGGTTCTCGGAGTGTCAGCATGACGTCATCGGCATATGCCGAGACCGTGAATGGGGTGCCCCCTATCTCGATGCCCTGGATGTGCGGGTGCTGCCTAATGGCTTGTAATAGTGGCTCTAAGGTTAATGCGAAGAGTAGGGGGGATAATGGGCATCCCTGTCTGGTGCCGTTTCCCATGGTGAAGGGTGTTTTTTGTGCCCCTGTGATGAGTATTTGTGCCCTCAGGTCGGTGTATAATGCTTGTATTGCTGTTACAAAGGTCTCTGGGAACCCTTGGAATCGGAGTAGCTCGAATAAGTAAGGCCATAACACCCTGTCGAACGCCCTCTCCGCATCCAGTGAGAGTGCCAGAGAAGGCGCCCCGGATGCTCCCATGTGCCAGACTGTGCTGACCCCTCGTCGTGTGTTTTCGTATAATTGGCGGCCTGGCATAAAGCCCACCTGGTCCGGGTGGACCAATCGCGGGAGTAGGGGGGTGAGTCTGGACGCCAATATTTTAGCAAATATTTTAAGGTCAGTATTGATAAGTGAGATTGGCCTGTAGCTCGGGGCTAGTGTGTCGTCTTTCCCTGGTTTTGGTAGAAGGATAATGTTAGCCGTTGCCATGTCGCTATCAGGTGTCCCGCCCTGCAGAAAGTGGTTACTAAGGGTCGTGAGTGGGGGGGCTAATACGTCCTTGAATTGTTTGTAATAACTGATGTCATAGCCATCTGGTCCTGGTGCCTTATTGCCTTTCAGGGATGCTATGGCTGCCTCTACCTCGATTTGTGTAATTGGTTCTTGCAGTGCGTCAGCCTCTGCTCCGTTCACTTTTGGAATTGCGAGCTCGGAGAGAAATTGGCGTATGTCTGACATATATGTCGCGTTGGTGGTCCGGAGTTGGGGGGAGTGATTGTATAGATCTGAGAAGTAAGATGTGAATACTTCGTTGATCGTTTCAGGTGTTCTGGCTAGTGTGTTTGCTGTTGTGCGTATTTTTGTTATGGTTTTGCCTTGCGGTCTTGGGCGAAGCGCCCTGGCCAAGAGTGTATCTGTCTTGTTTGCCTTCTCATAGAACAGTCGTTTGGACCAAAGTATGGAGCGTGATACCGCCTCCAGGGTGAGGTCTCTGATAGAGTGTCTGAGGTTGTTGAGTTCCCTAAGGTTCGTGTCTGTCGGATTCGTTTTGTGTTGTTGTTCTTTTTTACGCAGGGTGGACTGTAGGTCGAGTAGCTGTTTTGTTTTGGCTCGTTTTTTCTGGGTGGCTAGTTTTATAAAATGGCCGCGTATGACTGCTTTATGCGCTGCCCAGGTCGTGGTAGGGCTAGTTTCGGGGGTTGTGTTTAACTCAAAGTATTCTGTGATGGCTTGTCGGGTCGTGGCTTGTGTTATGTCGTCATTTAAGAGGCTAGTATTAAGCCTCCATGACCAGTTGGCTTTGTAGCATAGGTTGCCTAATGTAAGTGTTATGTCTGCGTGATCTGACCATGTGATGCTGTTTATGTCTGTGTGTAGAACCTTGGCCATCCCTGCTCCATTGAGAAACATGTTATCTATTCTGGAGTAGGTGTTGTGTGGTGCAGAGTAAAAAGTGTAGTCTATTGTGGTTGGGTGTTGTAGCCGCCAGGCGTCTAGGAGGCCTGTGTGTGTTAGGAATGTGTGTAGTTGCTTGTCTTGGCTCCCTCTGCCCTGCGATCGCACTGTGCCTGGTTTTGAGCTCCTGTCGACTGCCGGGCTTGGCACTGCGTTGAAGTCGCCTCCAACAAGAAGGACTCCCCCTCCCACCCCGGCCACCAACATCTCCAGATTTGCCCAGAACAGTTGGTCTGGTTCGTTGGGGGCATATACATTAATGATATGCACCTTGGTGGTGTAGAGGGTGCCCCCTATGTACACGAATCTCCCCTCTGGGTCGGTGTGAATGGTCGTAACGTGCAGTGGGCAACTCCTACGCAGGAGTATCGCCACTCCTGCCCGCTTACGTTGTGAGCGTGCTTCGTACACTGTCGTGTAAGTTCTGTCCGTTAGTCTGGTGGTCGCCGACCTGGGGAGGTGTGTCTCCTGTATTAGTGCAATGTCTACTTTCTTGGTCTTTAGGTCCCTCACCAGTAACCTACGCTTGTTGGGCGAGTTGAGGCCCTTGACATTGAAAGATAGTACCTTAAGTGCCATGTGATGGCGCAATCGGTGCAATGGGTGTGGTGTGGTCCCCAGTCCTCCGGGAACCGCAGATGGCAGTGTGTGCGGGATCGGTCGTGGGACCCTTCCCCGGCGGCGCGGACAGCATCCAGGCAGGGAGGCGTGACTGTGAGGTAGTACTTGTCTTAAAATATAGTGTAAGAGAAAGAAAGAAAAGTTGAGTATCAAAAAACATTGTCAATAAACATTTACATATACATAGAAAATAAACAGTTGATAACCATCTGGTCTTAACCTGTGCCAGATTAGAGTGGGGGTGTGCACCCCCTCCGAGTGGCGTGTGAAAGGTCACCCCTCAGAGTTGGTGAGTGCCCCGCGCCTGTCCACTGTAGTGTGGGTGGCAACCCGCTGTGTGTTATGGCCCTTGTACTAGGGTCTTGCGATGTGACCGAGGGTATTATTACCTGTTATGTTGTCTTTCCTGGGTTTCTATTGTTTCATGTCTACTGGGTGTTCGCCTTGGTGTGGTTTCCATTTTTGTCTATAGCGTGTATGTTTTGATGGAGTGTGGGGGAGTGACTTATGGCCTCCACTGTGCTGTCATTGGATGTGGTGGGTCAGAGCCCAAGCCCCTCGTCCGCTGTCTAAGTGTTTATGCTTTTTGCAGTATGTCAGCCTGTCCTTCACCCCCACCCCCACCCCCGTCCCCCCCCCGTCACATTAATAACGTTTCTAGCGTTGGTTACCCAGTCTAGCAGAGTTGTGACGGATAATGGCGAAAAAGTGTTTCCCTCAGTGTGTGCGGTCTCCATGTGTTTTAGTCCCCCAGGGGCCATCGTGCGTCCTTGGTACCGTGCTGTCATATTTTTTTATGTTTGTAATAATTTTTTTTTTTTTTTTTGGGTACCATGCAGTGTGTCACCTAGCCCTTCCCCCCCCCCCACCTCCCCCTAATAACGTGCTACCGCCATTTCCTGCTGTAGTTACACAGCATGTAATAGGCATGTAGAAAACAAAGGCTGAGCCAATAAAAGTGAAATAAAGTTCGGTTTGGCATAGCATGCTGCGTCCCTGTGTGAAGGGCCTTTCAGGGCCCAGCCCACGACTTTGGTACTGTACCGTCTAGGTTTGTGTGCAGTTTACAGGGCGTAGTACTATGCCAACGACAGTTCCATCCTTGTCCATTAAGCGTACAAGAGAAAAAGGAATGATGGGAAAGTCAAGTAAAAGCAAAATAGAGTATGGTGCGACATGTCGTGGGGTCAGCATCTGGAAGAACTTAACTGTCCGGTGTGTAGAGCTTGCTGCTTCAAACATTGTGGTCGTGCGGTCATGCTTCAGGTTTCAGTGTTCTTTATCCGCTTGTGCTGCGACCGTGTACCAGTCCCTTGGGAGGGGTGTGAGAGTCGGTCGAGCAGGTCCTGGCAGGGCGAAGTCTCGCTGTGCTGCGATGTCGAGGTCCTTGAGGAATTTTCTCGGGTCTCCTCCCGGTTGGTAGGCGAATGTCTTCCCAGCTTTGAAGGCCACAATTTTAAATGGGTGGCCCCAGGTGAAGCGGATTTCATTCTGCCGTAGTATATCTGTCAACGGCCTCCACTCCCTCCTTCTTTGCAATGTGCTCGGGTCCAGATCCTGATATAGGGCTATGGATTTACCCTTGTAGGTGAATTCATGGTGTCTATTGTGTCTCAGGAGGGCTTCCTTAGTTGTAAAATAGTGGAAGCATATTATGATGTCTCGCGGCGCATCTGTGTTCGGGCGCCGAGCACGCAGAGCCCTGTGTGCCCGTTCCATTGCCCACTGAGCCTTGGGTATGTCTGGCAATAAGTTGCTGAAGTATGCCTCCATGATGGGTGCCAGGGGGCCTTCCTGTGTTGTTTCTGGCCAGCCCCTGACTCGGAGGTTGTTCCGCCGGGTGCGGTTGGAGAGGTCCTCTACTTGCCTCTCTAGTTCGCTGAGGTGTTGATTTAGGGATGTGGAGTGTTGTATTACTGTGTTGTGGCCTTGTACTAGTGTTTCCATGCGCTGCTCGAGTTCTGCTGTGCGGGCGCCTAGGGCCTGGATCTCTGCCTTAATATCTAGGGCACTGCGTGTGATCTCTCCCGCCAGGAACGTTTTTACCTCTGTTAATTGCTGCAGGATTTGTGCGGTGGTATCCCCAGTCTGTCCGGGCAGTCCCCTGTCTGTGTCTGCAGTTGGGGATTGGGAGCCTTGTGTGCACGTCCGGCGGCCATCTTGTGCGGCCTGTGTGGATTTGGAGGCCGCGAACATGTCTGCCACTGTAGGGGAGGAATTGAGCAGTTCCCCTCTTTTTTTCCTGCGTGGGGTGGCACTGGGACCCTTGTGGGGCATGTAGGTGCCGGTTTGCGGTTGCGATGCGGTTTACTGGTGCTGGATTCAGCGTGGATGCGCGGGAGCTCTCTGATTAAGCTGCCATCTCTGTCGGCTGCTAGGCCACGCCCCCCCCTTACCATTCTTTTTTAACGTTAAAAATCAGACTACTCGCCAGTATGAGAGGTCGGTCTGGGAGAATAAAGGATAATCACCAGGATTAATAGCGATGTTTAGGTGATAATCCAGTTAGTTTGAATATTATAGGGAAATTACAGAAGGTTTGTTAAAGTCCAATCCGGTTTGGCAACAGTAAATCAGTCCATAGGAATATCCAGGAGACGGGTCAAATCCAATCCGGTTCGGCAACATTTAATAAGCAAAGTAAGGAGAGTCCAAGAGAAAGTTAAAGTCCAATCCGGGTCGGTAATAAGTAATAAGGAAATATATATATATTTTTTTTACATTCTGTGTTTATTGGTTTGGTATTTTTGGCATAGCGTTAATCGTTACAGAAAGGAATCATTGCACAGGTTAGTACACATACATTTGCATTATGAGTCAACAGGTATGCAAATTCTGATTGCATTAGACTTTTCCATGGTTATACATTTGATCAATACATTGTATAGGCGTTAACACTGTGGCCCGTTTGTTCAGGGTTTTTGTCTGTGGGTGCTTCCATCTGGTGGATGAATCAATTCGTGGCTCTATGGCCTTTATTATCAAGAGTGAGAATATCGATATGGAGAATATAACGTAACAAAAACTGAACTACCGGAAGTAAAAAAAAACAAAAAGGAAGAAATATACCATGATGGTAGCTATTACTGATGGGTGTAGGAGGCGTCTCTGTTGGCAGAGGTGTAGTTTGCCAACTTTCTTTCTATAATAGTGTTGCAGTATATTGTGATAGATATTTTTTTCTTTGTACTAATGATTTTGTTGAAACAAAAGGGTTTTAGGAGATCCCTCACTTTAGCAAGTGTAAAGCATTTCTAATGTGATAAAGGAGGATTTTCCAGGAAATTAGGCATTTCAAAATTCTTCTACTGAAATAAAGGAGTACTCCAGTAAAAGGTACTGCTCCACTATTATTTTTGTATGTGCATCACGGGGCTCAAATAATATATATATATATAATTTTTTTCCAATTCTCTTTTTCTTTGTAATTTAAGCAAGGTACAAGTACATAATGTAACAAGCAGGCAGGGGATCAAAGCTGTTACCTGCGCAGGATGTTGAAATATACATTCAGACATAACACAAGCATATGTGTGTACGAATAAAAATAAAAACATACAAAAGAACAGAAATGGTACCTCGGACAGCAGCGAAAACGACATTTCGGTATTCAGCAAGGTGCTACAGATTTGAGGTATCTCATCCTATCGTGGCCTACCACAGGAATTGATCAAAGCAGAGCTTTGGTGTTGGCAGCCCCTTGATGGAGTGTGAGGGTTGGGAACAGGTAGCAAAATCCCCCCCTCTGTCTAATGTTACTATTAAGTGAAAACAAGGTGAGAATTTGCAATACATCCCTACCTAACCATACACTAATCCCAGGTAAGCCAACAGATTAGGGGGGCTTTTCAGACACACTTTACTGGCACTTCTGTGCCGAGACAAACCCCCTCCGTGGAATAATACTAGCTGTGAGACTGAGGGGATCTTGTCATGTTAGCCCGTTGTTTGTTTCCTACATGTTGGTTGCTCATTGGCAGGTGAAGGGTCGGGGTGGGTGGGTCAGTGGTGTCGGGTTTGCGTTAGGGGGGGTTCTTTGCCGCTGTGTGGTTGTTTGGCCTGGGCTGTCTATGTGTGCGGAATGTTCCTCCAGAGTGGAGGGGTATTGCATCCAGTAACCTGGAGTGACGGAAGAGCATGAGGGTGAGGAGGGGGAAGTCTGGTCTGGAGGTAAAGGATGGGATCTAGTAGGAGAGGGGGTGTCAGCGGGTCGGCTCCGGGTCCCCTCTCCCCCCACCGCCCCGCGCAGGGAGGCATCCGGAGGTGGCTCTGCCATATGTAGTGTCCTTGTGCAATATGGGGACAGTTTTCTATCGCCGTTGAAAGTTGTGTATTTACGTTCCGGGTTGGGTAGATTGTTGTTAGCCAATGTGTCCAGTGGTACCAGATTTTCTGGTAGGTCTGGCTTTTTCCCTTTGCCATATTGGATACCTCGTGTTGCGAGGTGAGAATCTCTGGTGTGCGGAGGTAGGCGCGGATGGACGAGGATGGGGCTTCTCCCTGCGTCCGTGGTGTCGAGGGGGTCATCTGGGTCAGTTTTGTGCGACCCATGTTGCGCTGGTTCAGGAAATAATTTTAACTGGGAATTAACTTTGAGGGGAATTGGAAGGGTCACTGGGACTCGGTAGAAAGGTACCTGCAGCAGAGTAAATAGGTGTCAACTGCACAAGGGGATAATTGGAGCGAAAAGCGTCCAACAACTCAGGGGCATGTATGGGGCATAGCGACTCTGTCCTCTACTCGGTCTGATAGAAAGCTACTCGCTGAGATCACCAAACAGTTTTCTGTCAACCCGCGATCTGCTCGTCTACGCCACATGGTGTGACTGGCGTGTCCCTCCTGGCGGTCACCCAAACACTGCACCTCACTGAGCAGCTTCCTGTCCTGTCTTATGGTTGCTCTGGCCCTGCATAGTTTCAATGTTTATCTCTCACAAACTGCCACCATGCATTATTTGATTGACAGGTTATCTTTAGGATGGATGCTGAAAAAAATGTGAAATTTATGAAATGTTCTTTTGGAAACTTTGTAATTCGCTTAGAACTGGTGAAATAGCTCAGTGGGCTAATACATCAGCAGAATCTGTTCTAACCCTTGGGTCGCAGGTTCCTGGCAGGGTTGACTCAGCCCTTCATCCTTCCGATGTAGATAAAATGAGTACCATTAAATTGGGTGATAGTAACAACCCCTGGATGTTGGGCTAATGTAACATCCCCAGGATGTACTTGGAAACCAGAGTAATCTGAAGGTACCTTTCCTGGTTAAATACTTTATTATGAAGTATAATGCAGCAATAATGGCCTATTTAGAAAATGAAAAGAACATTTCACTTTGCCTGACTGCCATCAAAAATGCACAAGGTTTAGGTTTCTTATTTTGATTGAGTTATTTTATGAAACTGGCTTTAGCTTTTATGTTTCTGTTGCTGCATTTCTGTTAACTAACCACCAGGCCCTGCCGATATAACAGTGATTCTATTAGCGCAGACTGCCAAGGCAAAACAAATGTTTATTTTCTTTTTTCCCCTCTTTTTCCAATTGCTTTTTTTCATGCAGTCATCTCTCTTTGTCTTGTCTAGGGAAAATAGGCTAAATGTGCACATTAAATGCCTCAGGTTGATGTAGCCCAATATACTACAAAAGGTTAGTGTAGACATAGAAATAGGTAATTAGAGGCACAGACAATCTGACAGCACTGGTCCACTGAGCTTACTCCATATATCCCATCATTTCGAGGTATGGAATCGGGGTGGGCAGGCCTTCAAAGGGCATCACCAGTAATGTAACTTGAGTCACCGGTGATACCCATAATGGACAGGCCTGTCTGGAAAGTGGGCGTGCATACCTACTGAAGGGGAGTTTTATCCTGGCATCAAACACGCCAAACTGACAGACAGCCTCCAGGCTCACCCCCAACCTACAGATCCTAGTGTCTGCTGCACAGCGCAAGCGCTTCTTATGATACACTCACGCTGTACGGCTCGGGATACCAACGTTGCTAAGACAGAAGTCAAATTACAAATTTGGTAACTTTATGAATGTATATGATTATTGAAGGGGTACGTAAAAATGTCCTAAGAAAATTTAGATTTTTAGAAAATGTTTCAAGGTTGCAATGTGGGACAATTACTGGAATGGGGGAGAGACTCTGGCAGAGTTATATAAGCAAGTGTGCTGCATAATATAGAATGGGATTAACTCTTGATTAATGAGTGAAGGTGTAAGCTGTGGACAGATTGACCAAGGCAAAAATGAGAATATTTTGAGACAAGAGTAGAGATGGATGCAGGCCAAGTTTCATCTTAAAAATGAAGCTCTTATATATCCCAATACCTAAAGTAAAAGGTTTGGCTTGTGTTTCATCAGTACTTGCCTCCATTTTAACTACCAATCTTGATATATAATACCTTTGTGTTCCAGGGGTATATAAGGGAGAAGTCTGGTGAGCAGTGGTAAAATAGACGTTACCAATCCCCTCCAGAAAACCACTAGGAGAAGGAATTAATGGCTTCTTGGGTTGTGAGATCTAGGTTCTCCTGGTCACCTTTGGAAACATTGCATAAAACGATTTTCATTTTGATTTGGAAGTTACCTAGATTTTTGGACATGGAGGAAATATTTAGAGAACTACAAAAAAAATAAACAAATTTAAGTTTAAAGCAATTCAAATACTCAGATAGGGCTAGCGTAAAGAGAATATAAAATAAGCATTAACCAGCTACCCAGAATTGCTGCATTTTAATGTCATGTAAAGAAGCTCATGAGGGATGGCACTCCAGGACATTCCAGAGCCTGAAGGGTTCTGCTCTTGACCTTAGATGAACTTTAAGCTTTCCAATATTAGGGAATGAGCGGTTCTGGCAGAAGAATCCGATGCATAGAAGGTTATTCTAATTCAACCATACACTGCATCATAGTATATGACATTAATGGGCTACTCCAACCACTATGACAACCGTGCTAGAAATGCTGCACATACAGAGTAATCCGCACTTATGTGCTGGAGGCTAGTTACTCCCTCGGCACATGTGACTTTGACTTAATGTGCATAAACTATGTCCGTAGTCAGCTTACACTGCATGTATTGAGCCTCCCCTCCTCACCTCCAAATAAAAAAGCATGTTTAAAAAAATGATATATATTCCCACCCCCCTCTGTCCCTGTCTCTCCACACTCCTTCTCCTCTTCCATTCACCGGCTCAGATTGCGCGCATGTGTTCCGAGCCAGCAAAATTGTCCAATCACAGGCTGTAATCGGACTGCGGAGGGCTCTAATGTCAGGAAGGAGCATAGATGGTGCACCGGGAGTTTTCCAGCACAATGAGGGCGGATGGCAGACATAGTTAACAATACCAGAAAAAGCCTCCCCCCCCCCCAAAAAAAAGGGTTTGTTGTAACTCTTTAAGCACAAACATGACACACTTCTTTCTAAAAGTATGTTTTATATTTTATACTTCATGATGCAGTTCCAACACAAGTGACTCCGATTTTATTACTATGGAAAGGCAGGGATCTAAATGTACCTCCTCAGATGACTGTCTCTAACATTTGCTGGATCTACTTAGTTAAAAGAAAAACACACCACCTTCCTCAACATTCTATTGGAGTTCCTTTTTAAAAGCTCTGCAGGTGTGTAACCCACCTGGGTCATACCAATAAGAGATAAAAGGAACTTTAAAGGGATAGAGGCAATGGAACCCTATTTGAAGCATCTGTATGAATTAAGACATCCTTAATAATACCCGATATTATCGTGCTGGCTACAATGGAAAGGAAACTTAGTCTGCAAGTGGTTAATTGTACAATTATATGAGTTCTTATACATCGTGGGGGTTGTGTCTAATGGGGTAAAGTACGTCATCTCCTTTGCATTCCAACCATCCGTTAAGTATCGGAAAGTATTCGTTTTTCTCAACCCTTGATATTTAGTGGGGTGGTTTTAAATGAGTGGCCTTTTTCTGGTGTGGCGACGTTCCACTGGACAACCCATAGAGGTAGGGGTCTCTAACCGGTTTAGAGGGGACTGCATGGGTTAGCTGCTTGTTGGCCTAGAGTTAGTTGGGGCATCCACTTAGTTGTGCCCAAGTGAGTGTATCCGCTTGTGTTCCATCGCCTGCGGCAATTAAATACTTTAAATAAAAATATAGTGTTTTTTTCCCCCCTCTTTCCAGTGTCTCTACAATTAGGTGCTTGTGTCTATGGCGAGTCACGTGCTGTTGGGGGTCTGGTTTTCTGGATATACCTGTCCCATTTATCCAGAACTTCTTGAAATTTGTCACCTACTATGAGGTGTTTTCTTGCCATGCATTCATAGTCTAAATTAGTGGAGCTTGTGTAGAGGGCAGTTTGGGGGACTTCCAGGTTCTGGCTATTAGATTATATTTATTTGTTACTGTTTTACAGTGGAACATAAGAATTGAATCTAGTTTGCTAAAAGGGTAGATTGACATTAAGAGGAGACTCGTCACCTTGGTGCCTAAAACCCCAGATATCTCCCCCTCCATCCGTTCCCAAAAAGGTCGTAGTTTGGTGCAGCCCCACTAAATGTGTTACATGGTCTCCTCAGTGGCCTTGCACCTCCAGCAAGTCCCCGAGGTGTTCGGTATATGCTTGCTAGCCTTATTAGCACCATGTACCGTCTGTATTGTAACTTGCTTAGGAGTTCAAAGTGAGCGGCACAGGATGATCTGCCCTTGTGTGCCATGTAGGCCCTTTTCCATTGGAGTGGTGTGAAGTGCCTATGTCTGTTTGCCATGTCTGATTGTGTATGGCCTTGAAGTTTCTAGGTTCAGAAGTCAGTAAGACATAACTTAGGGATAGTGTTTTCCGGGGTGTGGCAGGAGCTAGGCAGGCTCTAAGTTACCGTGTGCTCTGTCGTCTAATACATCTTTTTTCATAATGTATTTGGTAGCATACCGTGGCCTCCTCATTTAATTTAAGCATTAAATTACAGATAGCATTTCCAGTAACGAGTCGAAACGGGTGAGCCCAGGTTTAGAAAGTGATATTCTCACACATCAAGGAGAGGCATTCCAGCTTTGAGAAAAGATTAGGGGAGAAACTGTCAGCTTAGTGCTGATTCAGTCTTATCTGCTACATGACAGAATCTGTCATATTTCCTGCCTGCAATAAATGTGTATATTAGAAGCAGTGCTGTGACTTTGGCATACAGTACAACAGATGGATTTACTATGTTAACCAGCAATGGTTCAGAAAATAGAATCTGAATACATTTTCTCTGCTTCCTTTTTATCTTCCACACATGAACGGGATCTATCTGAAATGAGAGGAAAAAAATAAGGCTTACACAGTCTTTGATGTTCTCCAGAAGGTCATGGAAGAGATGTCACTAATATGATCTCATGAAATGTAGACTATTAAAGACATCAAGATGTTTTTTCTAAGCATTAAAACACCCACGTCATGCTGTGTTTAATGTTTTTCTTTCACAGTGATTTATTTAGGTTAACGATAACCTTGAAATCTTGCCTTCGTGTGATGTGTTGGAGTTAATGTCCTTCGATTATAAACAATTTGAAAGGTAGTGGTGGTAAATGTACCAAATATTAACAGCATGGCTTTGAAACACATTTACTGGGAGTCGATTCATTAAATAGAGCATGTTCGTTAGTTTAAGTATCAGTGTAAGTTTTCCTTTTTTGGTAAATATTTTATTGTGAAAGAGATATGGATACAAACAAATCTCTATGCATATTGGCAAACATGTAACGCAGGTTCCAGAAAGCTTAGAATAGTCCAAAAAAAGCAATAGTTTCATAATTAAAGGGACACTGTAGGCACCCAGGACACTTCAGCTCAAAAGGGCAGTGTCCCTTTTGCACTTAGTGCTGCAATGTAAAACATTACAGTTCCAGAGAAACTGCAATGTTAACATTGCAGCACTAAGTCAGCCTCTAGTTGCCGTCTACCACTAGAGGGCTTCCGGGATCGAAAACAGACTTTGGACCAGAATCTGATGCTGGACATCCTCACTCTCTGCATGAGGACACCCAGTGTCAGATTATTCCCCATAGGAAAGATTCATTAGCACCTGCTCGTCATGGATCGTCGAGGGGGCGGAGCATCGACCCAGTGACGAAGGACATTGGCGCTGGGATAAGGTAAATAAATAAAGATCTTAAACCTTTTATTCACCGACTGTGGGGGGCACGAGGGAGAGAGGAGGTAGGGGGAGCGATAGTGCCTGGGATATAGCTTTGTAAAGAAAAAAAAATAGAAGCAAAGAAAGAAAAATAGAGTTGTACCTCCTCTCTAGCTCACTTTTTGTTTTAAAGGGAATTAACTATACACCATACATATAATGGTCCCAAGAAGTAAGTAGAAGTGTAAATACGTCCAAAAAAAACCATACACTCATTATGTTTAGTGTACAGAATACTAAATAAACTGGATAAAACCTAAAACACAGAGAAGTAAGACCCGGGTAGTATGCATGAGCCTAACAGGGTCTAAGTAGTATCTTCAGACCACCTTGTATCCATTTTCTTTAATAGTTTTACAAACTGTTTTATTACTATTTTTAAAAAAAATTCTTCAGGAATTTTCCTCGGGGGTGTCACCTAGGTCTCTCTCTCACAAAATCTGAAAAGACAGCCTATTTTTGTATCCATATTTTGCAGCATGACATGGATTCTACAAATCAGGCCCCTTACAGGCTTCATATACTTATAGAACCTTTTGAAAGTTATTAGAGACAAATTCCTATATACATCATCAGTCAGTCATCAACAGTCTTTATTATGTCATACCTTAAAATTTCCTAATTCCCTAACAGGAATAATGTATTTCTCCTCTATAAAGCTGTCAGGCTTTTCTACCATAGGTGTCATCATAGATATTTGAGACAATAAACTGTCTCTAAAAGTACTTTTACACCAAAGGTTATAAGTGTATACATTACATGATAACAGGTCCCCAGTGGTCTCCTTCTCAATTTTGCCCAAGGCAGTGATGACATTTGCTTCAGTGTACAAAATGTGTATGAAGTTTTCAATGTTAACCCAACAAATAGATGATTTTGCAGAGTTCCATTTCATTACCTGAGCCATTTGTGCAGATTGGTAATATAGAATTAAACCTGGCACCCCAAGACCTCACCTAGTTTTGGTCTACACATATCATTCAACAAAACTCTAGCCTTCCTTCCTGACCATAAACATTTAGCCATGTGTCTTTGAAGGCTCTGTAAATCAGCCATGTTATAATTTATTTGTAAGGCTCTGAAAGAGCATAAAATTTTCGGTCAAAGAATCATAATCAATAAATACACCCTACCCAATGGGGAGATTCTGCATAGGGTATCAACAGAAGGTCAAAAGGTCATACCAATAACAATAGACTTAGAATTCCTCATTTAAACCAGTAATTTAAATAGCAAAATAAAACATACAGGTGGTATTCGGATTAAAATAAAAGTTAGTTCGCTCCCATAAAGTGCAGGTAACACTACATTTACTACCCACAGACGAGCGGTCCATAGACCAAAATACCCAATCCCCTCCCGCCTGAATCTAACAAGACTAGCTTTGCACACACACACTACCAGAGTCAGGCGTAAAAATCTATAGCATGGCAGCTCTACTCTCCCACACACAGAGGCCCAGAGACACCCCAGAATGCCCGTGCATACCTGATTTACAGCTTGCCACTAAACGGCAACCGGACCCAAAGTCAGCTCCGCGTATGCCACACGCCAATCTCCGTACCTTGCTAAAACAAAAGGTCATACGACATGTATCTGAAGCAGTAACAACCCCTTAGCGAGCAGGTTGGTCACCTATGCCTCCCATCACACGCAGGTATGCAAAAGCAATCAAACACAGGCACGGGCACTCCAAACGAAGCCTAACACTTAAACATATCAAATATTTTGATTATTGTTACACAGACCTCTTAATTAGCCATGCTACAACACAATGTTTCACCAGTGTAGACACTACTCATGTTTAAATACAGCAATGTACAGCTATTCGTTCACCTAACTACAACGTGGTAAAAACCTCTTTTGTTGAAATGCTCTTAACAAAAAACAAAAAGAAAACGTGCTTGTAATCTTGACTACTCCACTGATATTATTGTTGAAAATGAGTGCAAGGAATACCGTTGGGGTACCTTGCACATGTTGTTATAGATCTATGCACGGCAAAAATAAAGAATAAAAAAAAAAAAAAAGTTTGTTGCCCTGGATTCATGAAATCCTCTGTTTCTAAAGACACATTCAAACCCTTATGTTTTTGTAAACACAGTTTCCCCACCAACTCTCTGTAAATAAAGGACAGTAAAGTAAAGGCCGGATCTGATAGCAAAGTATTAGAATTTCAACACAAAGCCCCTGTGTATGGCCGAAATGGCTCTCTATAAATGGCCTCTCTGAAAACAGGTCTAACAAAAGGGACCAAATGCCATGGAGAAATAAAAAAAAAAAAGGGATTTGTTGCACAAATAGAATATTAAAGCCAATACAAACAGTTGGAAGTAAGAATGACAGTATTGATGTGTTAATATAGCTACATGGCTAGCTAATGCAAGACTCCGCCCACTTCCAAATGTCACGCGAGATGCGTTTTGCACTGTGTTTGCTTCCTCCAGTCAAGATGGAGAATGCCATGGATGGAGCCTCCCACGTCTGGCATATCAACGAATCAGAGTGCCCCAAATAAATTATTTAAAAGTGACCCCAAATTATTTCCTCTGAACTCGAAGATAATAATTTTGTTTTTCAAAATACAGACCAATATTTCTTGATAGTTCAGCACACGATGTTCGATCAGTTAAGAGATTATCTGTTCGCCACCAAATTCTATCTTTATTAATAAAATACATTTCTCTCTATTTCAGAAGTACTGGTGAAAGATCATACCAGAAGGTATCTGCAATCCTGCATAAATCATCCTGCCTAAAATTACGCTGCGTTAGGAAGATATGCATTTATTATTATTATTATTATTATTATTATTATTATTGGAATTTTGAAAGCACCAACATATTCTGCAGCTCTGGAGTTACCTGGAGAATGCTTGTGAAGCCTGATCGTTCTGAATGAGTGATTCGCCTGGCGTCAAATAAGTGCATAAATCTTATTGAGCATCAGACACAGTCAGAGTTGAGGTTTGATGGTCAAATAGAACCAGGAGGTGAACAATCCAATTGCAATCTACAATACTATTAAAGTCCCCTCCGATTATTATAAAACATGGTGGACCCACGTAGAGTGGAGACCTTAAATTATCATAAAATTGCAGGTTCCGTTCACTAGGTGTGTAAACATTCACAGGTTTAACACCTTCCTATAGCAAGAGCCTTCCTTCTTTTTCTTAAAAAACTTACTTTCCTCAAAGTGTACAGACCGTCCGAACAGAAAAGAAACCCCACGGTGTAAAGCTGGGGCACAAGCATGGTATGATTCTGCAAAAGTGAAGCTTTACTCTTTAATAGCAGTCGTAATAAAACATAAAAAGTAACAGAACATTTTATTGGGTCTTAAACAAATTAAAAGAGCATAATGGGTGTCTGGGTTCCATAATTAAACACCCAAAATGAACTACGGCAAAGATCTTAAAGAAAACAGAAATAGTCACAATCCGTGCCACATAAAAACATACCACCATACAAGAAACAAAATAGTTGTCAAATCAAAGTACTAAAAGGTTTCTCCATCTTTCCACCATTATCCAAGTTACACCACAGATCATCCACACAGTAGTTTCAAAGAATACCAGTTTGGAAGTTGAAACTTATGTTGAATAAGAGTTTTATTTTGCATAAATAAGGACTGTATATAAGGCCCCCATTGTTTGAATAGTGGGCCATTTATCAAGTCCAGTTTAAATACATAGGCTACTTTGGTTTGGCATAGTGTCAGGTTTAATTTGTCAGATGATATCCAGCTATGATGAATGGTTTACAGATGTCAGTAAAAAACGGGGCGCAGGAGAATACTGAGAACGGGTAGCAGCTAAAATGGCCTGCCCTTCGGTGGGTCCCCGCTCAGATCTCAAGCTGGTTTTAGCTCATCTTGTGCCATTACAGAGAGAACATCTCTGAAACATATCAGACTGGTCCCACCCGTACGGGCAGTCCAGATCCAAAATGCCAGCAAGTTCCCTCTGCACGAGAGATACAGCAACCCCAGACGATCGTTTCAGCCTTGTTAGGCATCATCAGTGAGGCATAGCTGATATCTATCTAGGCACCGTGAGCAAGGGGTCCACGTCTGGATTACCCTTTAACCCCTTAAGGACACATGACATGTGTGACATGTCATGATTCCCTTTTATTCCAGAAGTTTGGTCCTTAAGGGGTTAAACTTGTGGAGAGCAAAAAACGGGGCGCAAGAGAATACCGAGAACGGGCAGCAGCTGAAATAGCCTGCTCTTCGGTGGGTGTACAGGGCCACTCTCATTCGCTGACCACATCAGTTGAGCACTATCAGCCAATGAACATGGCCATGTTTTGGGCTTTGCTTAGCTCAGGTGAGACATTTGGCTTCTGCTGGCACCATAACCACTACACCATGTTGTAATCGTTATGACGATTCGAGCACCCTACATGCTAGCTATGCATATGACATTTCACATAAATGGTATACCTACAGAAAATCATGGCAATTAAAGAGTTAAAAGCAGCATCTGTTAACACAAGCAATCAAAATCAGTATGCTTTGTATAGCAAGTGACACATTTATCTCAGGTAATCAAACTTTCATCTTAGACCTTTACATTTTGCAGTTCGTCTGAAATGAATAACAATGTTTTTTTATGTCTGTAAAACCTACGCAATTATTTTCATCAGAGTCTATTGTTTCTTTTTTTTTCTTTACGGCCAAGATGTTAATTTCACAAATTCTTTAATTGTATTATCGGGAATTTTTACCCATCTCTCATGATGAATATGCACACTTCTGTTAATGGCAGATTAAACTTTTTTGTTGTTGTTCTTTAGATAACAAGAACATATGGTTCTAAACTACTGTGTATTTCCAGCAGGATAATGCACATTAAATATTTAATAACATAGCAGTCGTTTGATAGAGACTAAATATCTCCATTTTATATATTTGCTACCAGCCGGGTAACATGGTTTGTAAGCAACCAGTGGAGTCTGGTCTACAGGGGAAGGTTATATGTGGCCCCAATAGTTTTTGCAGCAAAAAAAACCCAAAACAAAAATAATAAAATCTACTGGTGTGTCAAGGACTTCTGGTGTTGTTAGAAAAGACACGTTGGATCTGATTGGTTCTGCAGTTTCTTCCATTTCTTCCTTTCATGACTAAAATTGCTGCTGAGAAGCTGAGCAGCTAATCACGTGAAGATGTTTTGGACACTTTAAAAAAATAAAAACTAATTCCCTGGGCAACGTTTCTGATGTCACCCATTGACTTTGCATTGAGCCACCAGATTCTGGATGCCCTAAATGACAGGCCTACATGTTGCCATGTTTTCTGAGGTCTCATCAAAGCGGTTGTTTTTTTCAAAATATGTGTATCTTTTGGTTTATGGGATTAAACAGGGTATGACAACTAACTGGGTTGGGTACATGAGCTTAAATAGGAAGAGTCTAACAAGTCAAGGGCAAATTGGGGGGTAGAATATAGAGCCCCAATATATTTAAACTTTGCCAACCAGAAATGTAATTAAAGTGCTAAATGTATTTCTACTCACCAGTTTCACAGAGTGTTAGAGAGGTATTATTAAGGTACCGGCTTTCCTTCATCTTAGTTACTACATTATTCATTTACTATAATAATGTTGCTATTTGTACCTGTAGTTTACTACTTTATAATTTTGTACTTGCAGTTACATGTAATTATTAAAGGGATACTGTAGTGCCAGAAAAACAAAGCATTTAGCCCATTTCCTATGGGCTAAATCTGATGCTGGAGGTCCATGAGGACGTCCAGCGTCAGATAACGGACAAAAAGTCAATTTGGATTCCGGAAGCCCTCTAGTGGCAGTCGGTTAGACAGCCACTGATTGCAGACTTAGTGCTGCAATGTTAACATTGCAGTTTCTCTGGAACTGCAATGTTTTACATTGCAGCACTAGGTGCAAAAGTGACACCGCACCCAGACTACTGGGTGCTTACAGTGTCCCTTTAATAATCTGGCTGATAGTATTTTGGTTGGCAAATATTGTAATTGTATGAGACAAATGGCTAGTCTGTTCAACAAGCCCATTTAAGTTTACTCAGCTCATTGAAGTGGTCTGGTTGCAATGTCCCTGCAATATTTTTGAGAAACTGTAAAGTTTACATTGCAGGACTAAGACTACCTATAGAGGCTGTATAACAGAAAGTCACTAGAGGTGCTTCTGGGAGTTCACTTGACTCTGAGTCCTCTAAACAACGCTGGACTTTCTCACGCTCTGCATGAGGACTGTGATAAAAGCCACGGACTCCTGGAGAAGTGTGGAAGCTGGCCTCCTGGCCAACGAATATGGTCCAGGTTTGGGAGTTACCCTGTCCAGCCGCCATTAGCAACTTTCCCTGGGTGCCCCTGGTTCGGCACTTTCCCGTCTCATGAATGGAACCAAATGTTAGCTCCTTGGTGGCCGTTCGCATGAACCAAACGCACAAATGGTTCTCAGCGGTACTTAGCCGTAATCGCTATGAAACTAATTTCGGCATGGGGACTTCGTGGGTCCCTGGTCACCTCAGCGGTACTTAGCCGCGAATATTATGGAACTGTTTTCGGCATGAGGTGACCGGACAACTTGGACCGGGGTTTTGAATCACTTTGCAACCCACCAGGAGAGTGCTTCTTGGAGGGAATGTGCCTGAGACTAAGAGGAACAAACGCTACCTGAGAGCCAGAAGGAGGACCCCATATTTCGGACGCAGCAGCTCCAGAAAGTTGTCCAGCAAAGCACAAAATGCCCTGGAACTATTTTGGGCATAGGACCACGTGTGCAGCGGTCAGAACTTTAACATGGTGGCGTTTCCCCTTGCAAAGCAAGTTAAGTTAAGCAGCACTTGGTCAGATAACAACAGAGTCTGACCCAACATGGCCACTTGGCTAGATTAAAAAGTGAGATTTCTAGAAAAAAAATCTATTTGCATCATTTCAAAAATATCTTTATGTTTCATTAAATGAAATAAACTTTTTAAAAAACACGAAGTGAAAATAGGATGACGGCTGTACTTTAAATGGACAATATAGTCACCAGAACTAAAGGTTATTGATTTGTTCTTGTGAGTATAATCATTCCGTTCAGGCTTTTTGCAGTAAATACTGTTTTTTCAGCGAAAACGCAGTGTTTACATTACAGCCTAGTAATACCTCCACTGGCCACTTCTCAGATGGCTACTAGAGGTGCTTCCTGGGGCAGTGCTGCACAGTATGACTGCCATTCAGTGTCTCCACCCTCTGCATGGAGACATTGAACTTTCCTCATAGAGATCCATTGATTCAATGCATCTCTATGAGGAGATGCTGATTGGCCAGGTCTGTGTTTGACTTGTGCTGGGTCTGTCCCTGATCTGTCTCTTTGACAGTCTTAGCTAATCCAGTAGGAAAGAACTGTGATTGACTGAGAGAATCACTTTTGCTGATGTCAGCCAAGCAGGCAGATCAGGGGCAGAGACAGCAGCAGCAAACTGGAGTAAAGTTAAGATTGTCACTATATTTATGTGGTTAAGGCTGTCCAGGGGGGCTAGATGGTGTTTTTAACACTATATGGTCAGGAATACATGTTTGTGTTAATGACCCTATAGTGTTCCTGTAAGCACAATATAGAAATGTGAGTATTGGTAGTAAAACATTGCAAAAACAAAGCTCAATCATAGCAGCAAAACGACAAAGTACTTTTTGTCCCCCATGAGTAATTCGCTAACGGAAAGGACAAAAAGCAGAAAAGACGGGAAGGAGAAAAAAGGAGGCAATAGGCTGGGATTATTAGTAGTCGTAGAAAACCTGTGGCACAGTGCCTGAGGTTGATAGTGAGTTTAGTCAAGACTCCTAGGAAATGACGAAAGAGTCCAGAACTTGGCTTGATGTGAGATGAAGGAGATAATTTGTCCTTTGGCATCTCCCCCCAGGTAGAGAGAGGAACAATACAAAAAGCAATGGATGACGTTGTTTCTGTTTGGCTCAGGACCTAAAGAATTAGCCTACCTTTTAAACTACAAAACACTTTTTCTAAGATTCAACCTTCTTCCAAGTAATGGGCACACAGGGAATTAAAGAACAAGCATATATCCTCTGGGCTTTTACATGTGATTTGGTGACAGTGGGCTGCCCACCATGTTTTCTTGATGAAAGCCATTCATCATC
Organism: Pelobates fuscus; assembly: GCF_036172605.1. Lineage (NCBI taxonomy): Eukaryota > Metazoa > Chordata > Amphibia > Anura > Pelobatidae > Pelobates > Pelobates fuscus. Next base: position 17,122,312 of record NC_086321.1, on the reverse strand, counting down.
TGTAGGTAGTGGAGGAGAGGTAGAGTACATCCAAGTGTCCTCATTGAGACCAGGTCTGGCACTGCCACCAGTTTTGTTGGACGGTGACTTGCTGTAATTAACGTAAAAACTCCTTGGTGTGTTTTACAAGGAGATCCCTCGAGCATTCTCTACATATTTCCATGACGCATCAATACTGCTGTTTTTGTAAACTCGATAAAAAAGCAAATGTGTGCCAGCACTTTTTATGCTGCCTGGTTTCTTGCAGCGCGTACATTTTAAAAATACCTCTCCAGAAAACAGTTACTCTCGCCATCTGCTCCTGATGCACATTCATGTTTTTTTCCTCTGTAATTGCCATCAATACAAACATGCACACAAATGCAAATGGAAACAATCTCTTAATTTCCGTTGCTAAAGAAAATGAATCAAAATACATTTTCATACTTAAATCCAGATATTTATTGCTGTATACATACATTAGCAACACAGTTTTAGTTCTTGCTTTAAGGACAACTTTGAGGACCCAGATCACGTATCGCAATGAAGTGGTCTGTGTGCAGTGCCTCTGGCAATTTGCTCCCGTAGTGTTAGAATTAGTTGTTTTGGAGATATGGCAATGTTTATTTTGCGGAGCGCAACATACCTCTAGTGACAGCATCTAGATGATGTTTCCACAGTGAGAACCGAGTGAGACAAAGTTCTTGCCGTTCTATGAGAAGCTTTTGATTGGCAAATGACGGCACTTGGGATCCATGTACTTTTCATCCACAATGCTTCTCTATAACAAGCATTTGATCATGTAAAATGGTCAAACCTGGTGATCAGGGGGACTGGAGTGCAGATAAGATCCTGTCTAAGAGCTGGATTACTGGTTAAGTAACAGGTTAATTTTATAGTTCTTTTTTTTTTTTTTTTTTTTATAGATGGATGCAATGGGATCCATAAAAGTTGTGACAATACTTTGGTATCTAACTATTGACTGATATCATTGCTTCCAGTATTGTCAAAAATATTTGAAATATGCATCCACATGCAACTATGTGAATATTATCAACAACCAAACTATCTGACCCCTGAACAATCAAGCTTTCGTCCAAATCACTCAACTTCAACTGCCCTCTTAAAAGTTTGCAAAGACATCCAAACTGGCATGGAACAAGGAGACTTAACTGGAGCTATTTTCCTTGATTTTGCAAAGGCCTTTGACACAGTAGACCACGACATTCTACTGCACAAACTCAAAAACTCCGGTATTGGTGATTATTCGCTAACCTGGCTTCGATTGTATGTTTCAGACCGATTTTAATATGTGGCCATTTCTGATAGCGCTTCCCTCCCTCTCCCAGTCACGTGTGGTGTTCCCCAAGGCTCCATACTCAGCCCCCTACTATTTACATTATTTATAAATGATCTGCCTAACGTCTTCAAATCCTCAACTGTACACATGCTAGTATATCAAAGGTACCGCAGCTTGACGCTTTGCTCCAAAACTAATTCACAGAGGTAGAAAAGTAGATAGCGGATAACAAACTCTTCCTAAACACTGACAAAACCGTTACAATGATCTTTGGAACTGTACCTAGATTACGAAAACTACAAAATCAACAACTATGTATCAGAACAAATTGAAATAGCACACTGACAGCAGTCTGTTTTTTCAAATATCTAAGTATATTGCTAGAACCCTATCTATCCTTTACATTTAAAAAATATCTTCAAAACTTTACCGAAAACTAAGTGCCCTGTACAGAAACAAATCCTGCCTAAGCCCTACAGTAAGGAAACAGATAGTGCAACAAATGCTAATGCCGGTCATTGATTACGGGGATGTAATGTATGCATCTGCATCACAAACCCACCTTAATAAACTTAATACATTATATAATTCGCTCTGCTGCTTTTTATTAGAATGTAATTACTTTACCCACCACTGTAACATGTTAAAAGAGCTAAACTGGCTGTCGCTGGAATCCCGACGCACTCTTCATCTTTCCAGCCTTGTGTTTAAATGCTTTTCTGGGAAGCTCCCGCCCTACCTGAGTAGAATGCTCTCCCCAGTTGTTCCCACCTCCTTTAACCTCTGATCCAGTACTAGCACGATATTTAGCATACCGCAATACAAAAATAAAGTGCCTCGATCCTCTTTTCCTACAGAGCACCGCAATTATGGAATAACCTCAGGGCTACAGTCAAAGCTGCATTCAATCTAAAATCTTTTAAGAGATCTATGGCAACATACCTCAGCACAGAATGCACCTGTCATGGTTGAATATATTTATCACCTGTTATGTGTTAAATGTATATATGTGTGTATGTATATATATATATATATATATATATATATATAGTAGTTTGTATAGTGTAGTTTTCTAATATTGTATCCTATTGTATCAATGCAATGTTTTGTGGACTCAGAACATACTTGAAAACAAGAGAAATCTCAATGTATCCTTCCTCGTAAAATATTTTATACATCAATAAATGACCCCACTAATTGTTTGGGTTAATACAATACAATTGTTTGGGGGCGCTATGTAATGTTCCTTTAACGTTTACCTAGCAAACATTTTTCCAATGTAGTGTTCCTTTAACAAAGTTACATAAAGGGAAAAAAATGACCTATAAACTAACTGGGGTCATGAAAACTCAAATCAAAGTGCTAGATTGGCTGTGGGTACTGGGAAACAGAAAAATCGGACAAGACCAGGGACAAAATATCACCCTCCTCCCCTAAATGAATATGTTACAGAAAACACTATTGGCCTACTTAGAACGGACAACAAGCTGATTGTGCATTGCATTTTTATAATTTATCCACAAGAGGGCAACTCACATATTCAACTGGTGAGTTTCTCCAGTGATTAAATTCTCAGTAAAGGCGTCTCTTTATGATGGGCAACGTCTTCATGCTCCATTGGCTGAGCAGTCTGCTTGTAGAAGTGCATGAGAGAGGCAGACAGAGCTGGAGCATCTCAGTAAGGGGTAAATCCTTTTTCAAGAATTGCTCCCTATCTACCCAATGGGCGCATGTTTGTCACATGTCAGACTGCAGGTCATAGTGAATCTCTATTACCCCAGGAAATGGCTTCATCACAAAGGTCCAAATAACCTAAGCCTAATGAGAAGACTTGATTTTTGGGCTGTCTTGATTGACAGCATGACTAGATAGGGATACACACAGCAGCTTAAAACATAATGTGTTCCTCTCCAAGTATCCGTAGGAGCCCCAGGCTGACTGAACAATGCTTCTAAAACAGAACTTTTAAAATATATCAAACTAGTTTTTGTTTTTCTTTAAATGTCCAGGAAAGGATTGAGACAGAATTGATTATCAATGAATTCCTAATCATACAATATTGGGGAGATAGAGACCTTTTTCATCTCGGCTTACATTTTGTAAATCCAGTTTATCAATTGAATTCACCATAATTTGCTACTTTTTAAACCTCTTGATGTCTGGGAGAGAAACGAAAGACCCCTGGAATATAGGGCCATGTGAATGTTGTTATTAGACCTACATGTCATATCGGTAACTATCGCACACCACTATAGATTGTGCTTCACCTGTGCTACATTTACTTTCTAAATCCTACATACACAACAGCTGTGGCGGAACCAGCCTCGCCACTGGGCATTGGAGAAGACTGATTGCCAGCCTCCTGCCCTGTGACTATGGCCCCATTTTGAAATGCTTGATTTTCCGCTGCAAAGACCCGAAAGCCAGGTAATTCTGTACTTTCCCTATGTGAACAGTGTTACCCCAGATAGCTATGCCATGGAGCTCATTCGTATAACGAAAGACTATGTGAAAGACTTTGGCTCCATGGCAATTGAACTGTATGTATGTGATCTGAGCGCCATTCAGTCATAATGTGCTCTCAGAATGTACCTGTTTAATGCAAAAGCTGCACATGTATATATTTTATGTATTTTATTGTATTTTGCTACCATGTGGCTCACATCCCTGAGGAAGTCACTATAGTGACGAAACGCGTTGGATACTACACTCTGGACGTTTTATGCTAATTACCAGCACTGTTATTATAGTCCATTCTATTTTATTTTATTTTATTGTTTTTGTGCATCTCCATTTTGGGATCTCTTTCTATTACCATCTGGAGACCAGGCCAAAACTTCATTATGGAGACATGCTGTTTTACCACTGATTTTCTGTAAGTGCAATAAATTTTGTAAATTTTATACAATCTGCACTATTTCTATTTTCTTTTATTCCTGAGCAAAAGTGATATTGCCGTATAAGCGATTGAATCTGGAACTTCTCCTCTCCATATACTACGAGACAGACACCTGCTTCCACTGCTATCCAGTCTCTATCATATACATCTGATCCTTCATTTGGACAATACCCCTGACAGGGTGACAGGCGTGATTACCATCTCTCTTTTGTAAGTTCTCTACCACGTGCAAAATTTATCTTTGCCTTATTTACTTCACCATATTTTGTATTTTTGCCATTCAATAGATTCCACGTTCACGATCAGCCATAAACCGGTTGTATTGTTTTGTACCACCCTCTACCTGTGTATATCACCCTTGGGGTTTTATACACGCTTTTGTGCATTTGGCTAATGGAGTTTTGCCTCTGTCCTTGGAGATAATTGGATTACTTCCCAATTATCTCCAGGATAGAAGACTCTGTGTAACTGGTTTTGGGCAGAAAAGCCATGCTTCATTTGGTCAAATAGGACTTTCCCTTAACTTTTTAACCCCTGAACCGATTTCCCTGATTTTTGAGTATGTGTATATTTCAAGCATGCTGATTCTGAAAATGTATGTTTTATGTGAATGGCATGTATATTTTGGAAGTTATTAATATTTTGTAAAAACAGTATTTCTCTGCCTGTGATAATTATATTACCCATTGTGTTCAGTAATCATATCACAGGCAGAGGGGATGATTTTGTGTGGGAGTGTCTGTGTGTATTGTATGGATTGATTGATTGTATTTCAACACCCTGTGGGCAGTACTATGTTTGTGGATTGTGACTAAAAGAGGCTGTATGTGCCAGTACAGTCAGTTCTGCTTGACCCTCAAAAAGAAGTGTCGTCTCGTTATTGGGGGAATTGGATTGTATGCTGATTGCCAGGAGTGTAAGCTGATTGTATGCTTTTCCTGTTCAGCGGTTTACAGCATTCATATGTTTGAGAGCATTTGTATGCTTCTCCGGTTCGGTGGTTGTGGTGTCTGCTAGAGTGCTTAGAGCCCTCAGGAAGCGCTAGAAGCATCCTTCAATGGAGGTACCCAGTCGTGGTGCCCGTCGATCCGTTACAACAGCAATGTACCCCATTTTGCTTTAAGTCTTTTAATAACTTTGCTGTTGTTAACGTTAGTTTGAAATGGGGTGCACTGATTTTTGTGTGATATAAATATATTCACAGTGGAGCAGATAGCCAGCATTGTTTAACTTATTAATTTACTTTTCCAGTAATTTGTTGTGTCATCTGTTTGGAATGCAGTATGAGCAATGCATGAATTTAAACACAGTGCCATATATAAAAGCTCATATATAAATTGCATACAAAGATAAAATATGTGTTTTGTCTATAGAAGATTTATGTTTGTGTATTTATTAGCAGCATTCCGCTTCAGGTGTCTGCTCATTCCACTGTTTCTGATTAGACTGGTACAGGAAACATTTTGTGACATTGATTCTTGGATTTCAGTAAACACGTTTGACATGTTTCTGTTTCTTGTGATAAATGTAGAACAAGCGTTTATTTATTTTGGTTTTCTTTTATCAAAAGTGGCTGTGTTACCTTTGGGGAACTTTGCATGTTACATAGAAACATAGAATGTGATGGCAGCTAAGAAGCATTTGGCCCATGTAGTCTGCCCAATTGGAGATATACAGAGTGGAGATATACTCACCTGAGGTTCTCCATCATGGATCACACTATGTACACTAGAAAAAGTGCAGAGGCGGGCTACAAAATTAATAAAAGGAAAGGAACAGATCATCTATGAAGAAAGGTTAACAAATTTAAACCTATTTAGTTTAGAAAAACGTCGCCTGAGAGTGGATATTATAACATTATACAAATATATTCAGGGCCAATACAAACCATTGTGTGGAAATCTATTCACAAACCGGACTTTACATAGGACACGAGGCCATGCGTTTAGACTGGAAGAAAGAAGATTTTGTCTAAGGCAAAGGAAATGTTTTTTTACTGTAAGAACAATCAGGATGTGGAATTCTCTGCCTGAAGAAGTGGTTTTATCAGAGTCCATACAGATGTTCAAACAGTTACTAGATGCATACTTGCAAAAACAGAATATTTAAGGATATAATCTTTCAATGTAGGGTAATAACTGCTTGATCCAAGGATAAATCTGACTGCCATTCTGGGGTCAAGAAGAAATTTTTTTCCTAGCTTGTTGCAAAATTGTGCTTCAAACTGTTTTTTTCTTTTTTTGCCTTCTTTTGGATCAACAGCAAAAAAACAAATGTGAGGAAGGCTGAACTTGATGGACGCAAGTCTCTTTTCAGCTACGTAACTATGTAACTATGTAACTATGTAACTACATTCCACAGCCCTCGGTGCTTCATTCACCAGGAACCCATGTCCATGCTGTTCTCTTGCACACAATAAGACTGTGCATCCTCCAGAGCATAACTTTTACGATGTGCAAGGAGATGCCATTTTTTTGCAACAATTGTTAGTGCTCAATGTGAGAAGCAACAAAACCTGATCGGTGAAGCTCCAAATTACTAAATAACAAAGTAACTGCTACTTTGTCTCATGGCATCTTTTGATTGCATTGGACGTAGTTCATCAATATTTTATCTTTCTGAAATTCTCAGAAATTATATTGCCATAACAGAGCTGCTTTCAAATTAAATCGCCTTTTGAAACCTTATAAAAAAATAGATAAGTAATAATAGTAAAACACAGGGGTGGCAACTTTCTAGCGCATACAGTTGTGTTGGAAGCAGCTTAGACAACCCAAACCGGTGTCTCTCGATTCTGGTCCGACAAAAGATGTGTGTGATGGAAGAACAGAGTAGCACCTAAAGAATTCTCAAATGTTGATAGATATATAATGAAAAAAAAAAAAGAAAATATAGCAAAATATAGTGCAGTATCTCTGGTGCAAGTGGTTGTAAGAAAAAAGGAAATGTCCTTACATAGAATTAGCTCTACTTCAATGCACCTGGGAGGTACAATCCCAGCCTGTGATATCTGATGTGTTCTTTAATCCAATTTCAAGTCTTCCAAAGAGTATGTAAATTAAGCAGAAAACAAATCGCAATCTTGTGTAGCATATTTGGTTATTGAAGTAAAATATAATTTTTTGGGAAATACACTCACAGTGTATAGAGCCTCCAACCGGCTCCCAGAAAGCAGCATAACGTGGTTGGCTGGTTGACAATTTCATGGTGAATTATGTAGAAATAACAGAATTAGAAATATAGTGCTCACTGTTATAAATCAACAACAAAAAAAGCATTGGAGAAATACGGAGCAAAACAGAGGTTATGGTCAGTCGACAGGGCTCAGGTGGTATGTTCCCGACCAAAGGAATATGTTTTCAGGCTCCAAAGAAAAGTCAAGGTTGGTCCAGGAATATTGTTGAAATAAATGTATTTATTTTAAAAAACTATATCTTAAACATAAATACAATGGTAAAATAAAGTGATGCTTTTCACCTTCAACAATGCTTTCTTAAAGTGTTACATACACCTGGACATACACAGTATATATGTGTAGCACAACTTCAGATTTAACGGTCACATGATGGTCACATGACATAGTCATGTGAACAAAAATTAATTAACCTAATATACTTAAAACAGCTAATAAACTTTGTAACAGAGTGAGTTAGTAAAAAAGAGGTACCGTCTTTCCCCTAAAAAAAGACCAGATCTTATATTAATTTGTTTCCCTGAAAAATGCACTAGGGCTCATTTTCGGACATAAACAGTAGCAAGCATGTGCTAAAAAGCAGGTCTACATTCGGGGGAATTCCACCGAACATAGACCAGTTCACTAGGGCATGGATGTCAGGGTACCTGCGGTCTCTACCTCCGAAAGAGGTAGAGACTTAGCTGTTCCTCCATCCAGACGGCCTGATGGCTCCCTTCCCCACGGTCTATCCGGTCATGCAAGGCCGGCCGCGAGGGAGTGACTGCCTTTTACAGCATCTAGGCAGGAAGTTGTCATCAGGACACTCCTCCGGAACGACCTGTCACTCAATTGCTGCAGGACCAATCAGGAAGCCTCGGAGGCGTGGTTACTGCTCTGAACAGGGTATTTAACAGAGCTTCGTTCATTAGCTCATTGCCCTGTCGTGGTTCTAGCTTGTTCTAGTCACTCAGTGCTTGTGTATTCTATTATCCCTTTTGGTTTTGACCCGGCTTGTTTACCTTACTCTGCTTATCTCTGTTACCCTTGATTCGGCTTGTCTCTCGCTTACCTGTCTTCTGTTACCCTCGACCTCGGCTTGTCTTTGACCATTCTATACTGTACTACTTACGTTAGTCCGGCCATTCTAAGGTCCGGTATACGTATCTGGCTACTGTTTGTACTCTGCGTGTTGGATCCCTGTCCCGATCCTGACAATGGAATCCCGCAAATCTATGCTTGGGGAAACTTTCCCAAACATTGATTAGCTTACTCATGAATTGAATCACGCAAATCTATGTTCGGGGAAAATTCCTCAAACATAGATTAGCGAACTAGCTACTAGGGTTTATTTTCGGGGTAGGGCTTATTTTACGAGCATCCCTGAAAATAAGCTAGGGCTTATTTTTGGGGGATGTATTTTTCTCGGGAAAACAGGGTATTAAAAAGAAAATAATTGTGTGCTTATGTTAAAAAAACAAAAACAACAAGATGACGCTGTCAAGGCACGGGTACTTAGGAACTTTGTGTAGACCTCCCGGGATACTCCTCTGTAAAATGTTGAGAAGCACTGCTCTAGAGGAGTCATGGACAGAAATTTCAGATGGTACTTCAGAGTTGCTAACGACGAGCTTTTACAATTGGAAAATAGCTTCGTACTCACTAAAGTACAAGGTTATCTGCACTACAAAGCATCTGCATTGGAAACAAGAGCATAGTTATTGTAAATAGTGCATCAACTGATCATTTCTTGCACGAAAGCAAGTGAATGATAATTTGCAAATGTGAACAATGATGGATGTATTTTGTCCCTATTCCGTTATAACCAGTTCTTTGTTAAAAAATTCTTAATCCTGTAGTTTGTATAGAATGTGGATGAAGGGCAGATTTTAATCCAGACACTGAATTTAAATATGAGAATTACCATTGCAGTCAGAATTTGGTCAATTTGTTTAATGAATAACTTTGTAAGAAATTAGTTTAGCTATAAACCCAATGAATGTTCAGTTATGATTGGCTACCAAAAATCATCTCTTTGATGCAAAATCCTAATCATTGATTGATTGAATCACTGATTGACGAATACTGTTCATAAACACCAAAATATTTGTAGAAAGGAATCATAGCGATACTTTGAAAAATGTATTAAGGAATTAATCTAACATCACTTTTAATGACTAAATATTCATGTCATTTTATGAAAAAGAAAAAAAAATAGGCTGTGAATGGGAAAAAAACAACAAACCTCACATCTAGTAATATGTATTTAAGCCAGGCTATGTTTAGTTGTAAAAATAAAGATAAAAGATATAACGTAGCATGTGAGTCATAGCGGCTGATCCAGGACTGGCTCAGGTGTCTTACGTTCCTGGCAGACAGCAGTGATAAATAACCGTTGTCAGATACAATAAGATCTCCAGCTGCTGAGATATGACTCGAAGTCACTGATTGTCTCAGACACAGTGTATTGCATCATCGGCTCACAATGAAAACAGGATCTATTAATATGATCAAATATTGTCATACACAGCGGAGACTGGTGACTCTGTAGGCTGGCGTCTCACACATATCATTTATATAATAACAGGAGCAAGATGTATAAAGAAGACAAACTCCCTCTTTTAACAGCGTTAATTCTATATTTTAGTCAGATTAGTGAATTGGAGCGTTACATAGTTACATAGTTACATAGTTAGATAGCTGAAAAGAGACTTGCGTCCATCAAGTTCAGCCTTCCTCACACCTGTTTTTTGCGGTTGATCCAAAAGGCAAAAAAAAAAAAAAAAACCCAGTTTGAAGCACAATTTTGCACCAAGCTAGGACAAAAAATTCCTTCTTGACCCCAGAATGGCAGTCAGATTTATCCTTGAATCAAGCAGTTATTACCCTACATTGAAAGATTATATCCTTGAATATTCTGTCTTTGCAAGTATGCATCTAGTAGCTGTTTGAACATCTGTATGGACTCTGATAAAACCACTTCTTCAGGCAGAGAATTCCACATCCTGATTGTTCTTACAGTAAAAAAACATTTCCTTTGCCTTAGACGAAATCTTCTTTCTTCCAGTCTAAACGCATGGCCTCGTGTCCTATGTAAAGTCCGGTTTGTGAATAGATTTCCACACAATGGTTTGTATTGGCCCCGAATATATTTGTATAATGTTATCATATCCCCTCTCAGGCGACGTTTTTCTAAACTAAATAGGTTTAAATTTGTTAACCTTTCTTCATAGCTGATATGTTCCATTCCTTTTATTAATTTTGTAGCTCGCCTCTGCACTTTTTCTAGTGCCATGATATCTTTCTTTAGAACAGGTGCCCAAAATTGCACAGCATATTCAATATGTGGTCTTACCAGTGATTTATAGAGAGGCAAAATGATATTCTCGTCCCGAGAATGAATGCCCTTTTTCATGCATGACAATACCTTACTGGCCTTGGCCACTGCTGATTGACATTGCACATTGTTGCATAGTTTGTTGTCTATAACAATTCCCAAGTCCTTTTCGTGTGTTGTTATCCCTAATTCACTTCCATTAAGGGTATACGTTGCTTGTGTATTCTTTACGCCGAAGTGCATAACTTTGCATTTTTCAACATTAAATTTCATCTGCCATTTGAGTGCCCAGTCCTCCAGTCTATCTAAATCCTTCTGCAGCAAAGTAATATCTTGCTCACATTGTATTATTTTACAAAGTTTTGTGTCATCTGCAAACACTGAAACATGACTTTCAATGCTGTCTTCAAGATCATTTATAAAAATGTTAAATAGAAGGGGTCCCAGAACAGACCCCTGAGGGACACCACTTGCCCCCTCTGTCCAGCTTGAAAATTTACCATTAACGACAACTCTTTGTATTCTGTTTTTAAGCCAATGTTCTACCCAAGAACAAGCATTTTCATCGAGACCGATTTCCTTGAGTTTGAACACTAATCTTTTGTGTGGAACTGTATCAAATGCCTTGGCAAAATCCAAATAGATCACATCCACTGCAACACCCTGATCTATACTTCTACTTACTTCTTCTTGAACGCAATCAAGTTAGTTTGACATGACCTGTGCTTCATAAAACCGTGCTGATTTTTGCTGATAACCATATTCTTCTCAAGGAATTCTTGAATATTATCCCTTAATAACCTTTCAAATATTTTACCAGCCACAGAAGTTAAGCTCACAGGTCTATAATTACCAGGCAAGGATTTTGAACCCTTTTTGAATATAGGAACCACATCTGCCTTCCTCCAATCCTCCGGAACACTTCCTGAAAGAAAAGAATCTTGAAAGATTAAAAACAGAGGTTCACTTATTTCTACACTTAGTTCCTTAAGTACACGTGGATGGATACCGTCAGGCCCTGGAGCTTTGTTTATATTAACTTTCTTTAGTTGCTGCAGCACATTGTCTTGAGTTAACCAATTACAATTATTCTGCAAGTTTTTAGTAGCAATCATTTGCACATCTATTGCCATGGGTTCTTCTTTAATATATACGGAGGAGAAATAGTTATTTAGAATTCCTGCCTTTTCTTGGTCTTCATTAACTAACACCCCCGTTTCAGTTTTAAGTGTACCTATACTTTCATTTTTGGGTTGGTGGCATGATTTACAAGATTCACATAAACAGCACTGAAGGTTGATAATCAATTACACCAAGCCGCCAAACCTTCAACTATTACCCCTATTAAACAACAACTTTCTATTCATTATTCACATTTTACTATTTAGTATAGTTAGATCAAATAGTTAGATCAAAAAAGATACCCAAAGATCAGAAGGAACGAGGTTGGCTATGTGGTATATTCAATTATATCAAATTATTAAAGAATGCAAGGATAATCCAAATAGAGAAGGTCAAATCAAAATAGAACAAATTAAACAGACTATAAAAAATAAAATCTTAGAAAACATAGAAAAAAAATGGTTAAATTAAAAATTAAATATTATTACCGGCAAAATAGAGCAGATAAAATACTAACAAACCAACTAAAAAAAAGGAAAGCAGATAATAGAATAGATAAAATTATATATGATGGGAAAACATGTATAGCACCTAAAGAAATAGGAGAAGCTTTTAATCAATTCTATAAATCCCTGTACAATTTACCTAAAAATAATTCAAATGAGAAAATAGAAAAATATCTTAAGGGGGTGAAAATCCCCAAAATATCCATAGAACAAAGAAAAAACCTAAATAAAGAAATCACAAAAGAAGAGGTATTAGAACAAATAAATAAACTGGCACAATATAAAACTCCAGGACCAGACGGATTCGGTAATAGGTTTTACAAAGATATGAAAGATATAATTGCAGATCCATTAACTAAGACTTTTAATGAGGCCATAAAAAAGGGAGCGTTCCCACAAGAAATGCTGAAAGCAAATGTCCTGCCAATACTAAAACCAGGTAAAAAACCAACTGAAGTAATAAACTATAGACCAATTTCCTTAATAAATGTGGATGTTAAGCTGTTTGCATCAATCTTAGCTAAGAGATTAAAAACAATATTGGAGGATATAATTAATCCAGATCAAAGTGGATTTATCCCTGGGAGAAACTCGGGTAATAACGTGAGGAGGCTAATAGACGCAATGGACATGTCGAACAAAAGCGGGGATCCCCTCCTGATCCTGTCCTTAGACGCAGAGAAAGCATTTGACAGGGTCAGTTGGGGATTCATGTTTAGGGCCTTGGAAGCATTCAATATCTCTGGGTGGATGCTGGATGCGATCAGAGCTTTATATGCCAACCCATCAGCAAGATCGGTAGGTCAAAATATATGTTCTTCCTGGTTTGGTTTAGAAAACGGAACGAGGCAGGGATGTCCCCTGTCTCCAATCCTATACATTATTACTATGGAGATTTTTGCTTTAAGAATAAGACAAAATCAATTAATAAAAGGCCTTAACACAGTTAAGGGCGATTTAAAAATATCATTATACGCAGATGATACCCTCCTATATGTCAAAGATTTAGAGAGCTCCTTACCCCAAATAATGGCAGAAATTGAATTGTATAGCACCATTTCAAATTATAAAATAAATATGACCAAATCGATTGCTTTGTATAAAAATGTCGGAGTAAACAAAATAAAGGAATACCAAACTAAATACGGTTTTCTACAACCAGAAGAATTTGTATATTTGGGGATTAGAATAACGAAGCATATAGATAAACTAATGGAAATAAATTTCTTACACCTCCTAAAACGAACTAATAAAGATCTAAAGGACTGGCGCCAACTAGAAATATCATGGTGGGGCAGAATTAACACCTTAAGGTCCTATGTTCTCCCCAAATGGATATATATGTTCAGAATGTTGCCGCTAACAATCCCTCCCCCATGGATAAAAATGATAAAATCATCTTTTTCCAATTTTGTATGGAGAGGCAAAAAACCCAGGTTAAAAATAGACACCTTATGTAATCATACTAGCAAAGGTGGGCTTAGTTACCCAAATATAGAAAAATACTATGAGGCTGGGATAATACATCATATAACATTACTGCAGAAAGAATCCACACTTAAAGAAGGTTGGTTTTGGCTAGAAGCTGAAATGTGTCAAACCAAGAAATTAGCTAACATAATATGGAATAATAAAATATGTGATTGCTCTTCTTCTTATGTGTTGAGACACTTACTCCCCATGTGGGAAAAATTAAAAAAGAAACTAGATATACAAAATAAAATTTTCGGATTCCAAAGTATTGAGCATCTTGAAAGAGAAATACCCAATATTTCCTTAAAAAAATGGAAAGAAGGAAATATTATCACAATAGAAAATATTTACAAAGATGACAAGGTGAAACCATTTAGAATACTAAAAAATGAAGCGTCTCTTTCGCCACAAGAAGCTTTTTCATATATAAGGGTAAACAGCTACCTAAATAAACACAAATTTATGAATCAAGGGAATATGTACAATGCAATAAAAGCAACTTTTTTTTTTTTTTTTGGTAAATATAATTTTTATTAACGTATTTTCAATGATTTTACAATACGAGGTATGCAAGAGGGAACAGGACTCGCAGGTCCCTGGAAACAGTAACAAATAATAATCGCTGGTGGGCTCGCAGTCCCCAATAATACTATAGAGACTCACAGGTCTCTTACTTTTTTGATCGACATGTTTAGAGTCGTTTTTCATTAGTTGTCTCGATGGTGAGACTCGCAGGTCTCTCACTGTACTAGACGTTCGTGGATGCGCAGATCCAGTTGGTGACAATTACAGCTTCAGGTATGTATAATGTACAAGAGCCCTGGGGCACTTGGTTAGTGTCGTGGATGGATATCCTTAGCTTTCTGTCGTGATCTTTAACATCCTAGCATTCTAAGGTTCTATCCCCTTCTTCCTTAACAGTAGATAGTTGTATTTAGTAGGTCATGTCTCAGCTGGGTTAGCCGGGTGAGTTCCACTTTATGTCATACCCTTAGTCCAAGCTCGTTAGTCCACTTCAGTGACTGACCCGTGTGTCTCTTTTTGTAAGTGTGGAGGGTGTCTCTGTCCATTATCTCTATCGTGTGTTTAATGTGTTTTCAGCCTTGTCTTAGCGGTTGGTGTCCGTGTTCCACCTCGCCATGTTAGTGTGGCGTTGGTGGCCTACGTCTTCATGGTGAGCCGTGGTGTGTTTGATACCCTCCACTGATATGCATCCTTAAATGTGCCATACAGCACCCTATCTTGGTTGTGTGTGATAGTGCTGTCGTCGGGCTATTGTACGTCCCTGGGTCGGTTTCGTGTCTTGGTTTTGTGGGGGTGTAGCTGAGTACGGGAGGTTGGGTTTCCCTGTCTAGGACGGTCTGTTTGTCTCCATCAGATCGGGCCTTCGGTTCGTCCAGGGTAGTCCCCCGTCCCTTTCTCTGAGTCTCTAAGGGTGCAGTCACTAAGTGTCCATGGCGTTGCTGGTGGTCTCGGGGGTGTCTTTGCGTCGGGTAGCATTGACCTTCGGTGTGTGCATACTGTTAAGTGGGGTCTGTCGGTGTTTTCTCTGTAGGATTGGGGGAAGGGTAGGTAGGTGGGGGTGGGGTGGTCCGGTCCGTCGTCAGTCATCAGTCCTCCGTCTCCCTGGGTGTTTAATTCCCGTTTTTAGGTTGGGTGCTGGAGGTGAGCGTCGGTGGTTGTCCTGAGGTCTCGTTGGAATTTCGGTTTCGCTGTCTCTAGGATCCAGTATGTCCATATGTCAGTGTATGTCGTCGGGGCATTGTTCGTCGTCAGTGTGAGTTCCTTTCCTCTATTATCCTTAGTTCCTCCATTTGGTTGAACCAGGACAGCAGTGATGGTGTCACAGGTTTCTTCCAGAATTGGGGGAGTACTCGTTTGGCTACATTTAGTATCCTGATGGTCATGGATTTTTTATATTTTGAGTGGGGGACTGGTGTATGGTGTAGGAGCATCGCGGCCGGTTCCAGGGGGGGTGGTCGTTCTGTGAACTTCCCTAGCATTTTGTGTATGCCCCGCCAGTATGGGGTGATCAGTGCGCAGTCCCACCAGATATGTTTCAGTGTGCCTTCCTCTCTTTCGCATCTCCAGCACAGACTGGATAGGCTTGGGTTCATTCGGTGTAGGAGATGCGGTGTTTTATACCAGTACGTCAGGAGTTTGTAGGCCGTTTCCTGCGTTTTACTATGTGTGGAGCAGTGGTGTGTTAGGTAACATATCGATTCCCATTCCCCTTCCGTGAGTGTGATTCCTAGGGCTGTTTCCCATTTACCCATGAAACGGGGTGGATCGGTCGGGAGTTCCGACTGTAGCATGGAGTACAGAGAGGATATCCCGTGTGGGAGTGGGTCCGGTTGTGCGCTGATCCTCTCTATTGTGGTATATTCCCTGCCAAGCGCTGACCCCTGTGGCAGGGTGTGAATGTAGGCTAAGAGTTGGGCATAGCGAAAGCGGTGCATGAAGGTGGGGGGCGTGTCTTCTAGCATATCTGTAAGCTGTTTGCAAACCCCACCCTGTAGAGTGTGGTGTAGGCGCGGGGATGTGCTCGGGATGATGTTTCTGAGAGCCCGTGGGTCTAGACCTGGGGGAAAATCTTCGTTATGTGTCAGAGGCATAAGGGGGGAGGGGTATGGTGACAAGTTCCCCTGTCGTTTGGCCTTCCGCCATACTCCCAGGGTGTTTTTCGTATATACGGACATGGTGTGTCCGTCCGTCTGTTCGCGTCTCCATGGAAGTCCCGCGATCGGTCTACCTGCCTCCATCTCTTCTGCCGTTTTCCACAGCTTGTGGACCCCTTCCTTGGACCATTCTACAACCCTCTGTAGGTGTGTGGCCATATAATAAAGTCGAAAATCTGGGAGGGCCAGTCCCCCTTTGTCTTTGGGTCTGGTCAGTATGGAGAATTTTGCTCTAGGTTTCCCCCCGCCCCATATGTATCTGGTCATTTCTTTTTTGAGCGTGATGAAGAAGGGTCTCGGGATTACAGTGGGGATGGCTTGAAAAAGGTACAAAAGGCGCGGGAGGAGGTTCATTTTTATGACCTGTACTCGCCCTAGCCACGAGATATGGGGGTATGACCATTCCCGCATGTCTCTCTGAAATGTCTGTAAAATGACCGCAAAGTTGTCCCTAAACAGGTCTTCTGAGTGTTTGGATAGCCAAATACCAAGATATTTAATCTTGTCCTCGGCCCATTGAAAGGGGAAGCTACTTCTTAGGGTTTCCGTTCTCGTGTGGGGTACGCTAACGTTTAGGATATACGATTTTCCGTAGTTAATTTTCATGTTTGATAGGTCCCCGAATGCCTGTAGTTCTCTCATGATGTTCGGTAGTGTGATGGTAGGGTTGGTCACCACAAAGAGCAGGTCGTCCGCGTAGGCCGCTACCTTATGGTGTACTGGGCCTGTCGTCAGGCCGGTCACGTCTGCGTTGTGTCTGATGTGTGTGAGAAACGGCTCCAGTGCTAGAGCGAACAGGAGCGGCGACAGGGGGCACCCCTGTCTGGTGCCGTTATGGATGGTGAAGGCGTTAGTCAGTGCCCCATTAACTAGTACCTGGGCAGTGGGCTCGCTGTACAGGGCTTCTATCCATTTCCTTAGGTGGGGGCCCAGTCCCATGTGTGCAAGCGTCTCAAAAAGGTATTCCCAGCGTACTCTGTCGAAGGCCTTCTCCGCGTCCGTGGACAGCAGGAGGAGGCCTCCTACGGCCTTTCCGCCGCCGTGCATGAGGGTGAGTGCCCTGATGGTGTTGTCTCGGGCCTCGCGTCCCGTCACAAACCCCACCTGATCAGGGTGGATCAGTGATGGGATGTGCTTCGTGAGGCGCGTGGCGAGGACCTTCGCCAAGAGTTTGACGTCGCAGTTAATTAACAAAATGGGTCTATAGTTCCCACAATGTTCCCTGTCTTTGCCCTCTTTGGGTATAACAGTTATGTGGGCTGTCAGGGCCTGCTTGGGGATACGTTCCCCGTCTCGTACCGCATTGAACGCCTCCACCATTGGTGGAAGTAGCTCTTCTGCGTATGTCTTATAATATTTCACCGGCAGGCCGTCTGGCCCTGGGCTTTTACCGGGTTTGGTGTTCTTGACTGCTATCGATAGCTCCTCTATAGTGATGGGCTCGTCTAGCGTTTCGGCGATTTCTGCGTCTAAAGTCGGCATTGGGTACCTCGTCAGGTATGTTTGGATCGCGTGGCGAAGGCGGGCCTTCGCCGGTTCGGTCTGTGGTTGCGGGAGGGTATATAGGTCCGTATAATATGCGCGGATTGTGTTCATGATGTCCGACGGGAGTCGGTGTAGGGTCCCCGTTTTGTCCCTGATCCTGTCTATATATGTGTGTAGCCTCTTTTTCCGTAGCATAGCAGCCAGAAGCTTGCCGCTCTTATTCCCGTGTAGGGTAAAGAAAGCTTTATGTCTCGCCGCGTCTCTGTGGTGTTTAGAGTGGATTAGCGTAGCTAACTCTCTTCTGAGTTGTAAGAGTCGGGTTTGGAGTGTGTGGTCTGGGTCGAGCTTGTTTTGGTCATCTGTGTTGTGGATTTCTTCGAGGAGGCTCGCCTGTCTCATTTCAGTTCTCTTTTTTATGATCGCCCCTTGTTGAATGTAATGTCCCCGTATCACGGATTTGTGCGCTTCCCATCGTATTGTCGGGGATGTGTGTTCGGCAGTGTTAAGGGATAAGTAGTCTCTAATTTTGTCGCCTATATGGGTTACGACCTCCGTGTTAGTGAGTAGGTATTCATTTAGTCTCCATTTCGGGGTAGTGGGGCGAAAAAGTGGTGATTTTAATTTGAGGGTGACAGGTGCGTGATCTGACCAAGTCGCCGTTCCAATCTTGGCTTCGGTGACTAGGGAGAGGTCATATTGTGTGGTGTATATGTGGTCTATCCGGGAGTATGAGTTGTGTGGGTGGGAGAAGAAGGTGAAATCCTTTGTATCTGGGTGGTGGGCTCTCCAGCAGTCAACCAGGCGGTGGCTGCGGAGTAAGGTTTTAATGTTTTGCCGTTGTTGCGTGGGAATATGGGAGGAGCCTGATGATGTGTCCCATGTCGGGTCTAGTGCGATGTTGAAGTCCCCTCCCAGTACGAGGGTCCCCTCTCTGAACTCCATGAGTTTGCGGAGTGTTTGCTTGAGGAAGCGGTAGTGTCGCGTGTTGGGGACATAAACTGTCGCGAATGTGTATTGGCGCTCAGCTATTTTCCCCTTAAGGAACAAGTATCTGCCCTCCTCGTCCGTCATGCTTGTTCCCCCCTGGAACGGCACGCTTTTATGTAGTAGGATCGCTGTTCCCCTAGCTTTACCCCCGTGATAGTCACTGTAGTAGCCTTGTGTGTATTGGTGGTTAGTAAGTTTGGGTCTGGTTCCCTTTTTAAAATGTGTTTCCTGTATCATAACTATTGAGGCTCTCTGTTTGTGAAAGTCCCTTAGCGCTCCGGATCTTTTCTCCGGTTTGTTTAGTCCCTTTGCGTTGATAGTGATGACGTGTAGAGGTGCAGGTGTCAGGGCCATTTCTCTCGTCATGTGTGTATCGGGTGAGCGTCTCGTCTAGTTCCTAGTCTCTTTTGTATGGGAGGTGTAGTAGTAGTACGTGTGTCGTAGTCGGTAGGGTTGTCCGGAGTCAAGTATAGGTGGTAGTAGGGTGTACGGGGGGGGGAGGTTGGGTAGGATAAGGGGTATGTCTCGGTCTAGCGACTGTTAGGTATAGACGTCGGGGAGTCACAGTCCGCGGCACCACCTGTGGTGCGCGTGGGTTGCTCACCGTTTGGTCGGCGTCTCTCCTACTAGGCGTAGGTCGGGTGTCCGGGCGTCAGTGTCGGCGTCTCAGTGACATGTCCCCTGGTGTCCCTGTGCGGCTCTGAAAAGGTGATTAGATGGAATGTGTTCGGCTTCCCCGTCTCGAGGTGTTCCTTTCTATGGGTTTGTGCGTGTTGGTCAACTCACGTATGTAGCATGTCCGGTCGCTACTGTTAAGTGTGGTACAAACAACAGTATTAGCATTATATCATTCAGTACAACAAGTATCAACAGTTAACTAGCATTTCAAACATTATATATATTTTTTTTTTTTTTTTTTTAAACTATGGAAGAACATCAAGAGTGCCGTTACCCCTCTCTCCTTCGGTCCCCCCGGCTGAGCTAACTGGTGCATCGTGTCTGTCAATATTTCTTTCCTGGCTATTATCCCTCTGACATCTCTGTTGGCTGGGGTCCCCGCCCCGGGTGGGCCCCGCCGGTGCCACCGCCCGCCCGCTCCCCGGAGTTCGTCACGGGTCAGGCGGGTGGCAGCAGCCGGGCCCAGCCGGCGCTCAGGGCCCCCCCTCAGCTTATGGTAAACATCGCATTTGAAATTATGAGACATCACATTGCTTACATTTCCCCCCCGCTGCCCCCCTCCCCCCCAATGAGAGTCCCAGCAATGCCTGTGGGGTCCGTTAGGTTACCCTACTCCACTGAGCCGTGGAGCCCTTGATGTGTGCTCGGTCTTTGTAGTTTCTTTTATCTCCGTAGGGGGTCGGGTCTCTCTCTGGGGTGGCCGGTGGCCGCGTAGCGGGATCTATTCGGTGTGTCCGAGGACTCTGTTTTGTCAGGTCGGTGTTAGGATTGAGTGTTCAGTTTGGTAGCGGTGCCGGTGGTGGGCTTCAGGATGGGGGGTTCATAGTGCACAGTCCTTTACATGTTGGCGCCTGAGGGGCGCGTGGTTTGTTGCCTTGTTCTCCGAGGTCTCGGTGGTTGCTGCGGCCTGGTCTGCATGTCGGGTGAGAAGGTGTAAAAGGCTATCGGGTCCGGCCAAGGCATGTGTATCTGTGGCAGTTGAAGGTCCCGTACAATGTCTCTGAGGTCGTCTTCGCTCTTTACCATGTATGGGCCTGTATTCGTAGTGATTTGTAATCCGGTAGGAAAGCTCCAACGGTATCTAATTTTGTTGGCTTGTAATACTCTCGTGAGGGGGCGCATGGCCCTGCGGTACGCTAGGGTTGCTGGTGATAAATCAGGGTAAAGTTGCAATTCCGCGCCTTTGTGCAGTATTTGCCTTTGGTCTCTGGCGGTTTTCAGGATATCTTCCTTAACTTGGAAGTGTAGTAGGCAACAGATGACGTCCCGTGGGGGGGACTCCGGTGGGCCTCTGGGCCTAAGTGCCCTGTGTGCCCTGACGAACTCGACGGGTGTATTGGGCGGCCTCAGCAGTAGGGCATTAAATATTTCCGTGAGAGTTTCACGGATCGGCGTGGTCTGGTCTAGTTCTTCGGGCAGGCCCCGGATTCTGAGGTTCTGTCTTCTCCCTCTATTATCTAGGTCTTCCATATGGAGGGCCATTTGGCGGAGCTGTGTTTCTTGTCTGTTCAGGGTGTCTGCGGTTGCATTCTGCGCTGACATGACATGGTCGCAGTCTGCCTCTAGCTGTGCCACTTTGCTGTGTATCCCCTGTAAGTCTTCCCTCAGGGCCTGCAGTTCCCCTGCAATCGATTTGTGAAGGGCCTCATTGGCCTCTTTGAGGTCTGTTTTCGTGGGCAGGTTGCTCAATATAGTCGCCCAGTCCAGCTGGGGTGGGGGTGGGTCGGGTGGTGTAAGTACCTGCTCTAGGTGTCCGCCGCATGGCAGGGCCGCATGGCTTGTGCCTGATGTTTCTGCGTCCCCTGAGGCCTGATCGTCCTGTTCCGTTTGGGCCGTTAGGAATCTGCGCATGTTCGCAGTTTGAGTCCCCCTCGGGGTGTCGGTGGTCGTAGTGGCGTGCTGGGACCGGTGATTTCTTCCCATATTTCTGTTGTTGAAGCTGGTGAGACGGGTTTGTGATCTTAGCCTGCAGGGAGCTCCTGGTTCACGCCGCCATTCCGCTCGGCGCTCAAGCCACGCCCTCCATAAAAGCAACTTTTGATAATGATGAAACAAGGAAATTATTTTCAAAAAGTATCAGAATACTCGATACTAAGGTGTCTGAACATCACCCTACAGCAATAAAAAGTTGGGAAAAACTTCTGCATATAAATATAGATATAGATATTTGGTATGGGGAGTTAGCTAAGGTGAACAAATACGTGCATAGTATACATTTATTAGAAACCCATTACAAAGTGATAAATAAATGGTACTTGGTACCTACAAGATTGTTTAGAATTTCAACAGAAAATGATCACCTATGTTGGAGATGTGGCGAATCAAGAGGAGATTATCTTCACATATGGTGGAAATGTAAAAAAGTAACTCCCTTGTGGAGCTGGGTGAGCACTTTGTTATTCAAACTGGACAATATCAGAATAGAGACTAGCCCAGACACGATGTTGCTTCACTTTAGATGGCCCGCGTTAATTAAAAGAAAGCAGATATTGACAATTCATTGTCTGATAGCAGCAAAAATAATCATAGCGAGAAACTGGAAAAAGACAGATGATTTCGCCAAAGTAAAGCTCATACAACAAGTAAAATTCCAGATAAGAATGGAAATTGGAGTAAATAAAAGCCGAAGTAACAGCAAAGAGAATAATTTCTGGTTTACCTGGTTAGAACTATTAGAACAGGAGGAAAAAAATAACTTACCATAGAATTAGCTATCTATACAATATATACTTTTATAAGTTAGAAGGGATGAAGATGAAAGTCACCACTGTACCAAGTAAATGCGAAAGTGTAATGTGTGAACGACTGATGAATGAATGAATGCAGCAAGAGATTTCCCCCCCCTAATCCTACCCCCCACCTCCCCTGACCACTACCTCCCAAGGGAGAGAGCGAATAGTGAGGGACTCTCATAGGATAGAAGGGTAGCCCCCTAATACAAAGCGGTTGGGAATTCGGGGAGAAGTAGAGGAGGGTAAGAGAGGAGAGAGATGAGGGAGAAGGGAGAGAGGGATGGAGGGGAGGAGGGAGGAGAGAAGGAAAGGAGGAAATACAGTGGTTATGGAGAGAAGTCAGGAGATAGGAAGAGACAATATCAAATTGATGATGACTTTTTACCAAAGCCCTATACAATGATGTATTAGAAAATCTCTTGGCTGGTAATGTCTGAAATAAAAAAAAAAAAAAAATAGTATAGTTAGACACTATTCAAACACAGGTTGAGCAACTTGCAGTCGTTAGATCAGATTATTAATTGTTTACTATTTCACCACTAGTCAACCTCCCTTAATTCTGCAATAAGGAAAAGGCTTACAAACGTTACTGAATTTCATAATTTACTGTCCTCCTGTTGTCCTGGAAAATGTACATTCTAATAACGTGGCAAATCTTATCACTGTCCTGAATAATTTACTGAATTACCCGAAACAAACAAAGTACCCAGTGGACGAGATGACTCGCTCCGTCTTTTGGTACCTTGTTGATATAAACATGGCTCAGAAACCCTTATCTAACACAGCAAAATTCTAATGGGGGAGGTGAGGGGGGGGGGGGGGGAGAAAAATAGACAATCACAAAAACACTGCCTATTATCTCCAATAAAAGATTAAGTATGTAGGAAAGCCATATTAATATTATCTTTTATATAATGCTAATATATTATGCAATACCAGCGCTGGCCAGTAGGGTTCACTGTGTGTTGAGACAGGCAGGGATAAAAATACTGACTGAATCAAAGGGGGTGCAGCACTGCACAGCAACTTCAGCCAGCAGTTCTCAGCCTGCAGGCAGACTGCATATCAGGTAACTGAGGGATGGGGGATACAAGTAAGAAGAAAAGGTACAAGGAGAGACAGTGGGAGTCAAGGAGAGGCACAGTTTGGGACTTAATACAGGAGGAGAGACACAGGTGAGAGTTTGCACAGGAGAACTGACACAGAGTGGGGGTTGATACAGGAGGTCAAGACGAGGGTTTGGACAAGAAGAGGGACACAGATAGGGGTTTAGAAATTAGACAGAAGGAGGGACATTTGGGAATTTGGACAGAAGGAGAGACAACAATTGAGGGGTTTGATTTTTCAACTGTATACCACACATTATTGCTCTACCCCAACCCCCTGTCCCCCTGCCTCTCCATCCTTTGCCCCTCCTAGCTGCAGGGACGTGTGTATCGCGAGGCAAACAAGGCATTAGCCCCCAAACGCACAGGCAGATCCCTTGCTTGCCTTGCGTCCTGGGGGGCTCAAGAGCTGGCCTTTTGAGCCCCCCCCCCCCCCCCCGAGGCTGGCGACGGGCAGCGGGCAGTGAGGGAGCATACTTACCTGAGCTCTTCCTGCTCAGCTCCCTCCGCTGCTTAATGAAGACGGGAGCCGGAATATGACGTCAGACCGGACAGGAAGGGTCGGGGAAAATTTAAATTAAATTTAGCACATATCCTAAATACACCACTGACTAGCTGTAAATACATAACTAAGGCCAGACTGGGAAAATAAAATTGACCCAGACATTTTTAACCACAGCGACCCAGGTGCAAGAGGGCGGGGCCATAGAGGGAATGTTATGTCATCACCAATGACAAACACCCTCAAAATTATCATGTTTCTACAATGCTCTTACAGGGGCCATGCCACGCCAAGGGTGCATAATTCATTGTTGCACAATAGAATATTTATGTAATTTGTGTAGTGCATATATGAATTGACCACTTGGTAAAGATCAGATGACAGAAGGGGTAGTGTGAATTGCATAGGAATGTGAAAGGGAGCAGGGATTAATCAAAAGCTCTGTAAGGTGTGAGAAGTGACACATAAGTGGCCTGGAAGTCTAGCTCCAATGTAAACTAGCTGACTTCAGCCATATGACATCTACCTTTTAATTGATGAGTTAATTCCTTTGATTTGTTAATGATCATTAGCTTTCATGAAAAGAGAAAAAAAACAAGCCTTGTGTTCCAGTATCATATCTAAAAGAAAGAAACATTAATATTTTTGTTATATTTGGAATGTGACCAGCACAACCTTCTAATCAAGCCCAAACATGAGTTGGGTAACTTAACATAGGGGAAGGGATTGTGATGTTCGCTATATTGGATCACAAGTAAGAAGTGTGACATATCTATGGAATGGAGAAATGGTAACCAATTCATATATGCAATTAGTATTTCTGTGGCAAGTACATAGGAGGAGATATAACCAAATGTTTCCATTTGGATTGATGTTGGTCTGGAACACAAGGTGGTGTTTACTTATAGTTACTTATAGGGGTTTTTGTACGCCTCTGGGCAGGACTTGGTGATCCACAGGTTATATGCTAATGATTTTGAAATGTGTCTTTGTACTTGCTTGAAGGGTCAGAATCTAATTCTAAGTGAGTCACCATCTTTCTTACCATAGACCCCCTGGGGCAGAAGTTTTACTTTGAAAACCTAAGGAGTAAGTGATTAGGACTTCTGTTATTTTAGCCCTTTTGTTTTTAATCTGTTGTTGGTGTAACTAATTTGATTGTCAGCTATATTTTTGTAGGCACTGTGACTATTTTATGCTCATAATAAATATTCCTTTATTAAATTCTGCCTTTGTTTGGTAAAGAATCACGTTACCTGAAGAAACGAATTAGTATTTTATAATTAGTATTAGGTTAGGTGTTTAGTGGTGTTGTGTGTGTGTGCGAGGGGTATAGTGTGTTTAGGGGTATAGTGTGTGTGTGAGAGGTGCAGGCTTTGTTGGGGTACAGTGTGTGAGTGGTGCAGTGTTTGTGAGAGGTGCTGTGTGTATGAGATGCTGTGTGTGGAGGGGTGCTGTGTTTTAGGAGGTGTACTGTGTGTGTAGCAGTGCTGTGTGTGTTTAGGGGTGCAGTGTGTGTGAGAGGGCCTGTCTGTGTATGGGTACTGTGTGTTTAGGTGTCATGTGTTTGTGAGGGGCTCTGTATGTGTGAGGGGTGCAGTGTGCATGAGGAGTGCTGTGTGTATGGGGTGCTATGTGTGTGTGAAGGGTGCTATGTGTTTGAAAGGTGCAGTGTGTATAAGGATGCTGTGTGTGAGGTGCAATGTGTGAGGGGTGCTGTATGTGTGTTTGTGTAGTGGAGTTGTGCATAGGGATGCAGTGTGTGAGGGCAGCAGTGTGTGTGTATTGGTGCAGTGTGTGAGGTGTGCAGTGTGTGTGTAAGGGTACTGTGTGTGTTAGAGGTTTAGTGTGTATAGCGATGCTGTGTGTGAGGTGCAGTGTGTGGGAGAGGTGCAGTTGGTGTTTAGGGGAGCTGTGTTTATGTAGGGTTGCTTTGTGTGGGGGAGCTGTGTGTCTGTGTGAGGGGAGCTGTGTGTGTGTGTAGGGGTGCTATGTGTGAGCGGAGCTGTGTGTGTGTAGGGGCGCTGTGTGTGTGTAGGGGTGCTGTGTGTGTGTAGGGGTGCTGTGTGTGTAGTGGTGCTGTGTGTGTAGTGGTGCTGTGTGTGTAGTGGTGCTGTGTTTGTAGGGGTGCTGTGTGTGTGTAGGGGTGCTGTGTGTGTGTAGGAGAGCTGTGTCTGTGTGTAGGGGTGCTGTGTGTGTGTAGGAGAGCTGTGTCTGTGTGTAGGGGTGCTGTGTGTGTGAACGGAGCTGTGTATGTGTAGGGGCGCTGTGTGTGTAGGGGTGCAGTGTGTGTGTAGGAGAGCTGTGTGTGTGTAGAGGTGCCGTGTGTGTGTAGGAGAGCTGTGTGTGTGTGTGTAGGGGTGCTGTGTGTGTGTAGGAGAGCTGTGTGTGTAGCGGTTGATGGGGGGGATGGGGGATGTTAGAAATGTATTTTTTTAAATAAAAGCTTAAGTCCCCCCACCCTTCTAACCTTTATACAGGGAGGGAGGACATAATTCTGCAAGCCCTGGTGGTCCAGTGGTCGCTCCTGTGGCTGCAGGCTGACTCTCTTCCCCTCTCACAGGCACTGTGCTGCATCAGAGCGTTGCTATTGTAACGCTCCGGACAGCCTGCTCGCAGGAGGAACACAGAGCCTCCCGCTTCCTCTGTAACGAGATTATACCCCAACACGCAGGATCCAGCTAAACAGAAGACAACACAGAGGGAAGATACGTCTACCGGTCCTTAGAGTGGCCGGACTCAACGTATATAGGAGAAGTACAGAGTCAGGAACGATCCGAGGTCAAGGGCACAAAAAGACAGCGTAAACTAGAACTAGCCGGGGTCTGGTACACAGGAAACAGCAAGCCGGCAAACAGAACAGATAAGGATAAAGCGAAAACTAAGTCAGAATACAAAGCCAAGGTCAAATACGGAGGAACACAACTGAACACCACAAGCGCTAAAGGGAACTGTAGCAGAAACCACGATAGGGCAAGGAACTAAGGGAAAAAGGTAAGTATATGTAGCATCTAAACTAATGTGATTGGCTCCTGTCATATCCACACCCCCAAAAGGTAAGTGTATGGGGTGTGTGGCATGACAGGGGCCAATGGGAGCCTTTTGGTAATTTAGGCTCCCACTGTCTCTTTAAGAGCGCGCCCTAGACTCGTGGCGCGCTCTTAGATTCAGGCGGGACACGTGACCACTTCTCGCGGTCACTGCCCGCCTTCCTATTGAAGCAGTCGGATGAGCCGCGCGCGGCTCGTGCAGCGGCAGGACCGCGCGCGGCTCAAAAAGAGGACCGCGGCCGGCCCCTGGAAAAGGTGAGTAACGCTACAGTACCCCCCCCTGAGGACATGCCCTCCGGGCGGGCAGGACCAGGTCTGGCAGGAAAACGTGAATGGAAAGAACGCACAAGGCGGGGAGCATGAACAGCATCAGCTGAAATCCAACTGCGCTCCTCAGGCCCATAACCCTTCCAATGTACCAAGTACTGAAGCCGACCCCTAAGGAAACGAGAGTCAAGAACAGCAGACACTTCGAATTCCTCATGACCCTCCACAGAGACAGGAGGGGGAGGAGGAGTATGCCGGGTATAGCGGTTGCGTACGTAAGGCTTCAACAATGAGGTGTGAAAGACATTAGGAATACGCAGATTCTTAGGAAGACCCAAGGCATATGAAACAGGATTAACCTTATGTATAATATGGTAAGGACCAATAAAGCGGGGAGCCAATTTCATAGAAGGCACCCGGAGGCGAATATTCCGTGTGGAAAGCAAAACCCTGTCCCCCACAACATAGGAAGGAGCCGCTCTGCGATGCTTGTCAGCCTGAGCCTTCTGGCGAGCAGCAGAGTCCACCAAAGAACGCTGAACCTGCTCCCGAGTATCATGCAAACCAGCCAAATGCTCATCCAGAACTGGCATGCCCTGTGAGGAGAATGCAGCCGGAAGAACAACGAGATGCTGGCCATAGACAACGTAAAAAGGGCTTTTGCCGGAAGAATCATGAGTGGCGTTATTCCGAGCAAATTCAGCCCAAGGAAGCAGGTCAGACCAATTGTCTTGATGGTGAGACACAAAACAACGGAGGTACTGCTCCAGAGACTGGTTGGCACGTTCAGCAGCTCCATTAGACTGGGGATGGTAAGCGGAAGAAAATGAGAGAGAAATACCCATTTCCGAACAAAAGGCTTTCCAAAACCTGGAAATAAATTGGCTACCCTTATCGGACACAATAGATACGGGAATACCATGTAACCGAAATACTTCTCTAGCGAAGATAAGAGCCAGTTCCTTGGATGTGGGAAACTTGCGAAGAGACACAAAGTGAGCCATTTTGGAAAACCGATCTACTATCATCAGGATGACTGTGTTACCATTCGAAGGGGGTAATTCAACAATAAAATCCATTGAAAGGTTAGACCAAGGTCTCTCGGGAATGGGTAACGGATGCAACAGCCCACAAGGAACTCTACGAGAGGATTTCATACAGGCACAAGTAGTACAGGCACTTATATAGTCAGTGACATCCTTTCGTAAGGAATCCCACCAAAAATACCGAGAAACAGCTGACACCGTTTTGGAAATACCAGGATGCCCAGGAGTCTTAGTATCATGGTATAATGACAGAATATCCCGTCTCTCGGGAACATCAACGAACAGTTTATCATTAGGCCTCTCGCTAGGTGCCATGCTTTGTTTCGCTTGTATGGCCTGCAAGAGGGAAGAGGAAATAGACAATATAGTAGTTGCTATTATCCTGTCTGGGGGAATGACAGGAGTAATATCAATCTACTGTTTGTCAGTAGTTTCGAACTGTCTGGACAGAGCGTCTGCTTTAGTGTTGCGATCACCTGGCCTATAGGTGATAATATAATTGAAATGAGACAAAAACAGTGATCACCTAGCCTGCCTGGAAGACAATCTTTTAGCTTCGCTAAGGTAGGATAGGTTCTTATGATCCGTAAATATGAGGATGGGATCCTTAGTGCTTTCTAACAAATGTCTCCATTCTTTGAGTGCTAAAATGATAGCAAGAAGTTCGCGATTACCCACATCATAATTTTTCTCTGCTTTGGACATTTGTTTAGAAAAGAAGCCACAGGGATGCAATGGCTTTTCAGGCGACTCTCTTTGAGATAAGACAGCACCTACCCCGATATCGGAAGCATCAACTTCAAGTATATAGGGCGGTGAGGGGACAGGATGCTGTAAAATAGGTGCAGAGGCGAACGTAGTCTTAAGAAATTCAAAAGCCTGAAGTGCCTCGGTAGACCAGACACGAGTATTGCCATCCTTTTTTGTCATACGGGTAATGGGTGCTACAATAGACGAAAAACCTTTGATAAAACGTCTATAATAATTAGAGAAACCAAGAAAACGCTGAATGGCTTTCAGACATTGCGGTAGAGGCCATTCTATGACAGCAGCGAGCTTCTGGGGATCCATACGAAAACCCTTAGCGGAAATCAAATACCCCAAAAACTGGCCTTCGGATTGGTCAAATAGACATTTTTCTAGTTTACAATAAAGACCATTAGCAAGAAGGGTCTTCAGAACTGTCGTAACATGTCTGTGATGAGTGTGTAAGTCTGTAGAATATATTAAAATGTCATCCAAGTACACAATAACAAATGTGTGAATAAAGTCTCTTAAGACATCATTAATAAATTCTTGAAATACTGCTGGGGCATTGCAAAGCCCAAATGGCATAACAGTATACTCATAATGGCCTGATCTAGTGTTGAATGCTGTCTTCAATTCGTGGTCTTTCTTGATACTTATTAAATTGTATGCTCCTCTAAGATCCAGTTTGGTGAATACCGTAGCATGTTTGAGCCTGTCAAACAATTCTGTGATCAACGGTATAGGGTATGCATTTTTGATGGTGATTTTATTTAGACCTCTATAATCGATACACGGTCTTAAATCACCTTCTTTTTTCGATACAAAGAAGAACCCCGCTCCAGCCGAGAAGAGGATCTCCTAATAAATCCCTTGTCTAATGATTCCTTAATGTATTCCACCATGACACGGTTTTCTTGAACCGATAAAGGGTACACCCTGCCCTTTGGAGGTATAGTGCCAGGCAACAAGTCAATAGCACAATCGTAGGGTCTGTGAGGCGGTAATTTGTCAGCCTCCCTTTTATCGAAGACAGTCTTTAGAAATAAGTACTGAGAGGGTATTGCCGTAGACAAAGGAGGAATGGTAGGAACATTAATAGAATTCACAGGCGTGACTTCAATAGTACAAGACTTGTGGCAGGCTTCAGTCCATGATTTTATCTGCCCTGTCTCCCAGTCAAAAATGGGATTGTGAGCACGTAACCATGGATACCCTAACACTAATTGTGAAGAGGGAGAGGTGATGACCTGGAACCGAATGGTTTCATAGTGTAAAACCCCTGTGTACATGTGTAACAGTGCAGTCTCATGAGTAACAACTGGAGAAATTAATGGTCTACCATCTATGGCCTCAACGGCCAAGGGTATCTCCTTCTTCCTGATGGGAATGTTGTTTTTCTTTACAAAACCAGAGTCTATAAAATTTTAAGCAGCCCCGGAGTCAACCAGAGCGTATATGTTTTCAACTATACAACTCTCTCCCATATGTAAAGAAACAGGGAGAAGCAGTCGGTTAGGAGGCAATTTAGGAGACTTAGAAATCACACCCAAGGCCAGTCCCCTATAAGGTCTTAGGTGCGAGAGTTTTCCGTGAGCAAAGGACATTCCTTTACCATATGGTCTCTCCTACCACAGTATAGGCAGAGTCCCTCCCTTCTCCTATGTAATTTCTCAGTATTAGAGAGTTTGGCAACCCCTAATTGCATAGGTTCCTCCTCAGATACTTTAACACTCTCCGGTATATTAACTCTGGGGTTTATAGGTGTAACAAAACGTCTATTCCTGTTCTTAGTATAGATCCTGTCACGAATCCTATTATCTATGTCAATGAGGTAGTCAATAAGGTCCTCTAAGGCAATAGGAAGCTCCTTAGCTGCTACCTCATCCAATATAGAGTCTGATAAACCTTCCATGAAGGCAGTAGTTAACCCATTGTTGGTCCAATCTACCTGTGAGGCAAGGGTACGAAACTGAATAGCATAATCAGCCACAGACCTAGAACCCTGTTTAACTCTCATTAATGCTCTTGCGGCATTCTTTGACCTTTTCATTGTGTCAAAAGTTCTACGAAAAGCCATAAGAAAACTATTGAAATCATGCACCATAGGTCCATTAGCTTCCCAGATAGGATTTGCCCACTCAAGCGCTTTATCGGTAAGTTGGTGCATAAAGAACCCAACTTTAGACTTCTCTGTGGGAAATGCACGTGGATACATCTCAAAGTGGAATTCTATTTGATTAATGAACCCTCTGCATGTCTTAGAGTCCCCTCCATACCTAGGAGGAGGTGTTAAATGGGCCAAAGTATTAGGCAAAGTAGATACTTCAGGAAGAAGGGGTGTAGGAGGGTTAGGTGTGGTTGCTGGAATGGTTCTAGCTAAGAGCGTCTGGAGAGCCTGGGCTATCTGATCCATACGGTGATCCTGCTCTACAAATCTAGCCTCATGGGACGCCATCTGTTGAGCTAAATCTGCGGGGTCCATGGCCCTATCATAATGTAACGAGATTATACCCCAACACGCAGGATCCAGCTAAACAGAAGACAACACAGAGGGAAGATACGTCTACCGGTCCTTAGAGTGGCTGGACTCGACGTATATAGGAGAAGTACAGAGTCAGGAACGATCCGAGGTCAAGGGCACAAAGAGACAGCGTAAACTAGAACTAGCCGGGGTCTGGTACACAGGAAACAGCAAGCCGGCAAACAGAACAGATAAGGATAAAGCGAAAACTAAGTCAGAATACAAAGCCAAGGTCAAATACGGAGGAACACAACTGAACACCACAAGCGCTAAAGGGAACTGTAGCAGAAACCACGATAGGGCAAGGAACTAAGGGAAAAAGGTAAGTATATGTAGCATCTAAACTAATGTGATTGGCTCCTGTCATATCCACACCCCCAAAAGGTAAGTGTATGGGGTGTGTGGCATGACAGGGGCCAATGGGAGCCTTTTGGTAATTTAGGCTCCCACTGTCTCTTTAAGAGCGCGCCCGAGACTCCTATTGAAGCAGTCGGATGAGCCGCGTGCGGCTCGTGCAGCAGCAGGACCGCGCGCGGCTCGAAGGGAGGACCACGGCCGGCCCCTGGAAAAGGTGAGTAACGCTACATCCTCCTTCCCTCATGCTGGACCTATGTGCCAGGAGGCCGGTGAGGGTCATTTTTGATCTCTCCACCGGCCTGAGAGGGACCACAAGAAGGCTAGCACTGTAAGGATCTCCCCTGCCAGCCTTTGCCTGATAGCCAGTCTGGGCCTGCATATAACTGTGTCTTCTCCATCCCTGTACCTTAGAGCTTGATTCACAAACCCAGGACACAGCAAAAACTTAAACTCCTAGGCTGTAACCTCCCTGGTACCTCTTGTCTCAAATCCCCATTATATCCTTCACACTGTACGCTCATGGACCATCTAACTGGGCACTCTGTATAGAAGAGCTCAATGGCTAGATCTCAGCTATCTCAGCTTACGACAGGATCCTCTTTGCCTTTTGTATTGGTCTGTGTATATTATACTGTTTTCCCCCAATTGTACAGCTCTGAGGAACACGTTGGCACTTTTTAAATGTCAGTAATATAAATAAATACAAAATAACGAAAGCAAAAGGTAAAGAAGGCCAAACTCAAATATGTTAGTGTATTATTACAATATAATTTATTGCACATACAAATAAACAATAATACACTCACATGGAGTTTAAGTAAACACACAGCTACCCTCTTAATCAGTTTTGAAGTGACAATCAGACATTTTGGCTTCCTTCTGGTTGCTAGTTTCTCCTTCTGGTGCAGGAATCCTGGACATGGTATCCTGATGACATCAAGGCACATGCTACACCTTTCAAAGTGATGATTTATTCAAGACATTTGCCCCCTTTTCCCTTTTAAAACACTTGTAAAGTGAGCATTGAATACAGCGTTTAAATGCATTGAGAACACAGCGACTGAGCCAATTGCACTCAGCTGCAGTGTTCTTAGGCTTGCAGGTGCTCAAGGGAGACCTCCAGAGTCTGGACAGATCCTGACAAGGTCTCCCAGCATGGCCCTATGCTGACTGTGATCGGTTCTGGGCTTTACACCAATCGCAGTATTATTGGCATGACTGTAATGCTGAAAACAGACAGCAGATGTCAGCAACATACCAGTCCACTGTGTTAAAGGGACACTCCAGGCACCCAGACCACTTCTGCCCATTGGAGTGGTCTGGGTGCCAACTCCTACTACTCTAAGCCCTGCAACTGTAATTATTGCAGTTTTTTGTAAACTGCAATAATTACCTTGCAGGATTAACTCCACCTCCAGTGGCCACTAGAGGGCACTTCCGTGTCCCTAGCACAGGAAACCTGTGCTAGAGCGTCGCTAGATGTCCTCACGTTGTGTGAGGACCTCCAGCGTCGCTCATTCCCCCATAGGAAAGCATTGAAATGCATTTTCAGTGCTTTCCTATGGGGCATGCGCGGCATTGATTCGCATGCGCATTGGGTCTCCCCAGCTGGTGGGCGGTATCAGTCTTGCCCACCGGGCGACGCAATCACTAGGAGGAGCGGCGGCGGAGGAAGAAGCAGCGACGTGGGACATTGTTGCTGCCTCTGGTAAGTTACTGAAGGGGTTTTTACCCCTTCAGCAACCGGGGATTGGGGGGTGGGAGGGAGAGGGGGCCTACAGTGCCAGGAAAACGGATTGTTTTCCTGGCACTGGAGTTTGCCTTTAACTAGGAAACCCATCTGCTGAAATTGGTACTGATATAAGCAGAGGTTTTCCTTTGGGTTAAGGTAAGAGTTGGTAAGAGTTGGGGGTAGGGTTAGGGTTAGGGTTTGTGTAAAGATAGTGTTTAATGGTTATGAATAATGTATTGTTAAGATTAGGGGTAAGTCAGGTATGTAGTTGGTATTGTATATAGTAAGGGTAAGTCAGGTATGTAGTATCTATGCCAGCCCCATAAGTCATTGTGCTATGTAGGGTGTTAAATATATATATATATATATATATATATATATAGGCAATTGAAATAGTTGGCTGCACTCTCGGATTTCCTTAAAATGTAACTTTCATTGAAATATTTAAGAGAAGATACACGTTTCAGTCCCTCTTGTAGACTTTCATCCGGATCATGATGAAAGTCTACAAGAGGGACTGAAACGTTGATCTTCTTTTAAATATTTCAATAAAAGTTACGTTTTTAGGAAATCTGAGAGTGCAGCCAACTATTTCAATTGTCTGGATACTGGAGCCCTGGTGATGCACCCGGTCACATAACTTTCAAGCCTGAGTGCAAGGTACAACAGCTTTCTCTCTCTCTCTCTCTCTCTCTCTCTCTATATATATATATATATTTATATATTATTGATACATTTCTTCTTCTAATTCAAAATATTAGTTCTTTCAGGGTAATTAAATTATACAGTAAAGCATACTCACACACAGACACAGACACTGATGCACACAAATAGGCTCATTGACAGACAATCTCAATGACACACACAGACAAGGTTACTGGCACACACACACATTTAGTACAGACGAACTCTAATACACTCACAAGCTTACTACAGACAAGCTCACTGTCACACACACACGCTCACTACCGACAAGCTAACTGATGCGCACACACTCTCCCTACAGACAAGCCCATTGACACACACATGCTCCCTACAGAAGAGCTCACTAACACACAGATTCACTACAGGCAAGCTCACTGACACACACATGCTCACTACAGACAAGCTCACTGACACACATATGGTCACTACAGGATCACACACATGCTTACAGACAAGCAAGCTCACTGTACACACATGCTCACCAAAGACAGGCTCCAACACACCCGTGCTCCTTACAGACAAGCTCACTAACATGCACACACACACATATGATCCCTACAGACAAGCTTACTGACACACATACAAGCTCACTCACTAGCAGGCACACACACACACAAAATCACTATCAGGCGCACGCACACAGAGGCTCCCTCACTAGCAGATGCGCACGCACACACACACAGAAGCTCACTCGCTCACTCACTAGCAGATGTACACACACAAAGTCATCCAAACACACACAGAGGCAGACAGTCACTGACACTGAGGCAAACATCCACACATACAGAGACAGGCAGACAGTCACACACACACAGACAGACAGACACACACACACACACACACACAGGTAGACATTCAAACACACAGGCAGACAGCGACATACACCGGCAGACGGCCACACACTCACACACACACACACACAGGCAGACAGTCACACACACACACACACACACAGGCAGACAGTCACACACACACACAGGCAGCCACACACACACAGTCACACACAGGCAGACAGTCACACACACACACACACAGGCAGACACACACACACACTCACAGGCAGACAGTCACACACACACACACACACACACACACACACACACACACACACACACAGGCAGACATCCACACACACACACACACACACACACACAGACAATCACACACAGGCACACACAGGCAGACAGTCACACACACAGGCAGACAGTCACACATACACACACAGTAACACACACAGGCAGACAGTCACACACACACACACACACACACACACCATCACACACACAGGCAGACAGTTACACACACACACAGTCATACACACAGGCACACACATGCAGACAGTCACACACACACACAGTCACACACACACACACACACACACACAGTCACACACACATAGGCAGACAGTCACACACACAGGCAGACAGTCACACGAAGACACAGGCAGACAGTCACACACACACACACAGACACACACACAGACAGTCACACACACAGGCAGACAGTCACACACAGACAGACAGTCACACACACACACACACACACACACACACACAGGCAGGCAGTCACACACAGACACAGGTAGACAGTCACACACTCACAGGCAGTCACACACTGACCTGCTTCTTACCTCCTGTTTGGAGCTCCTGGAGGCTAGTTGTTGGGGAAGCAGGGACTCCTTCCTGCTTCCCATGCTGCAGTTACCAGGGCCCCCGCCGCACAGGAAGCTCCGCCCCGCCACATGCTAAGCCCCGTCCCGCTGCACGCTAAGCTCCACCCCCACCGCAAGTTAAGCTCCGCCCCGCCACAATATTATTATTTTTTTCCTTTTTTTATGATCCCGGCCGGCCATGTGTGAGCTGTGCCGGCCGCCTGGCTTCCCCTGCTCCCATGGGGCCCTGAGCTCGCACAGCTCACACATGGCCGGCTGGGATTACAGGAGCCTGAGCAATGATTAGGGCTGTCAGCCCAGCCCCAGGTGCCGCACCCACCCGGAAATTTCCCAGTATCCCGGTGGGCCAGTCCAGTCCTGAATCCAATTCTCGGAGGTAGAAAAGTGGATAGCGGATAACAAACTTTTCCTTAACACTGACAAAACCATTACAATGATCTTTGGAACTGTACCTAAACTACATAAACTACAAAATCAACAACTGTGTATCTGAACAAATACAAATAGCACACTGACAGCAGTCTGTTCTTTTAAATATCTAGGTATCTATCCTTTGGCCTTCACATTGAAAAAATCTCTTCAAAACTTTACGACGTTTGACAGTCAAAGCCTCGAAGTCTGGAGAAGGTAAAGTCCAGCGGTGTTCGTGCTGTCACGTACGATTTGAGTTCCATGAAATCGATGACCAAACACCGCTGAACGAGTTCAACTGATTTAAAATGGCCGCCGTCACATGTTCATATGTCGAATGGCGGCCACTTCAACTACTTCGGCACTTTGGCTGCATCCGAAGTGCCATTTCAAAAGTGCAGATCCTTTCCCATAGGATTTAAAGGGGCAGAAACAGTGTATTAAAACCGCATAAGCCCAAATAGGGTTTTTAATCGGCAATATACCCCAGGGGCCATAGTCACAGGGCAAGAGGCTGGCAAGCAGTCCTCTCCAAAAGCCAGAGGCGAAGTGTAGTTCGTCACACCAATTATGTATTAAATTTATATATGTGTATATATATATATATATATATATATATGTATATATTGTTTGTATATTGTATTTTTTTTAATATTGTATCCTATTGTAACAATGCAATGTTTTGTGGACCCAGGACATACTTGAAAACTAGAGAAATCTCAATGTATCTTTCCTGGTAACATATATTTTATAAATAAACACATTTAAATTTTTTTTAAAAAATAGTGAAAAAAATCAACCAATCAGAACACATCTTAAAATATATATAAGTCTGTGAAGCTCCTCCCAACTCCTCGTTCTTGATGCAGCCAATCAAAAGCATAGTCAACCATGTAAACCATTGGAAAAGTAGTATGTAAAATCAAGAACCGGCTCATGTAGACGAATCTTCACACACACACAAAAAAAGAGAAATATCATGAAAGTATAGTCACTTGGACTAGGACATCCGCAGTATATATATATATATATATACACACATTGATATAATGATTGCAAAACAATTACTAAATCAAACAATCACAACTAGATAAATTAAGAATCACATAGCTGGACCAAACAGACGGAAGATAGAATGTCCGCAAGGGATTCGCTGGACGAGGCGTCAGCACCTCTGAGTGCGCTCCAAAGATGAATCTATTCCTGTCAAAGCGAGGAGCCTCTTAATCCAGCGGGCAATCGTGGGACAAGACACTGGTTTGTACAGTCGTACATAGGAGACAAACAGCGAAGGTCTGTCTGGAAAGTAAGGGTAACTAATCGTAGTGGAATTAATTTTAATGCGGCGAGAAATGTTGAAACGTATACCTTGAGGAGTGAAATCAATAGCATGGAAGTCAAAAGTTTGAATATCAGATACTCTTCTGAATGAGACTAAGCAGAGAAGAAGAGCTAACCTGGCCGACAGTTGTCGAAGAGAAAAGTGTTTCGTTAGGAGTCCAAAAATGTAGTATATTTAGGTGCAGGAGGCCGAGCTAGAAGAATGCCTCGCAATAGTCTACAGATAGATGGATGTTTGCCCACTGCAGTATTATCAATAGGAACAGCAGCTGCCAAAATTGCTAAATGGAATACATTAACAGATCTATAGGATTTACCTTGATCAAAAAGAGAGGACAGGAAGTTCATAATATTAATCAAAGAAGCTTAAAATAGATCAACACTCCTGGTAGCAACATGGGGTAATCCACTGACATCTTATATATAGGGGAACCATGGTTGGGCCCGCCATAATGGGGTTACTAACATTATCTTGACACCCAAAAGTTTTGAGATGATGTAGTGTGCATGGAATCATGCAGAACGGAGGGAAGGCATAAGCTCCGCTCATCGGCCAAGACTGAAGGAAGGCATCGACTGCCAGAGAGGTCGGATCTGGTAACTAGCTGTAGAAAGCGTCTGTTTGGTGATTCAGATGGGTCAAGGCAAAATTGGTATAGTTTTGTGAGGTACAAGAGCAACTTGGAACGGGATCCTCCTAGCCGAAATATTGTCCATTCTGAGCAGTAGGGAACAGTTGTAAGCGTCCTTTGCAAAACTGTGAATCGCAAAAGAACCAGCAATCAATTCTAGACAATTTATGTGGAGCGCCTGTTCCGGTGGGGACCAAAGACCTCCGGTAGAGAGACCTGAAAAGGTTGCACCCCAGCCCAGAAGGCTGGAGCCTGACTCTATAACAAAATCCGGTTGGGAACCTAAGATAGCCCTCCCGTTCCATGCATATGGTGTAACCACCAGTTCAGTTCGAGTTGGACTTCATCCGTCAGTGAGATTGGTTAATCGTAAGATGTGGAGCAATGTAAGGAACGAGTCTTCAGGTGTTGCATTGCCCGATAGTGCAGAGGAGCTGGGAATATTGCATGCATAGAAGTGGAAAGCAGACCGATTATGCGAGTTAGTAGCGTAGGTGAATAATCGGTGAGGCTAGAAGTTTCCGTATTTCTTTTTTAATGTTCTTGATCTTGACTGAAGGGAGTTGCAGGACCACCTGAGAGAATCTATTTGAAATCTGAGGAATTAAACCGCCTGAGACGGAAGAAGGGACGATTTCTGGAAATTGATTACAAACCCTAAATCCTGTAAAAGGACATTGTCATGGTTGTATGGATTCGTAAAGTGCTTGGGTTCTTTTCCATAAGGAGAATATTGATGGAGCATATTCCTTGAGAGTGGAGCAAGGCCATAACAGGCTTCATCAGCTTGGTTAAGCACCAAGGTGCAGAACAGAGTCCGAAGAGGAGGCATGTGAACTGGCAGAGTATTTGATACCACTTGAGCTGTAGGAAACAGAGATGATCGGTGTTATAGGTACTGTACGATACGGATCTTTCAGGTCGAAACTTGAGAACCAGTCCCCCTCTTAGAGTAGGTCTTGTAAAATGTCTGTATATGATAAAACTGTTTAGGTCTTTTTTTTTTTTTTTATTCTTTTTTTTTGTAATGCATGAATAAAATACAGGAAGTTAAAGACACCTTAGCGTAAGCATGTTTAACAAGAAAAGTTGGTCTCACATGTCATAGATGTTGCACTTTGTTTTTTTTTAAAAAAGGTAGATAAACCATAACAAGTTAAACAGTATGGCATTAGAATCATATCAATAGGAGAGAAGCTGATATGCAATTATGTATGCCATATCTGATTAAGGTCCCTGAGCCCTCGGCATCACACAGCCAGCTAAACAAGCATGGGTATCCACTGTACTGGCAGCATGGAGAGTCACCCCAGTCCCCAGGTAGAGATCCCCATCTCCCACCGCCGGTCGGTTAGAGTCCCCATTTTTCAGACATGAGTCTGTTGGCGGACAGCCATCAATCAGCCTTGTTAGCCCAGTCACCCCTCAGAGCCAGGTGCTGTGTGTCGCTTGAGGTTGTGGAGTGACTTGAAATTTCTCCATGTTGCGGGAGCTGATGCTGCAAAGCCAGGAGGTGGCGTGTGGAGAGGGAGAGGTCGGTGCTTCCGGCAGTCTGCCTCGGTGTCGATTGTTAGCACCCATGAGCCATGTGTGACACAGACATGTGTGACACTGACACAGACACAGCATGGGGCGCCAAGAGCCCCGAGAGAGACCACCAACTCTGTGGAGGAAGGAATAGACTCCGCCGCCATCTTGTTCGGTAAGTGGGTCCTCCAATGCAAGTAGCTGACATTGCTAGTAAGCTGGAAGTAGGGCTTCAGGGTGGACCGGGATGACCCCCACCGGTCCAAAGGGGGGGAAGCAGGGCCATCGCCTAGCGGAGTCGAGGGTCTAGCTTGTTTCCGGTATGCAGGATAGCAGGGTGCAGGGTGGTGGCCGTCCACCCCACTCACTGCTGGATTAGGCCTTAGGCACCAAGATTCAATTTCTCCCCTAAGGGGGCCAAGACTTCGGTTTTGAGACGATCTCCAGGACCAGTACTGCTTAGTGCATGTGATAGTAGCTTCTTGGTGCCTGGTATAGGATCAGACTGCTTTTGTGGGCCAAAAGGCTTGAAAATGCTGGGAGCTGTTCTACCATGCGACTTGTGTGCATGGCGGTCAGGGCCCGCCCCCCCTGTTTAGGTCTTTTAAATTGATAACTGGTCAAAAGTCTCCCAACTGATTTCAGACAAGAAACATGTTGCTTATGAATACATGTGAGTTTACAGAGGAAGAGCTTCTATTTTAACTGTCAAAAGTAAAGACAAATAAGTTGATCAGGCCTGATGCGATACACCTAAAGTTATTAAAAAGAACTTGGTGTACTTGGTGTACTAGCAAAACCATTAATGGATTTTTTTAACCAATCATTGTTAACAGGAGTAGTCCCAGAAGATTGGAAATTAGTGAATGTTGTACCCATTCACAAGAAAGGTAGTAGGGAGGAGTCGGGCAACTATAGGCCAGTCAGTACGCCTTACTTCAGTAGTGGGGAAAGTGATGGAAACCATGTTAAAGGATAGGATTGTTGAACATCTGAAATCACATGGATTTCAAGATCAGAGACAACACGGGTTTACTTCAGGGAGATCGTGCCAAACTAATCTTATTGATTTTTCTGATTGGGTAACTAAAATTATAGATCAGGGTGGTGCAGTAGACATTGCCTACCTAGATTTCAGTAAGGCTTTTGACA
This sequence comes from Pelobates fuscus, assembly GCF_036172605.1. NCBI lineage: Eukaryota > Metazoa > Chordata > Amphibia > Anura > Pelobatidae > Pelobates > Pelobates fuscus. The sequence goes on along the minus strand of NC_086321.1, from coordinate 17,081,193 downwards.
CTTTTCCACATAGAATGCTCATCAATAAACTGCAATCTTTAAGTTTGGATTCCAATATTGTTGAATAGGGTAGGCAGTGGCTAAATGACAGGCAACAGAAGGTCATAGTCAACAGAGTATATTCTAAACAAGGTCTAGTTACCAGTGGGGTACTTCAGGGATCTGTACTTGGACCCATTATCTTTAATATTTTTATTAGTGATATTGCAAAAGGTCTTGATGGTAAGGTATGTATTTTTGCTGATGATACTAAAATTTGCTACAGGGTTGATGTTCCAGGAGGGATAAACCAAATGGCAAATTATTTAGATAAATTAGAAAAATGGTCAGAGCTGTGGCAACTGACATTTAATGTGGATAAGATAATGCATCTTGGGCGTAAAAACCTAAGGGCAGAGTACAGAATATTTGATACAGTCCTAACCTCAACATCTGAGGAAAGGGATTTAGGGGTGATTATTTCTGATGACTTAAAGGTAGGCAGACAATGTAATAGAGCAGCAGGAAATGCTAGCAGAATGCTTGGTTGTATAGGGAGAGGTATTAGCAGTAGAAAGAGGGAAGTGCTCATGCCATTGTACAGAACACTGGTGAGACCTCACTTGGAGTATTGTACGCAGTACTGGAGACCGTATCTCCAGAAGGATATTGATACCTTAGAGAGAGTTCAGAGAAGGGCTACTAAACTGGTTCATGGATTGCAGGATAAAACTTACCAGGAAAGGTTAAAGAATCTTAACATGTATAGCTTGGAGGAAAGACGAGACAGGGGGGATATGATAGAAACATTTAAATACATAAAGGGAATCAACACCGTAAAGGAGGAGACTATATTTAAAAGAAGAAAAACTACCACAACAAGAGGACATAGTCTTAAATTAGAGGGACAAAGGTTTAAAAATAATATCAGGAAGTATTACTTTACTGAGAGGGTAGTGGATGCATGGAATAGCCTTCCAGCTGAAGTGGTAGAGGTTAATACAGTGAGGGCGTTGAAGCATGCATGGGATAGGCATAATGCTATCCTAGACTTAAGATTTACCTCACATTTGTGGTTTCCCAAAGTATTAGAAAGGTTAGAAGGGTCAATAGGCAGCAAACTCCACTACTGGGTGGTCGGTCGTTCAGTAATTAGTTTGGTTCTTCGAACAAGATCAGGATGTACATAGGAAAAGTTAAAACCACCGAACAAACCGACAAACTCATAATTAGAAATATAAAATCCAGGGACAGAGAGGTCTGTCACAAATCGAAACCATTGTTTTCATGCTGACTGTGTCAGTCACAGTCAGGGGAGGTGTGGCTAGGGCTGCACAAACAGAAACAAAAGTGATTTAACTCCTAAATGGCAGAGGATTAAGCAGTGAGACTGCATGATCTATATACCAATACTGCTTAATTAAGCTAAAGTTGTCTTAGTGTTAACAGTGACACTTTAAAGTGTAGGGTTCTTGTTCACCGATCCCACATAGATAAAATGGTGGGTTTGTGCTTCCATCAACATTGTTAAGGAAACACTTCCTTAAAAAAACACATCACCAACAGTTTAGTAGAAATCCCTCCTTTGTGGATATATGAAATGTTGGCTTGCAAATAGCCTCCCCCCTGTTCTTCCTCAGCACAGACTTTTTGTGGCTGTCCAATCACAGGCTTCCAAATCCAGTTCAATAAGAAGTCTTTGCAAGGCAGGTGTTCTGGGTAATTGTTGCCCCTTGAGTTTATTTCCACTGAGATAAACAAACCAGGAAGTGAATTTACCAGCTCTCTGATTGACAGCCGGGAAGGTGTAACAAGGCTCAATTATAAAAGTGTCAATTTCTATTGAAATCAGCGCTTTTATGAAAATTAAAAAAAGAGGAAGTACAGTGCTCATATAAAGCACTTCAGCAAGCTGCAGTACTATGTGTTTGGAGTGTTCTTTTAAAGGCTCATCGACAGCGGTTACCATGCCAATAAATATTCCCCCCACTTGTTATTATTTTAAACAGGTATTTTATAATTTAGCTTTGAATTTCTTTGTTGATTCTAAAACTCAGGCATGGACTATAATCCGATTATAAACAATGACAACAGAATGTACCAGACAAAACCATAAATGAATATACATGAATACATTGTGATTGATTTCTGTTTCGGAAATAAGTAATATGAGTGAATTTCATGTTCCAGGCTCGTAGCAGCTCTATCATAGTCTGTATTAGAAGAAAGATTAGTGAATAGACAATAGCTGAATAGATGAAGCAGTTGCTTGGTAACCCAGCCCTTTTCTGTTGTAGTGTCATTTCTTTCAATGTACCAGTGATCATATTAATTGATACTGCCAATGTTTTGCTTTGAATATCCTTTATTATATCTGTAAATATAGTTTCAGCATGAGATTGTTCACAAAATTTTTGTTGACTATTGTGTCTGTTATTCAACTTCGTTATAAGGCCGTGCCATATATTTTATATAATATGCTGTATTATTATTATTTTATTATTTATATAGCGCCAGCAAATTCCGTAGCGCTGTACAATGGGTGGACTAACAGACACGTGATTGTAACCAGACAAATAGACGCACAGGAAGAGAAGGGTTAAGGGCCCTGCTCAATGATCTTGCATGCTAGAAAATGTAACCAGAGGACGTACAGGTAGAACTATGAACAGGACTAGACTAACAGAAGACTACAGGCCAGGAGACAAACAAACAAACAACAAAATGCAAAACAAAACAAAAACTACAGAACACACAATACCAGACATGGGCAGGTAACAGGAACACAGAAAAAATGAGTAGTTAGGGCCGGCATGGGTCAGGAGCACTGAGAAAAGTAATGTCAGGAACAAGTCAAGCACAGGTACATGGGCTGGTTATTAACACAAGTCAGGGACTGGAACACAAATCAGGCAGGAAGATAAGCAGATCGAGTCAAGTAGACGAGGGCAGGAGAGCTGAAACTTGGTCAGGCAAGTCGGGTTCAAATAACAGAAAATGAAAGATCAGTATTAAATATCACTAAGGACTCTGGAACCATAAAGGGCCCAGATGAGCCCAGAGAGCTCTGTTTAAATAGGGTGGTCCTGACTAATTGATTCTACTTCCTAGGAGTGATTAACACTGAAACGCAGCACTTTGCAAAACAAGGAATCACTGTGATGGTTAACCTTCTAGAATCCATCCAGGAAAGCAGGCCTCACTGTGGTATGGTGAGCAGAGTTTAGAGGCAGGAAGTGGGAGATGTGGGTTCCAGTCCCACCAGAGCCAGTTGTGTTATCCTCATGGTTCATAACTTATAAGAAAGAGTACAGACAGTGGTGTACCGCATTAGTGCGATCAGTGGTTTTTCTTTTAATCAAAGAACGCCTACAAATTTCGTATGGCCACCCTGTTATATCTTGACCACTCCAAAAATCTTGAAACAAAAAAATGAAAGTCCCATGATCAGATCATCGCCAGCTGACAGTAACGACTGGGAAATCTCCTGGTGGGAGGCACCAAAAGGTGATGCTCCAGGCACCTAATAACTCAAAGAGGCACTCAACACACCTTTCTTTGCTGTAGTACCACTTCTTTCCAAAACGTAAATGATCAGATTAATGAATGCCTCCTTAAATTTAAAGTGGCATTTTCATGTTTTTTTTTTTTTCTTTCAGTTTTCTTTTCTTTTCCCCTCCGTATCTTAATGATTATACTCCCCCCACCACTTGCCTCCGGTTCTATTTATTAAATTTTCTGCCTTGCACCGGAGCTCAATACCTAGGTGCCTCCATTTTGTTCTTCTCTGCCCAGGATGTCTGCAGTTTCTTGTTCTGTAGGTCTTTATTTTATAAATTGCATTACATCTGTTGATCTGTTACAGTCTAAACATCTTTATTGATACATCAAAAAAATAGAATGAAAAAAAAATAAAAATAAATAAATTTCCTAGACAGACATGAAACCTCCAAAACACGAATCTATCCTCCCATCCCAACGCGTTTCATCCAGGTCACTGAACTTAATAATATACATAATATAATATAAGAGAAGCCATGGACGCAATACTCTACTATAATATTCTATATATTGGCAATGATTGTGCTGTGAAGAGGTTTACTTCAAATATGCAGTACTGCAGTTATAAAATGAATTGGTACTTGTGAATGTGTTTGCATTTATTACCTTGATATACCAAGAGATGGCCATTTAAGTAACGTTTTTCTTATTGTAGCATGCCCCTAGATCTGTCTGTAGACCTAAGGTTGGTTTAATCTGGGGCAGACGTTGAATCCGGGCCTTGTCGTCTAGGGTAACATCTCAGATTTAAATTCGGCGTGATTTCGGCACGATATTTGCCCTCTGCAGGGAATGCCGAATGATTGCAATGCTTCTTAAATGAACAATTGAGATCACAAACTCAATTTACATCTAAGTATAGCTGAGAGTAATGTTGGCTTTTCCAACACTGGTTTTCTACTAGATATGTAATTATCTTTACTTCCCGGTATTTCAAATATTCACATAGTTTAGAAATTCTTTTTTTAGAGCCTATAACTTGGCTGTCCTTCGATGGCAATTATTTCTAATTTAAAAATAAGCCCATGTATATAGTTAAAATGATTTATTACAAGAGGACAAAAGCAGATAATTACAATTAGGAAAGTTTCACAAAATTCCGATAAAGTCAACAATTATAATTTGTGTGGCAAACCAGACTTGTGGCAGTTCGGTGTTTAGTGATACAAAAATAGCATGACTGCTCAGCTGCCTCTGGATCAAAGCCCAGTTAACAATACGGACTCAATGGCTTTATTTTGTATTAAAATTGTAAGTGAATCTTATGGCCAGGACTGGAGAAATCTGTTATTAAAATGCAAGTCTGAAGGAATGTTCAGCACTATGATACAATAAAAAAAAAAAGAATGTTAAAAATTGGAATTTGAGTTGCATACATACTGTTATTGTATAAATCTACAGTGTAATGAACAAATGTGTTTCATGGCTAATATACTCCCAACACGCCAAGCTAGGACTAACAAGTATAGCTGGTTCTTCTAATGACTGAGCTTAAAGGGACACTATAGGCACCCAGACAACTTATTGAAGGGGTCTGGGTGCATAGTCACCCTTAACCCTGCAAAGGTAATTATTGCAGTTTTTATTGCACAATAATTACCTTTGAGGGTTAACTCCACCTCTAATGGCTGTCCACCAGACAGCCACTAGAGGGTCTTCCCAGTTGTTAGATGACTTTTGGTCACCTGACGCTGGACATCCTCACGCGGTGTATGAGGACATCCAGTGTCACCCGAATCCTCATTAAGAAAGCATACTTTCCTTTGGGGGAAGTCCCAATGAGAGGTGCACCACGGGGGTGGTGAGGGGTGTTGGGAGGCTTTGACAGAGAGGGGCACTATAGTTTCCCTTTGTTTTCTTGGCACTATAGTTTCCCTTTAACCCCTTAAGGACCAAACTTCTGGAATAAAAGGGAATCATGACATGTCACACATGTCATGTGTCCTTAAGGGGTTAAAGCGGTCCTGTCATGGGGCAAAACCTGTATATTTTAATATCCCTCTAAGTATATATTCCCCTATGTGTATGTTTATTTGCATTTAACCCAGGTTTTACTAACTTATTCGATGTAATTTGTATTGCCAGATCGCATTCCAACCCGCCGTCATGTTAGAGAATCCTGCCGTTGATGTTTGCATGCTGCCTTCGTGTGCCCATTTTCAAAGTCCTCACGTGCTCACTCATTCTTAAACTACTGAGCTAAGCTGGGGGAAGGACAGAGGCAGGACGCAAGATTAGAGTAGAAGGCAGAGGGAATTGGCAGCACACCAAGAACAGGCATCTTACAGGAATGGTGCTGCCGTAGTGACCAAAATTTATACATAATACAGATCAAGAACTACGCACACATAAAATAAATTTCTACATTCTATACGACTAGTTAACATTTCATATCTGAGCAAACAAATATGGAGATCCAGAATAGCCTTTATGTCGTTAACGTAGTTCACGTCATTTCTTGTGTAGTGTATAATGATATGTTACGGGATTGCTCCAAAATTGTTGTTGATATCAAACTGTGCATAATTAGAGGCTATCTTAATTCTAGTAACAACAAAACGTTTTTGCTCTTCTAAAAACGGTAAAAAACTATAATTTTTCTGCTAAATAAAATGACAATAATTCAACTTAACCACTACTTGACAGCACCCCGTTATCGGTGGGTCCTAAATAAGCTGCAGTGTATTTAAATAATCTGTTTGGAAGAGCATTGTGAATATTTATAATGCAAAATTAATGTGATGAATGCAATAAAAAAATAGAATAAATAAATTTAAAAAAAAAAATCAGTGTCAAAACTTAAAGTGATAGTGCTTTTATGTATTATCTCACAATACAAATTATATGTCTGCTCAAGGAAAATTATAATAAAAATGGCATTACTATCTAAAACCTCCTGATTACTACAAGATTTGCAACTGCAATTGTAACATCAGTAGTTTACTGTATCGATTATATTGAAATCAGATGGTACAACTTCAGATTGATTTTTGATGACCAGAGAAGACCATTGTCAAGAAAATTCATTTTCCTTTCTTTCTTTTTCATTTTCCTTTCTTTACTGGACAGGGATTTTTTTTACATGAACACGGCTTTTCAGACACATGAACTGGAGTCATGTGGCGTGTTCAATTTGAATAACAGTAGCAGTAATAAGTGATTGACTTTTTGAATTGTAGTAATTTTCGGAAGTAAGAGGAAACTGGCAAATGATATGCAGAGCAAGGTTTAAGTATATATGCTCCAATCGAGGCAAATTCTGCTGTTCTGAGTCTTTTTACCATAGGCACTGCGGGGTCCCCCTAACTGCACCAGGCGTCCCTCCAGACAGAGCTGTCTACTTCCAATATATAATATAGATAATGTAGCTATAAGACACAGTGTCTACAGTGCAGAAATAAACAGAATGGCTTTGGAGGTTTGTTATTTTATTTCATCCACCGTAGTGTATAGATTTACCGCAATTACCACTGGTGGCAACCACCATTTATTCCTGAACTGTAGTTCACGTCATTTCTTGTGTAGTATGTAATGATATGTTACGTGATTGCTCCTAAATTGCCTTTATGTCGTGGATATCAAACTGTGCATAATTAGAGGCTATCTTAATTCTAATAACAAAGAAACGTTTTTGTTCTTCCAGAAGGACAAGGTAAGAACTATCATTTTTCTGTTGAATAAAATGACCATAATTCAACTCAACATTGAGCATCTATGATGGAGATTTCAAAGTTTTTAAAAAATATTTAACAGATGCACTGGATTTATCCAACCTTTCATAAAAGAAATGCACTGTAAGTCTAAAGATAAAATAAGCACAACGCATCTTGTTTCTGCTCATTACTAGTGAGATCAGTGTTTAAATTTAGCAATGAATAAGGACATTTGCATAACAAATGAATCGTTGCACTAAATGCTGAATTTGCTGGCCTTTTTAATTCGCTTCAATTTGACTGATAACATTCGTTTGCTGTCAACTATGTTGAAACCACACTGTTTGGAATGGATTCCTGTTATTTCAAATGAATATAAAAGCATTTGTGAATTTTTAGATTACAAAGTGTATGTAAAGATTTGGCTAATTATGAGCTCCCTTTAATATTTTTGGACAATTTTTTGGGATATAATATTTGAAAATGATTTAATATTACAATATTATGATATTTTTTACATGTTGATATATTCTTTTATATATTAGATATATTTTTTGATTGTTTAATATTTAGATTTTTTTAAAAAAAATTTATCCAAGAATGTGAAGTAATTTCAAAAGCTGATCTAAAAATATTAAATCGATCACTATATCAGTATCTGAATAGCAACCAAATGAAAGTGTAAAATGTATACGCCAAACTCATGGTTGACTTGGAGTAGAGATAACTGAATTTAATTTGGCGTTTGTTCAGGACTTGTGACACTCACTCATGAGAAGATGACGATTACTACATTACTGCGAGATACTTAATATTTGTCTAATGGTTTAGATGCGTGTGTTGGGAAGCGTCCATTGTCAATATGGCAGATGGTTCGATATATCTCTGAAGTTATTTTTGTGTCATCATTCACTGTTTAAATGTCATGGATGAATTAAATAAACCGCTATGTATCTAAGAAGCAGGTAATTAAATATCTGCCCAGTTTTCACTTGGAGCAGGATTAAGGTATCATGGGCACGGCTTGATATCTTCATTACCAAGTTCAGTTTTTAAGCATATTCGGTTGATTACGATGGCAGCAATAAGCCATTAAGTACTGTAACGGATCACCTGGCACCCCGACTTGGTACCTCCGTTAATGGATGCTCCTAGCGCTCCTGAGGACTTCAAGCACTGCAGCAGACACCACAACCACCGACTCTGAGAAGCATAGGAATCCTCTCTAGCATAGGAATGCTGGATACAGCCGAATAGGAAAAACCATACGATAGGTTTACACTCCTAGCAGTCAAACTGGAACAGCATACCACGAATCCTCCCCCCAATAATGAGACGACACTCCACTTTGAGGGTTAAGCAGGAACTCTGGACTGGCTCATCCAGCCTGGCTTTTATTTCCACTCACACATACAGGCCACACCCAGGGGGAGGCATAAAAGAACCTATGACATAGATGTTACCTCCCACACATCCCCTCCCCTTAGTGTGACACATAATCCCATTATGCATACAGTGTAAAATATACTTTTACACAACTTTCATAACTTTAAAACCATACATCACATTCACATAAAAATACATATCCACAATCAATCCATTCAGGGGAACAACATATTAAAAAATGGCATGAATCCGACCAGGCGTTCAAAAGTTACTAAAAGTATCTTTTGTTCCTTTCTGGCTGGCAGAAAAACATCCCCACAATGCACCCTGGTTTCCTCCCTTCTGCCCTGGAGTTAATTGGAGAAGTAATCCAATTACCCAGGACTAAAGGCAGACTCCATTAACCACATGGTTGCAAAACAACATAAAACACTTTAAAATACATAAAGTCACATTTACACATAACACACAGACATTTCACCTATCCCCAGATAGCTGGGATCTGCACGCACAAAACTACCGAATAGCGCGCAGATCCTACTCACACAGTACAATTGCCATGGAGCTAAAGTCTTTCCCATAGTCTTTCATTATATGAATAGGCTCCATGGTATGGCTATCTGGGGTATCACATTCCCATAAAGTCTGGTCCATAGTCCAAAGGCAAGAGGCGGGCAATCAGCCCCCTCCAAGGACACGTGGCGAGGTCGGTTTCGCCACACTTCTCCCCTTTACCCCCCAGACTAACAGGGTACTTGACCTCCTGCCGGTCAGTGCCCTTGTTAGTCCAGCAGCCCACCCACAAGACAGAAACAGCAGAGCAGCCCACCCACAATAAACAGTTACTACACCTGGGTGAGGGAGAATCTTGTCCAGGTTCAGGTGCCTCACCACGGCTGTGTGGGGGACTGGTAGGCTGCCTTGGTAGGTTGCTGAGGGGGCAGAGACCAGCGGTACTCTGTCCTGTTGCCAGCACTACCACGGGAGTAGTCTGGTTGGAGCCTGGTTGCTGGAGACCGACTGTCTCCCCTTTAAATACACCGCTCTGCTGCGGGAGACCGACTGTCTCCCCTTGAGTTACACAGCTCTGCTGCTGGAGACCGACTGTCTCCCCTTTAGTTACACAGCTCTGCTGCTGGAGACAGACTGTCTCCCCTTTAAATACACCGCTCTGCTGCTGGAGACCGACTGTCTCCCCTTGAGTTACACCGCTCTGCTGCTGGAGACAGACTGTCTCCCCTTTGGCTAAACAGCCCTGTTGTGGGGGGGCAGGACCGACCGTCCCTACCCCCTGTGCTGGAAGTGCAGAGACCACGGTCCCATCTGCACAGGTGTGGGGCTTACAGTCTCCCCCTGGTACATTAAGCTGCCGCTGGGGAGAGGTGGTAACCAGCTCCTCTCCCATTAGAACACTCTGCCGCTGAGGAATGGAGACTGGGCTCTCTATTCCCTGTACATTAATGATCCGCCGCTGGGGAGAGGTGGTAACAATCTCCTCTCCCATGCATACTTCCCGTCTCTGCGGAGGGAGACCGACTGTCTCTCCTCCCAGCACAGAGTCCTGCTGTGGGGGAAAGGGGGCTGGGCTTTCTATTCCCTGCTGGATACTCTGCCGCTGGGGAATGGAGACCGGGCTCCCAATTCCCAACAAATCACACTGCCGCTGGGGAGGGAGGACGGCTCCTTCAGCTCCCTGTAACTTGGGCGCAGAGACCACGGTCCCATCTGCGCTGGTGTGGGGCTTACTGTCTCCCCTTGGTGTGCTAAGCTGCCGCTGGGGAGAGGGGGTAACAAACTCCTCTCCCTTACACACTTTCAGCCGCTGGGGAGCAGGGCTGACCCTCTGTACTCCCTGTAGGCAGGGCGCAGAGACCACGGTCCCATCTGCGCTGGTGAGGGGCTTACTGTCTCCCCTTGGTGAGCTGCGCTGCCGCTGGGGAGAGGGAATAACAAACTCCTCTCCCTTACACACCTTCAGCCGCTGGGGAGAGGGGATAACAGGCTCCTCTCCCTGCACCGTAGACTGCCGCTGGGGAGCAAGAACGGCACCTTCAGCTCCCTGTAACGCACACTGCCGCTGGGGATCTGGGCCGACTGCCCAGCATCCCTGTAGGGCCGGTAGAGAGACCGCAGTCCCATCTCCACCTGCCATCTGTGGGTCTTCCCAGGACCAATCCGTGAGGCCCCGCAACATTTGTGAGTAAGGGCCCGGTGGAGAGACCTTGGTCCCATCTCTACCTGCCTGTTGTGGTTCCTCACAGGACCAGTCTATGAGGACCCCCACTTCGGGTTCCTCCCGCCGCCTCAGGGAAAGACGGCTAACCTCCTCGGATGCAGCCTCTACTCGGCTGCTGTACCGCTCCTGCTGCTGAGCATACTTCCTCTCTTTTGCCAACCGGAATTCTCGGTCCAGCCTTGTGTTTCGCTCAGCCATGACCTGGTTCCAGATCACCCGGCGTGTCTCCATGGGTATATCATCCCCATACTCGGCCACTCGCTGCCTCACCTCGGCCAGCCAATCATCTCCAGAGCCAGAACCTTCCATACTTGTCTGCTCCCAGGGGCGCTGCACGACTGCTAGCGTTGCCCTCAATTTGTAAATCCAAACAGTGTCTCTGAGCTGCTTTACCTCACACTAGGACGCCATCCCACCGCTTGCCACCAATGTAACGGATCACCTGGCACCCCGACTTGGTACCTCCGTTAATGGATGCTCCTAGCGCTCCTGAGGACTTCAAGCACTGCAGCAGACACCACAACCACCGACTCTGAGAAGCATAGGAATCCTCTCTAGCATAGGAATGCTGGATACAGCCGAATAGGAAAAACCATACGATAGGTTTACACTCCTAGCAGTCAAACTGGAACAGCATACCACGAATCCTCCCCCCAATAATGAGACGACACTCCACTTTGAGGGTTAAGCAGGAACTCTGGACTGGCTCATCCAGCCTGGCTTTTATTTCCACTCACACATACAGGCCACACCCAGGGGGAGGCATAAAAGAACCTATGACATAGATGTTACCTCCCACACATCCCCTCCCCTTAGTGTGACACATAATCCCATTATGCATACAGTGTAAAATATACTTTTACACAACTTTCATAACTTTAAAACCATACATCACATTCACATAAAAATACATATCCACAATCAATCCATTCAGGGGAACAACATATTAAAAAATGGCATGAATCCGACCAGGCGTTCAAAAGTTACTAAAAGTATCTTTTGTTCCTTTCTGGCTGGCAGAAAAACATCCCCACAATGCACCCTGGTTTCCTCCCTTCTGCCCTGGAGTTAATTGGAGAAGTAATCCAATTACCCAGGACTAAAGGCAGACTCCATTAACCACATGGTTGCAAAACAACATAAAACACTTTAAAATACATAAAGTCACATTTACACATAACACACAGACATTTCACCTATCCCCAGATAGCTGGGATCTGCACGCACAAAACTACCGAATAGCGCGCAGATCCTACTCACACAGTACAATTGCCATGGAGCTAAAGTCTTTCCCATAGTCTTTCATTATATGAATAGGCTCCATGGTATGGCTATCTGGGGTATCACATTCCCATAAAGTCTGGTCCATAGTCCAAAGGCAAGAGGCGGGCAATCAGCCCCCTCCAAGGACACGTGGCGAGGTCGGTTTCGCCACAAGTACCTTTTATGTGAATTGTTGTGAATTTAATGGTTGCATAATCTTCGTGGTCCAGACACACACAGTAAAACGGCAAAATCTGTATTTGTATCAATTTAGAAAGCTGAGGCAGGGCCATATCAATTATATAGCATTGCTAATTACAAATAAAATGCTTCGTGATAATCCCAGCAGGCTTTACAGCTTGTCTGACCCCAGTAGTGCATTGCAGTTAATGCAGTACATGTGAATAGTGAACTGTATGTAACATGAAGGTTGGAAGGCAGAGAGGATCAATCAATGCTAGTGATCAGCACAGTGCATGTATGAGTTAAAATGGTCTGCCTGCTTACAATGGGTGGATGCCAGGGCACTGCTAGCACCATAACCACTACATTATGATGTGGTGGTTACGGTACTTGGGGAAATCCTTTTGGGCCCAAATTAAATAAAGTAACAAGTATTTTTACATTAACCTCACATTAATGTGGAACTGTATCAAATTCTTTACCAAAGTGCACTAAGTTTCCATTTACTGCAATACCCCGATTTCTACTTCTACTGACTTCTACATAGAATGCCAGTAAGTTAGTCTGACGTGATCTAATCTTCATTAACCCTGTTATTCACAATGATCCCTTAATAACCCTAAATCATTCCCCAACCACAGTTGTCTATATTTTCCGGCCTGAGATTCTTACCCTCTTTTAAATATAAGTTCCACACATACTTTAAAGGAATGCCAGACACCATAAACACTGCAGCTCGCTGCCGAGGATATGGTGCCTCGTAATAAGTCAAACTGCTTCTTAAATGATTTGACTTCTTACATGGGATCCGCTGGGAACCGCTCCCTGCCTCCACTATTTTTCCCGAGAGCCAGAATTCCTGAACAGGAACGTCCGATAGTTCTGCTGAACAGGGCCGGTGCAAGGATTTTTGGGTACATAGGTGAAGATGCATTTTTCCGCCCCCCCCCCCCTCTAAAATGAACATCTTCACCTATGTGCCTCCTAACCAGCCCCTCCCTCTTCCCTGTCCCTTAGTGTTCCTCTCCCCTCCCCTCTCCTTTCCCTGTCCCTTGATTTTTCTCTCCCCTCCCCTCTCTGTCCCTTGGTGCACCCCCCACCCTCTTAGCGGTCACACTCCCCTCCCTGGTGTGCCTCCTACCTGTCTTGTAGCGTTGCGGAGCAGACCCTCTACAGGAGCTTCAGTTTTCTGTACCTGGCTGGATTGACAGGAAGTGCTCTCTCAGTGAGCACCTCCTCTCAGTCTGGCCGGGTACAGGAAACAGAAGCTCCTGCACTGCGCTCCGCTCCGCCACGCTACACTCAGTGGTGTATACACACTAACAGCCACACACACTCAATGACAAACACACAGACGTCACTGACAGACACAGACTCACTGATCTGACACACACTCATTCATTGACAGACACACACTCGATCACAAACATACTCTCACTGATTTGACAGACACTCACAAACATACACTCATACACTGACAGACACACACATTCATACAATCATTCACAGACACACACACACATACACACACATACACACACACACTGACAGACACATACACACACTCACAGACACACACTCACAGACAAACACACTGTAACGGATCGCCTGGCACCCCGACTGGGTACCTCCGTTAATGGATGCTCCTAGTGCTTCCTGAGGACTCCAAGCACTCTGGCAGACACCACAATCACCGAATCCGAGAAACCTTTTAAATTCTCCCAAGCATATGAATGCTGTAGACCATTGAATAGGAACCATACGAATAGGCTTGTACTCCTAGCAGTCAACTGGAACAGCATGCAATAAATCCTTCCCCCCAATAATGAGACGACACATCACTTTGAGGGTAAAACAGGAACTCAGGACTGGCTCATCCAGCCTGGCTTTTATTCACAAACAGGTACATACAGGACACTCCCAGGGGGAGGATGATATTGACCAATCACATGGATGTACCTCCCACACATTTCCTCCCCTTAGATTACCACTTAACCCAATTATACAGTACACACTTTTCCCCAATTCCTGGATGTACCCCAAAAACAGGGGGTACACCTTTAAATCCAGCATCGCTGGATAGCCCTTATTCAGGGGCACAACATATCCAAAATTCAAGTAATTCGGATGAATGGTTCGTGAGATATGGGGTTCCAAAGATTTGACCGACCGCATGGGTAAAGTATCCGAAAACAGTTCCATGCATTTTGGCCCTGCGGTCGGTCACAAACAAGGGAATGAAAACAGGCGAATTGCCTGTGTTATAGAGCCTGGAGAGGGTTTGAATGAATTCCCTTGTTTACGGGGTTCTTTCTACCGAACGGCGGGTCATTCGGTAGTTTCCATACGAATTTCTGGAAGTATGGAGGTCTCAGCGGTGTTTGCCTAGTCAAGTGTCCGATTTTAGTTCCAGACACTCGACGGCAAAACACCGCTGTTCGGTAGTTTAAGATGGCCGCCGCCACGTGTTTGTTTCCCGAATGGCGGCCACCCAGAGGACAAAGACTACATTACACTGATTGCCAATTACCCGTTTGCAACATTGTTGCAAACTGTAATTGGAGGCACACTTATTCCTGGGTGGTCTGGTTGTTCGGTAGTTTCACTCAATATAATGAATGGAGTGATTCTACCGAACAATCAGTGAATGCTGCATACATATCACCCAGGCTAAACTTAACACATGAATACATATACAATATTACAGGCAGCACACTAGAACATGCTTCACAGTCTTAAAGGGACAGTAGTCCCAAAAGTCCCAATGTGTCCATAGATGCTGTTAAAAGGGCCAGTAGCAGCAATATACAGTACAATATGCCCAAATATAAATCTTTAAGTGTACCAATTTTCCAGGGGCCATAGTCAGCAGGTAAGAGGCAGGCAGCCAGGCCCCTCCAATGTCCAGTGGCGAGGTGGGTTCCGCCACACACACACACTCACAGACACACACTCACAGACAAACACACACTCACACGTTCACAGACACACACTCACAGACACATACACAGACACACACACTCAGACAAACACACACTCACACATAGACTTTCAGACACACACACTTTCAGACACACACACTCACAGATACACTTTCAGACACACACACTCACAGACACACACACAGACACTCACACATACACTTTCAGACACACACAATTAAATATTAATATCCACCCAGCCTCCCTACCTGGAGAGCTGGTGTGGATGTGTCCCTGGGGTCCAGTGGGGCTTCCGTGCGGCGGGCTGCAGCATTCTAATGAGAGGCGGCGAGGGGGCTCTAACCTGTCTGCTCTGCTCCCTCGCGGGCTGTCTGCTGATGCCGGGAGCCGGAATATGACGTCATATTCCGGCTCCGCAGAATCAGCACAGGGCGCGCGAGGGAGCAGAGCAGACAGGTTAGAGCTCCCTCGCCGCCTCTCATTAGAACGCGGCCGCCCGCCGGGGATCCAGAAGGTGACCTGGCAGGAGGGAGCGCTTCCCTCCTGCCGGTCACCGAAATCTTGCGCCCCCAGTGCCGGTGCGCCCTAAGGCGGCCGCCTGGGCCGCCTTATGGACGCGCCGGCCCTGCAGTGCTGAACCAAACCCTGCATGGCATTCCTTTAAATAAATCCTCTTTGTATTTGTAAAATAATATTTAACATAAACCTGATACGACAGATTCACTGTGATGCAAAAAGCTGTAAAAACATAAAATATATCTTTATTACACAAATTAATAATATACTAAATTGCTCTCAGAGTAATATCTTACTTACTCGCTAACCATGACTTGTTACATTGTCAGAGCATCAGTGTTTGTATCATTGCAACATATTTTAGAATTCCATCTCATTGTATCATTACAACATATTGTACCACTGCAGCTTGTTGTATCATTGCAGCTCATTGTATTATACCATTACAGCTTAATGTACCCAATGCACCTCTTTGTATCATTGCAGCTCATTGTATCTTTACAGTTCATTGTATTGTTGCATTACAGCTTATTGTACTACTTCACCTCTCAATATCATTGCAGCTTATTGTATAATTACAGCTCATTGTATGATACCATTACAGCTTATTGTACTACTGCACCTCTCAGTATCATTACAGCTCATTGTATCATTATAGCTCATTGTATGATACCATTACAGCTTATTGTACTACTGCACCTCTCAGTATCATTACAGCTCATTGTATCATTATAGCTCATTGTATGATACCATTACAACTTATTGTACTACTGCACCTCTCAGTATCATTACAGCTTATTGTATGATACCATTACAGCTTATTGTACTACTGCACCTCTCAGTATCATTACAGCTCATTGAATCATTACAGCTCATTTGTATGATACCATTACAGCTTAATGTACCACTGCATCTCTTTGTATCATTACAACATATTTTAAAATTACAGCTCTTTGTGTCATTACAGCTCATTTCATTAATACAGTTTAAAAGGTTTATAATTTCTTGTTTTGATTGAAAACTTGGCCTCTGGAGACATCCACAAACCAACTCCCCAGGTTAACAGTGTTGAGAGCTCTGCGTAGCAAGCTTACAGTCTAAGGGGCGCATGGAAAGGGCTAAGCCTGAGGTTAGTTAAACGTCAAATAAAATATATAGAACAAAACAAGTTACTCACCCTTATGAATTCTCATGTCATTGATTCTTTATACACACACACTGAGTATACACACGGACGTGTTTGCATGCCAGGTATCTAACGTCCTTCCAGCCCTTATTTAACAGGATTGTCAGAGGATTTAGAGAGCTTAATAGATCAATTAACTTCCCCAGTGAAAACAGCAGCATGTTGAGGCTTTACGGCACACTGCGATGAGCGATTCATTGAATTACAATTCATACAGATTACCGCTAGTGAAATGGTTAAACTAAAGCATTGTGAAGTCATACCATAGACAAATATATGTGAATCTATACCTCAATTCCATATATACCCTGAGATCAATGGTACGTTTACCTTTAAAATGTTTTATTCTTCATCATGTGTGCAAATTGTATTACTTCATATAATCAGATCTCCCTTTATACATAAAGGTTAATTTATATCAAAAGTAAAACGTTATACCAGTCGGGGAACATGTCTAAGTGGACGCAGCATTGCAGATATTCAAATTACTTTTCTGATAGGATTGTTCTGCACTCAGGAAGAGAGGAAATCGAATGCATCAATGCAACACACTCACTTGAATTGAATCGAGGCAGCGAATTACTAGGGCATCATGATAGAGGGAGATAATAATAATAATAATAATAATAATAATATTCAAATATTCCTATAGTGTGACCGACTATTGATGACCACGTAGACTACAGGCCTGGGATGACAAATGGTCTACATGACTTACTGGAATAATAACGAACGGGTAAAATTTTTACCATTTTTTCTTATTTTGGTCCATTTGATTTATCAGCTGTCACTCTTAATATCATTTTGTGAAACTGTACCTAAGGGAAATGTATCATTGCCATTACTACATAATGAAGAAGGTACTTAAGTGGTCTTGAAAGCTTGTTATCATCTTGCACACTGCAATAATCAGCTAACAGACAGTTGCCAACCAAAGAGCATGTCCCAAAATATTCAACTTTTATCACTCCACAACGAGGTTAAGAAAGTTACATGCATACACTCAGTGGCGTACACACGATCCATGGTGCCCCGGTGCGAAAATTGACCCGAGGGGCCCCCCCTTCCTCCCTGGCGCTTACTCTGCATGGGCCGGGGTCGCTACACATGGCGGTGGGCGCCTGGTCGCAGGGCTGCGAGCCCTGCGACCGCGGTGTGCACGCCAGTGCATGCGGATACACATACACTTAAAGGACCACTATAGGCACTCAGATCACTTCAGCTCAATGAATTGGTCTGGGTGCCAGGTCCCTCTAGTTTTAACCCTGCAGCTGAAAACATAGCAGTTTCAGAGAAACTGCTATGTTTCACTGAGTGTTAATCCAGCCTCTAGCGGCTGTCTCACTGACAGCCACTAGAGGCTCTTCCGCGATTCCGCTGTACGTCCATAGGAAGCTTTCCTCCTCCCAGCCCCCACCCTTGAGCACCGGGTGGGGGCCATAAAAACAATGAGGGGGGGACCTATTGTCCTCCCCAAGCCCCCACCCCAACCCCTAAGCACCTGGTGGGGTCCCTAAATGAGAATGGGGGGGGGACATATTGTCCTCCCCTCCACCCCTGAGCGGTGGGAGCCATAAATAACAATAAGCGGGGACCTATTGTCCTCCACCCGGCCCCCACCCCTGAGCGGCGGGTGGGGGCCCTAAATGAAAATGTCCTCCCACCCCCCAAGGGAAGGACATGTAAAAAAAATTAAAACTTGCCATTTGATGTCTTCTTTTTTCTAAAATCTTCTAAAAGCCCTGGAAAAGGCCAAATAAAAACCATAATACCAGTGGAACTTATGGAATAAGTGGAATAAAATAAAAAACTCGAATTCCAAGCCAACCAATCAGAGGGTTCTGAGTCAAATTGCAGGGCATGGGAATGCCTTATAAGCCTTTCCCCGCCCTGCGGAGCTCAGTCTGCGCTGTGCCCTCGCCGGGTGAAGATGGATTCATTTTTTAGCTTCGTTTTTTTTCTTTTTCGTTGGATTTTTTCTTGCGCTCAGGTTTTTTAATTTGATTTTTTACAAGTTCCACGGGTATTATGGTTTTTATTTGACCTTTTTGGGGGCTAAAAAAAAGAAGACATCAAATGGTAAGTTTTATTTTTGTACTTATTTTTACAGGTAGTTAGTTCTTTTATTTCCCTCTCACTATTTTTAGGTAGAGGGGGATAGGTAGGGGTTTAATAATTTTTGTTTTGGGTGGGGGGGGGTGACTAGGGGCTTGTGGACCCCTAGTCACCTGGGGGGGTGACTTTTTTTTTAGGGCCCCCCCCCGCCGCTCAGGTGTGTGGGCCGGGGGGAGGACAATAGGTCCCTCCCTCTGTCACGATTCCAGGAACCAAACACGCTAACACACACACAGAAAAGGTGCAGTACCGGACCTTAGAGTGGCCGGGCTAAGCACACAAAGAATAGACAGGAGATAAGCCGAGTAAGGGGAACCAGAAGACAGAATAACGAGAAACAAGCCGAGGTCAAAGGGTAGGAGAAAGTCACAAAGTCAGATAAACAAGCCAGAGAGTGTGTAACCAGAAACACAAGCTCAGTAGCAATACTAGCAAGCAAAGACCACAACAGGGCAGAGAGGAACAGGAAAGGTAAGTATTTAAATCATTAGGTTAATTCTGATTGAGCAGGAGCGGGTACTGGCTCGGGAACAGGTTCTGGCGTCGTAGCAACTGCTTCTTGGACACCAGGCTGCAAGTGAGCGGTACGAACCAGTATGGTTTGTAAAGCCTGAGCAAAGTGGTCCATACGGTGGTCTAAACCATCCATTCTAGCTTCCTGATTAACCAATAACTGTGGAATGTCAGCAGGTTCCATTTTGGCCCTGTTGTAATGTCACGATTCCAGGAACCAAACCCGCTAACACACACACAGAAAAGGTGCAGTACCGGACCTTAGAGTGGCCGGGCTAAGCACACAGAGAATAGTCAAGAGACAAGCCGAGTAAGGGGAACCAGAAGACAGAATAACGAGAAACAAGCCGAGGTCAAAGGGTAGGAGAAAGTCACAAAGTCAGATAAACAAGCCAGAGAGTGCGTAACCAGAAATACAAGTTCAGTAGCAATACTAGCAAGCAAAGACCACAACAGGGCAGAGAGGAACAGGAAAGGTAAGTATTTAAATCATTAGGTTAATTCTGATTGGATAATTTCCAATCAGATTTAACAATCACACGTGGGAGATATCTAGACCTCCCACTGTGATTGAGGCACTGTGCCTTTAACGCCGGGTCAGGTGGCTGACCCCGGCGTTTATGAAAATGGGAGGTCTCCCAGCGTGCAGTGTCATGCATGCTGCCTCTGGGGGACGCAGAGGAAGACGCGGGCGGCATCCGTGGCTGGGAGGATGCCGCCCGCCGAACGCACGCCAGGAAGGGGACCGGGGATGGCTGGAGGGTGAGTGCCGCGAGCAGACTGCAGCCTCCCCTCGCAGCTGCCTGCGGGATCCTGACATCCTCATTGTTTTTAATGCCCCCCACCTGCTGCTCAGGGGTGGGGGCCAGGGGGAGGACAATAGGTCCCCCCATTCTCATTTAGGGCCCCCACCCAGTGCTCAGGGGTGGGGCCCGGGGGGAGGACAATTGGTTCTTTGCTATTTAGGGTCCCCACAATAGGTCCCCCCTTCATTGTTTTTATGGCTCCCACCCACCGCTCAGGGGTGGGGGCCAGGGGGGAGGACAATAGGTCCCCCCACATTCTCATTTAGGGTCCCCACCTGCCGCGGAAGGGTGGGTGCCGAGGGAGGCTCTTGGTCCCCTCTTCAGTTTAATAGCCCCCACTCGCATGGCTCAGAAGGGGGGTTACCAGTGGCGGATCCAGAACCTGATCCCAGGAGGGGCACTTGTAGATTATTTAAAGAAATAATCCAGGCACAATAACCACTACAGCTCAGTGTAGTAGTTATGGCGCCAGTAGTGCCAGGATCCCATCCCAGAGTAAGTAGTCAAACCGTTTAAGAACCGTTTGACAACTTACCTGGGGTCTGCTGGGATATTGGGCATAGGAGCAGTGGTATGTGTTAGGGGTGAAGCGTGTGTGAAAGGTGCAGTGTGTGTGAGAGGTGAAGTGCGAGTGCGTGAGGGCGGCAGTGTATGTCTGGGTTGCAGTGTGTGTGTGTTAGGGAGCAGTGTATGTGTGGGGCAGTGTGTGTGTGTGAGCGGTGCAGTGTGTATGTGAGGGTGGCAGTGTGTGTGAGAGTTGCAGTGTGTGTGTGTTTGGGGCGGTGTGTGTATGGGGGGCAGTGTTTGTGGGGCAGTGTGTGTAGTGTGTGTATGGGGGCAGTGTTTGTGTGGCAGTGTGTGCAGTGTGTGTATGGAGGCAGTGTTTGTGTGGCAGTGTGTGTATGGGGGCAGTGTTTGTGGGGCAGTGTGTGTAGTGTGTGTATGGGGGTAGTGTGTGTAGTGTGTGTATGGGGGGCAGTGTTTCTGGGGCAGTGTGTGTAGTGTGTGTATGGAGGCAGTGTGTGTAGTGTGTGTATGGGGGGTAAGGAGGGTAGGGAGGCTTTTTTTAAAAATGTAATTAAAAATAATATATTCATGTCCCCCCTCCCTTCTTACCTTTACTGGGAGGAGGGGGGGCATTTCTTAGTCCCTGGTAGTCCGGTGGGGATTCCCTGGTGGTCCCAGTGGTGGTGAGATGAACTCTAGCCCAGCTACAGGGCTAGAGTTCACTCTCGTGAGTTACCGCGGTAATGCTCCAAATCTCGCGAGAGGAGGACCCGGAGGAGCTGCAGGCTGAGCTCCCGGGTCCTCTCTCCTTCCACTGCCGGCTGCCAGCACCGTGCCTGCGGACCAGAGAGGGAGAACTCTGATCTCCCCTCCGGTCCGCTGGCACATTGCAGGGCTGGCACTTGGGCAATGCCAGCCCTGCATTAGCAGGCAGGGGAGAATCTCGGGGGGGGGGGGGCAATTGCCCCGTCGCCCCCCCTGGATCCGCCACTGGGGGGTACTAGGGTTTTTTTCTTTTTTTTTAACAGTGAGCAGCCACAGGCCACTAGACATGCACTAGACATGCCTCTACTCGCTATACTGCTCAGGAGTAGGGGCCGGGGGGAGGACAATAGGTTCCCCCCATTCTCATTTAGGGCCCCCACCCGGCGCTCAGGGGTGGGGCCCGGGGGGAGGACAATAGGTTCATTGATATTTAGGGTCCCCACAATAGGTCCCCCCTCATTGTTTTTATGGCCCCCCACCCACCACTCAGGGGTGGGGGCCAGGGGGAGGACAATAGGTCCCCCCATACTTATTTAGGGCCCCCACCCGCCGCTTAGGGGTGGGGTTTGGGGGGGGAGGACAATAGCCCTTCCCCCACATTCTCATTTAGGGCCCCCACCTGCCGCTCAAGGGTGGGTGCCGAGGGGGGGCTCTTGGTCCCCCCTTCAGTTTAATAGCCCCCACTCGCATTGCTCAGGGGGGTGGGTACCAGGGTTTTTTTTGTTTTTTTTAACTGTGGCTGCTCACTGTTTACTAGACTTGCCCCTACTCACGGTATAGCGAGTAGGGTCAGAATTTAATAATACTAAGTAGTCTTTACTTAGTATTAGTAAATTTGGCTAAAAGACCAATTTAGGTCTTTCAGCCTTTTGGTAGATAGCTCCCTGATACCGTGGGAATTAGGGCGTTATCTACTAAGTGGCTGCAAGATGCAGCCCCGCGACAAATAAAATTGGCATTTCATTCATTCGAATTAAATTCCGATTCGAACAAAGTCCCGAATTGCATTCTAACACGAATAGAGAAACTGTTCTCATTCTGTTAGGACGCAATTCGGCAGTTTCGCCAGGCGTTCTGTCTAAATTACAGGACGTTCAGGAAAAGTAATAGGAAGCATCGCGGGAACACGGGGGAAAGGTAAGAATTGTGGGAAAATTTCTCTGACCACCGGAAATGAAGCACACTTTGCTCCTCCGCTGATCAGAGATGGTAGTCCCTACTTTGTCTTATGTTTTAAAGAAAACTAGAGCAGACAGGAAGAAATGAAGAACGGATCTTGGTAGATGGATAGAAGAGGGATTGATAAAAGGAAGGTAAGTTCGGCATGACAGTGCTGCTTTAATTATATAATATATAAATATAGCTTGTTTCTGCTGCTCATCCTCTTTTTCTCTGTTATTGATCTGTGCATAAAATTTATATTTAGTGGCTGTCCCATAACCATCAATCATTTTTTTCTAAACCACAGACAGATCATGAAACAATCTAAAGGGATCATTCATTCCTCTTTTCGTTTGTTTCCCTGATTCAGTCATATGACAATTTGGAGTTATGTAATTTGAATGACTTACCAATCTTCCAAAATTTGGACAAATCATGATTTGTCTGATACCAAAATTCACAAGTCTACTAAGCAGGCAAAGTTTCTTGGCAAGTGAAGTAGTCTAATAGGTTTTTAATGTAATTGTGCTTGTTAGTTATATACATCAGTGGGCCGACATTACTTCGTGGGCGTTCTGTTGCCGGGTGAACGGCAGGAGGGGAGCCGGTCACTGTATGTAGCTTGGCCGAGAGGACAGCGGTCTGATATGAAGGGCTCACTGAGAGACCACTTCCTGTCAGACTGGGTACCACAGTCTACTCTGAGTAGAACAGGTGGTGATGAGACGCATAAAAGAGCTGGGAGAAAGAATGAGTCACATGAAGGGATGAGATACATGGAGTGGTTGGGGGGATGGAATCAGACACATGGAGGTGATGGGTGGTTAATGAGACACATGGAGAGGTGGGGGCGATGAGACATGGAGGTGATGGGGGGAAGAGACACATGGAGGTCCTGGGAGCGGGGATGAGACAGAGGGGCTGGAGGGGAGATTGAGACATGTGTACGAGCTGTGGGGGAGAATGATAAAGATGGAGGGGTTGTGGGGGGGGGGGATGAGACACAGAGTGTCAGGACGATACAGTGGCCTCACACAGAATGAAGTTAAACACAGAGAAAAATACTAATATAGATAAACATTTTTCCCCTTGGGTAACACAAGACAAAATAGAAATCGTTCTGTTAAATAGAATTTTAAAGAGATTCTTTTATTTCTCAGTATTCCATGAAGATATAATCTTTATGAAATACTTATGCTATAAGATTCTATAAGACAAAGTAGGAACTTCATTGCATTATGGTAAAGCCAGAGATTGACAAAAGTTGCTAAAAAAAAAATTGGAAATCTGCTGTCAACTTTTGTCCAGTCCCAGTAGTGATGGGTGTGGAATTCAGGCATGGTTTCACTCATTGCGAGACGCCATCTATAGACTTGAGAAATAAAGTTGCTGACTTTGTACACTAATGACATGCTGGAATTTATTGCTTTATTTTTGAATGTTTACTGGTTTGGGCGGATCCAGATCCTTACAATAGTGGTAGGTACTGTTCATATTTTTTTTATTTTTTGTCATCTGTGGAGGATCTTGCGGTCTTCATGGACCTCAGTGTTGTACTCTTATTGCTTCTGCCAAATGAAGCACAAACAGCTGAAAGAAAACTTCCAAGAAGAAGATGGCAGTAGCCGTGGAGGACACCTACCTTTTACGGTACCCCATGGCCACTGGACCCTAACTGGAGATATAACCTCTGGCATCTTTGCAGAATATGTTTATGCTTTAAAATGTAACATACTTGCAAAGACAGAATATTCAAGGATATAATCTTTCAATGTAGGGTAATAACTGCTTGATTCAAGGATAAATCTGACTGCCATTCTGGGGTCAATAAGGAATTTTTTGTCCTAGCTTGTTGCAAAATTGTGCTTCAAACTGGGGTTTTTTTTTTTGTTTTGTTTTTTTCTCTTTTGGATCAACAGCAAAAAACAGGTGTGAGGAAGGCTGAACTTGATGGACGCAAGTCTCTTTTCAGCTATCTAACTATGTAACTATGTAACAATCCTTCATCAGTCGAAACGTATTGAGCTTGATGCTGTGCTCCAAGACCATTTCACAGAGGTAGAAAAGTGGATAGCAGTTACCAAACTTTTCCTAAACACTGACAAAACTGTTACAATAATCTTTGGAACTGTACCTAAATTACGTAAACTACAAAAACA
The DNA here is from genome assembly GCF_036172605.1 of Pelobates fuscus. NCBI lineage: Eukaryota > Metazoa > Chordata > Amphibia > Anura > Pelobatidae > Pelobates > Pelobates fuscus. Next base: position 17,056,262 of record NC_086321.1, on the reverse strand, counting down.
AGAACAAATTCAAATATCACACTGACCGCAATCTGTTCTTTTAAATATCTAGGTATGTTGCTAGACCCCAATCTATCATTTGGCCTTCACATTCAAAACTCTATCCAAAACTAGGTGCCCTGTACAGAAACAAATCCTGCCTAAGCCGTACAAAAGGAAACAGATGCAACAAATGCTAATGCCAGTCATTGATTATGGGGATGTAGTGTATGCACCCGCACCGCAAATCCACCTTAATAAAATGAATACGTTATATAATTCATTCTGCCGCTTTGTACTAGAATGTAATTACTTTACCCACCACTGTGACATGTTAAAAGAGCTAAACTGGCTGTCGCTGGAATCGCGACGCACTCTTCATCTTTCCAGCCTTGTGCATAAGAGCTTTTCTGGGAGGCTCCCGCCCTACCTGAGTAGAATGCTCTCCTCAGTTGTTCCCACCTCCTATGACCTCCGATCCAGTACTAGCACGATATTTAGCATACTGTGACGAAGTGCCCTTCGCCACTTGGTCCTGGAGAGGCCTGCTTGCCAGCCTCCTCCCCTATGACTATGATTCTTTGATGAATTTGGCTTTAAAGCCCCTTTCTACCTTCAGACAGACTATTTATGTAGGTTGCTTTATTTCTCTTATGTTTTAGTCACCCTGTACCCATTATAGGTGCAGGGTGTGTGTAATGTAATTGTTTATAGTGTGTGTGTGTACTGTGAAATGTGTTGCCTGCTCTCCTGTACTGCTGAGGATTGCTACCAACTAGGTGGATTTGGCTATGGAGCTTGTGTAGTGCCCTCTGTTGGTAGCAACAGTAATATGCACTACCTGAATAGCAAGACTGGTTATTTGCATATTCGGGTAGATTTGCATATCGCTAATTCTGCATGCAGGAGAGAGATTTTGTGTTAATTATGGTCTTCTCCACCCATTTATAAATATGTAATTATGTTATAATAAGTCACTGTATGTTGCCTGCTATGATTTGACTGTTTGTAATTTTATTGAGTTTTCACAGCAATGTTAATGTTATCACCATGTGGGCTAGTCCCAAGTAAAATAAAGTTTTAGACAGTTCTTTTTGATCCCTCAAAACGTGGCCTTGTCTCTTTATTGGAGGCTATGTCATAATCACACTGGGGATTGCTATGCTGAGCTTGAATCACTTAGCTCTTTTAAGAGCTGTTCCTGTTACGCTCTCCTTGGAGGAGAGGTCTTCCCCACACAGTCCTGGATGCTGGAGGTTCATACAGAGTGGAAGGAAGATGTCTTTCCCACACGGTCCTGGAGGATAGAAGCTGATCCAGGGTGGAAGGACAAGGCGAGACTCCAGTCAAGCTACGGTGGTTGCGGAGTCTGCAGTGGTTGTGGTGTCCGGTGCGGTGCTTGTGGTCCTCGGCACAAGCTAAGAAGCGTCCATTAACGGAAGGATCCGTTACACATACCGCAATACAAAAATAAAGTGTCTTGATCCTCCTTTTCCTACAGAGCACCGCAATTATGGAATAACCTCAGGGACACAATCAAATTTTCATTCAATCTAGATTAATTTAAGAGATCTATGGCAACATACCTCAGCACAGGATGCACCTGCAATGGTTGAATATATGTATTACCTGTTATGTATTATATTTATATATGTGTATGTACATTGTTCGTGTATTTTATTTTTGTAATATTGTATCCTATTGTAACAATGCAATGTTTTGTGGACGCAGGACATACTTGAAAACGAGAGAAATCTCAATGTATTCATCCTGGTAAAATATTTTATAAATAAATAATCCCTGTGTCAGTCACATGTTCTGTAAGGATCCTGACCCTTCACTTGGGTCGAAAGGCAAAGGTTAATTACACCCAATACAGCAATTTAGACAATAGTTTAGTAAAAAAGATTTCATGTAACGTATAAAAATGTTGATATTTATCAGATACTGAATTGCTTATGAAGTGATACAAATTTGAACATTTAGGGGGGCGGATTCTGTGATCTGTTTAAAGTGATTTGTCCAGAGGGGTTGAAACATAAAGTAAAGAAAGTGAAATAGAAATAAATCAAATGGACATCTCCTTTGGTGACCTGGTTCACCCATTTTCATCCATTATGTAAATGAGATAATAAGGTAGTGGGTAGAGTGGAAAGGAACCTGCCAACCTGCCCCCAGCTCTATCCTCTGCTTGAGCCAAGAATAATAAGATTAATTGGAGTTTCCCTAGGACTGTCCATCAACTACAGTCAATCTACTAGAATCAATATGCTTTAAGGGAATTAACAGAACATAACTTGGAAGTAAGAAAAAAGGAAAAAAAAGAGACAATGTATTGTGTTACGCTAAAACTTTTAATATCGGGAGATCTAATGAGTCAAATACATCAGGAGGTTTGAGTTCCCAGAGAGAGATGGTAGAGTCAAATTCAATAGCGCATTATCGTCTTAAAACTTTACCAGCTGCCAGTGGCAGGAGGCTCGTTCATGGAGTATTCAGAGAGTCGGGTTCTATAGTGTTTAGAGAATAGCAAAGTTCTATCAATATATTAAAGCTTTCTGGACTCGTGCATTCGGTTTGTAACAAATTTTGATTCATACGAATTTTGAGCAACTGGGAATTTGTCTGAATTTTGTACTCGAAAATGTCATATGGATGTAACACGAAGCAAACAAAATAATAGACACGCTATTTTGGGGGAAAGGAGAAGGAGGAAAAAAGATGATTGGTGCTTAGGGTGCAGTCACTACATGCTAGTTTTATTCACCTTGGAAAATAACCAATAGAGAGAGAGAGAGAGGAAAAAAATCTATACATTTCCAAGCAGGATTCTTCCAGCTGTGGTGGGAGACAGACCATCAGATATTGTGTGTTTTACCATTGCTTTGCCTTCGTGGGAAATATCCTGTGTCATTGATCCAAGTGTGAATGGTGAGGCAAATGCCTAGCCAATGCCAGTGCCACTTTAATTAGCTGATCTAGAATTTGTTTTTACTGATTTGGGATTTATTAAAAAAATTCTATGCAACATTTTAAACATGTTCATGCCAGGGAGACCCAGCTATCAATCGATATCTAGGCCTCCTCTTTGGGAGCTGGGGCCATATTTAGTGTCCTTAGACAAGCTGTAGGCAGCACTCAAAATGAGCTGTAGGATAAGCTGTAGGCAGCACTCAAAGGGAGCTGTAGGATAAGCTGTAGGCCGCACTCAAAGTGAGCGCAGCATACAGCCCTATAATGCATATAAATGCCCTCCTGCTGATTGAGATAATATGTGTGATTTTCGGATGCAGCATGCCAGAGCTTTAACATTACATGTAAATCTCCCTGTCATACTGAAAATAGTCATTAGATGGCGGTCACAGACCACTCTCTGCTGTATGAGCTTGAAAATCCCTCTGCTGATAACAGCAGTGGTGTATCCTGGTTTTGTGCTGCCCTAGGCAGAACAAAACTCAGGCACCCCCCACCCTCCCTCGCCACCCCCACCAATCCCTTCCCCCCGCCCCGCCCCGCCCCGCCCCGCCTTCTAAATACACACACACACACGCACACATTCACTGACAGATACGCATACACTAGCTAACAGAAACACACACTCACTAACAGGCAAACACACACAGTCAGACACACACACACACTAACAGACACAAACACACTAACAGACACACACACACACTAACAGGCAAACACACTCACACTAACAGGCAAACACACACACAGTCAGAGACACACACTAACAGACACACACACACACTCACACTAACAGGCAAACACACACACAGTCAGACACACACACACAGTCAGACACACACATTAACAGACGCACACACACACACACACACACAGTCAGACACACACTAACAGGCACACACACTAACAGGCACACACACTAACAGGCACACACACGCACACTCACTAGCAGACACACACACTCACACTAACAGGCAAACCCCCCACAGTCAGACACACACTAACAGACACACACACACACACACACACAGTCAGACACACACACTAACAGACACACAGTCAGACACACACACACTAACATTAACATATATATATATATATATATATATATATATAGTATTTAACCTCCCCCCAGCCTCCTTACCTTTGGGAATGCTGGGGGGGTATCTTTCTCCCTGGTGGTCCAGTGGCTGCTGGGCTGTCGGCGCTGGTGGGCAGGCGGCTGGCGAGGGAGCACTTCCTCTGAGCTGTCTGCTCAGCTCCCTCGCGCGCCGCAGAGTGAGGCTGGGAGCTGGAAGATGACATCATATTGCAGACAGCTCAGAGGAAGTGCTCCCTCGCCAGCCGCCCGCCAGTGCCGCCCAGCAGCCCGCACGCCCAGCTGGCTTGTCAGTGAGCCGCAAGGCTAACAAGGCATTTGCCCTGGGCATTTGGGGGCGGCGTTTTTTGCCGCCCCCTGGAAAATGCCGCCCAAGGCAAATGCCTTGTTTGCCTCGCGCCTAAAACGTCCCTGAATAACAGTACTGATATTAGCAGAAGGAATCCCTTATGGTTGGCGGTTGGATTATGTAATACTTGGGAATAAAAGTTGGTTGGAACTCAATTGCAGATTTAGAAATAAAGACATTCTGTCACTTTAAGAATATTTAAAGTAATTGTTTTATTGCTTAGGTCTTGATATAACAGAATAACCTTCAGTAGCAATTCAATCTTTAGTATGAAGATCCTTGTTGGAATACTTAAACAATGTCCAATAGAATTATATGCAGAGTATAAACAAGAAGTATATGCAGGAGTTGTGCAGGATATACTCGGGTTGCAATTTAAATAAAGGAATATATAGAAGCACAGAGAACTGATGTTCATATTGATTGGATTCACCCTTTGAGAGGATGAAACAAGCCATTCCAAGTTTAACACAAGAACTTAGCTCGTTTGTGGAGGTTGGAGGTTTGTCCACGTTTAAGAAGTCTGTAGTTCAGCAATATCAGTTTGGAGTAAAGAGATGAGAGTAGTGAAAGTCCGCTCCATGTCCAGGGAGTATAGAATTTAGCAATGTCGGTTTTGGAGGTTCAGAGCTTAGTAACACAGGGAGCTCAGACGGCACTTGGTAACAAAATGAAACAAATTGACTGAGCACTTGAGATTACCTGCATCTTCCTTTTAATACAGGTGTGGGTGAAGCATAGACAGGGCCTGCTTGGTGAACCAGGAAGTGCTACACAGTGTATCTGCCGATCAGTAATTATGACAGATTAGTAGAAAAAATATAATATAATATTAAATATAAACTGCCGTTTTGTGCATCAGTTTTGGAATTTGTGGTTAATATATAAATTATAATCTCAGCATTCTAATATTTATAAAGGTTTTACTTTAAAACCAAAATTCACAGTGTTCATTTAATAACCTCTGAAAATGTATTGAAATCATAGACATAATGGTTCATTGTAACAATCTGGACTAATTAGTGAATCTATTTTGAGAAAATAAATTATTAAATGTAAACTGAAGAACAAAAGTTTTATTTTTCCATTTCTTAATTTTTGATTCATATTTAATGCTGTGTTATGTCTGCAAATATGGCATCAGACAATCCCCATTTTTCCTTTAAAAAAAAAATGATGGTATACCATTTGCAAAAGTAGACAACCCACGGTATTGCAAATGGGGTATGTCCAGTCTTTTTTTAGTAGCCACTTAGTTACAAACACTGGCCAAATTCATTTTTAGCATTTTTCACACACAAACAAATATTAACGCTAACTTTGGCCAGTGTTTGTGACTAAGTGGCTAATAAAAAAGACTGGTCATTCCCTTATTTGCAATACTTTGGGTTGTCTACTATTGCAAATTGTATGCCATCATGGGGGTAATTCTCATTCCTGGGCTACCATACGCTCTCATAGGCAACGTAACCAATATGGCGAATTTCAATGTGAAAAAAATGTAATATGCTATATGTGACCCTGTAACTTCCCAAAACACCATAAAACCTGTACATTGGGGGTATTGATTTACACGTGAGACATCGCTGAATACAAATATGTGTATTTTATTGCAGTAAATCAAACAGTATTATTGACAGTTAAAATGTCACGTAGAACTAAAAAATGACAACATTTCTCAATTTCTAATTTTTTAAAATATTTTATTCATATTAAATTATGTTTCATAGCTAAATATTTGATATTAAATGAAAGCCCTGTCTATCCTGAATACAATGGTATATAATAAGTGTGAGTGCACTTGAACAGACATATAGTGAAATTCCAGGCTTTGATTACGTTTTATTTTGATCAAAACGTGTACATTTGGCTCAGGCCTTAAAGTATCCCTTTACGATTTATGATTATATTTTGAATTATAGATCATTAATGCTCGCAGATTCAGCATACATCATTTTATTTTACTTCTGTATTATTTGCTGTGTCACATACTAAGATTTGTATCACTAATAGTAAATATAAATATTAATGAGACATTAAACAAGGGAATTGTTAACGTGTTATTTATATAAAAAAATGCGTGTACTGAACAAAATGTGCTGGAGGGTGTTTTATTAATTATATATTGGGATTATAATTAATCTATACAGGAATAGAAAGACATTTAATTGGGAGTCTGAAAAGCTAATTAGGTGGAAGATTCATGTTAAATTATGATTTTTGGCACCAAATCTTTGGCTTTTTTTGAGTTTCCCGCTCCCTATAGCCATATTATGTAAGGGTTTATTGTTCTTTTTAATATGTCAGATAAATATGTTAAAATTTCAGTGTATAAAATATCTTAATTCATTATATTCCCCTTCTAAAATCTAACAAAGACAGAAAAATACAAACAAAAAATAGCTATACATAAGTTAATAGTTTTTGGTGATACACGTACAGTTTAGACAGCCCTGTGCCTGTCAGTTTCTAATTCGTTAATGAAATGAAATCATTTTTTAATTCTGTTATGTCATTTCTTATGGGTATTCCAGAAACAGTTTACTTTTTCTAAAATTGCAAATTGCGACACATAGGAAATACTAACTGGAAAAAAATATAAAAAACTCTTTGCCCACGGAACAATAAAAAACACTAACTTTCCTTAGATATTTCTATTATTCGATCTGCAGTAGATTTTTAGGTTTATTTTAAACTGCAAAACAGAGAACAAAAAGTTCAGTGTCTCTGGGTGTACACCTGTGCCAACAACCCCGGATAACCCGAGGAAGTAATGCCGAGTGTCTACTCAGAGACTGGTGTACCAATTAGAGACTCCAGATGTCTCAAGAAGGGGCATAACCCCATATATACAAAATCAAACAACAAAAAGGACAGATGTGGTCAGATTCAAGAAATCAAATGAAACTAACCGCATCTCTGGAAATAACTATAGCGGCAGTGTCTAGGATTATAATGCTGGCTGTCGGTAACAGGTGTAGCTGTGAACCGCTAAGGGTGTCACTATAGACCCATGAGCAGAAAAAATGCTACTAAATACCAAAATGAAGTATATACAAAAAGTGACTGCTAAATGCAAAAAATAATAAAAATAAATAAAGTATATACAGTGGTACTAGGATTCCACGCCTGTCAATAGAAGGATATGTATAGGTAGGGATATAATGAGCCAAATGGCAACAGCAACTCACCCCTAATTATCAGCTTTAATATAGTGCACTATAAGGAGATGAGAAAAATCCCCAAGTCCCAACCATAAATACCTCCTATAGAGATAGTAGTAGATACAAGGTAAACAGAGGCTCCAAATGAGGCTAGTACAGGGGTGAAGGGAGATTGAGGAGGGTATGCAGTGTTAATAGCAGTCAAATTCGGACTGCTAGTTTTAAATTTAAACAACCTCTCTCCCTGTAAATCCTGTACAAAAAGGATTATAGGTCCCCAAATCACAACCATAAATACCTCTTACAAAAAAATACTAATGATAGGTAACAGGTGTAGCTGTGAACCGCTAAGGGTGTCACTATAGACCCATGAGCAGAAAAAATGCTACTAAATACCAAAATGAAGTATATACAAAAAGTTACTGCTAAATGCAAAAAATAAATAAAGTATATACAGTGGTACTAGGATTCCACGCCTGTCAATAGAAGGATATGTATAGGTAGGGATATAATGAGCCAAATGGCAACAGCAACTCACCCCTAATTATCAGCTTTAATATAGTGCACTATAAGGAGATGAGAAAAATCCCCAAGTCCCAACCATAAATGCCTCCTATAGAGATAGTAGTAGATACAGGGTAAACAGAGGCTCCAAATGAGGCTAGTACAGGGGTGAAGGGAGATTGAGGAGGGTATGCAGTGTTAATAGCAGTCAAATTCGGACTGCTAGTTTTAAATTTAAACAACCTCTCTCCCTGTAAATCCTGTACAAAAAGGATTATAGGTCCCCAAATCACAACCATAAATACCTCTTACAAAAAAATACTAATGATAGATACAGAGTAGACAGAGGCTCCAATTGGAGCTAGTACAGAGGTAAAGGGAGATTGAGGACGGTAGACAGTCATAATAACAGTCAAATTCGGACTGCTGGTTTAATTTATAAAGCCTCTCTCCCTGTTAATCTAGCTAGACAGGCATAGAAAAGAAAGAGTAAATCAAATATACATTAAGTGATTAACATGGTGCTAAAACCACCAGTGCCCAGTGCTCATATCCGTGATATGAGGAAAAAACAAATTGCCCAACGTACGTTTCGGTGCTAAAAAGGAGCACCTTCGTCAGCCCCTGTACGTTGGGCAATGTTAATCACTTAATGTATATTTGATTTACTCTTTCTTTTCTATGCCTGTCTAGCTAGATTAACAGGGAGAGAGGCTTTATAAATTAAACCAGCAGTCCGAATTTGACTGTTATTATGACTGTCTACCGTCCTCAATCTCCCTTTACCTCTGTACTAGCTCCAATTGGAGCCTCTGTCTACTCTGTATCTATCATTAGTATTTTTTTGTAAGAGGTATTTATGGTTGTGATTTGGGGACCTATAATCCTTTTTGTACAGGATTTACAGGGAGAGAGGTTGTTTAAATTTAAAACTAGCAGTCCGAATTTGACTGCTATTAACACTGCATACCCTCCTCAATCTCCCTTCACCCCTGTACTAGCCTCATTTGGAGCCTCTGTTTACCCTGTATCTACTACTATCTCTATAGGAGGTATTTATGGTTGGGACTTGGGGATTTTTCTCATCTCCTTATAGTGCACTATATTAAAGCTGATAATTAGGGGTGAGTTGCTGTTGCCATTTGGCTCATTATATCCCTACCTATACATATCCTTCTATTGACAGGCGTGGAATCCTAGTACCACTGTATATACTTTATTTATTTTTTGCATTTAGCAGTAACTTTTTGTATATACTTCATTTTGGTATTTAGTAGCATTTTTTCTGCTCATGGGTCTATAGTGACACCCTTAGCGGTTCACAGCTACACCTGTTACCTATCATTAGTATTTTTTTGTAAGAGGTATTTATGGTTGTGATTTGGGGACCTATAATCCTTTTTGTACAGGATTTACAGGGAGAGAGGTTGTTTAAATTTAAAACTAACAGTCCGAATTTGACTGCTATTAACACTGCATACCCTCCTCAATCTCCCTTCCCCCCTGTACTAGCCTCATTTGGAGCCTCTGTTTACCTTGTATCTACTACTATCTCTATAGGAGGTATTTATGGTTGGGACTTGGGGATTTTTCTCATCTCCTTATAGTGCACTATATTAAAGCTGATAATTAGGGGTGAGTTGCTGTTGCCATTTGGCTCATTATATCCCTACCTATACATATCCTTCTATTGACAGGCGTGGAATCCTAGTACCACTGTATATACTTTATTTATTTTTTGCATTTAGCAGTCACTTTTTGTATATACTTCATTTTGGTATTTAGTAGCATTTTTTCTGCTCATGGGTCTATAGTGACACCCTTAGCGGTTCACAGCTACACCTGTTACCGACAGCCAGCATTATAATCCTAGACACTGCCGCTATAGTTATTTCCAGAGATGCGGTTAGTTTCATTTGATTTCTTGAATCTGACCACATCTGTCCTTTTTGTTGTTTTATTTTAAACTGCGGCAGAAAATCTCTCTAGTGATTTAGTGTCCAGAGACGAACGGCATTCTTGTGCATAGAAGGAGTTTAAATACTGTTATTTATTTGTCTCGGGGCAGGTTGTTTGTGGTGGAGTTATTGGTAACTGTAAAGTTTTATATTAATTGAATCATCATTCTAATTGGTAATGTTCTATCCTGGCAAGCACAAACAATCAAATTAAAATCTGAATAAAATGAATCTGGTTCTGTTACCTTTATCAAGGATCCAAGCTTTATGCATTTCTTCATCTGATCTACGTACATTGTGTGGACTAATCTAATTTAGTGAAAGACTACTGATAAACCATTTAAATGTATTGTTGATGCAGATAGCATTGTGTTGGTGTTTCTTATTAAACTGATGTATTAGTAATTAATAAGACTTGACAAGTGACATGTCACATAGCACCTGCAACACATTATATTATGGTGTACCTGCTCTGGGCAATTTTTATTTATTTATTTGTTATTTGACAGGAAAAAAGCAATTATCTAAAAAAAATATATTGGGTTATGGGACTTCCACTTTTATATATATATATATATATATATATATATATATATATATATATATATATATATATAAAATAAAATAAAAATATTTTCTCACCCCTCCTGGGTGGTTTGTTTATTCCTCATTCTCGGGGAGCTTGAGGGTTCTGCGCAGTATCTTAGCTGTTCCTAGAACTGCACTCATCTGGACAGCGATCTCAGATGTCCCACCTGAAATCTGTTGAAGCCACTCCCCCTACTTGGGAGTCACAGCCCCAAGTCCTATCACAACTGGGACAACTAGTGCCTTCACTTTCCACATCCTTTCTAGTTCTTCTTTCAGTCCTCCACCTTCTCATGTTCCTCATGTTCCTTGTTCCTGATGTTATAGTCTTCCGTTCCTTGTCTACCACCATGATGTCGGGTTGGTTGGCCAGCTCTTGTCTGTCTGGATCTTGACAGACATCTTAGCCCTGTCATTCTCAACTACCCTTTGTTACATAGTTACATAGTTACATAGTTACATAGTTACATAGTTACATAGCTGAAAAGAGACTTGCGTCCATCAAGTTCAGCCTTCCTCACATATGCTTTTGCTGTTGATCCAAAAGAAGGCAAAAAACCCAGTCTGAAGCGCTTCCAATTTTGCAACAAACTAGGAAAAAATTCCTTCTTGACCCCAAAATAGCAGTCAGATGTCTCCTTGGATCAAGCAGCTATTAGCCCACTAATTAGAAATTGTATCCCTGTATGTTATGTTTTTTGCAAGTATTTATCCAATTGCAATTTAAACATCTGTATAGACTCTGACAAAACCACCTCTTCCGGCAATGAATTCCATATCCTTATTGCTCTTACTGTAAAAAAAAACTTTTCTTTGCCTTAGATGAAATCTCCTTTCTTCAAGCCTAAATGTGTGACCTCGTGTCCTATGTATAGCCCTGTTTATGAATAGATTTCCAGATAATGGTTTGTACTGGCCCCGAATATATTTGTATAATGTTATCATATCCCCTCTAAGGCGCCGTTTTTCCAAACTGAAGAGATTTAAATTTTTTAACCTTTCTTCATAACTAAAATGCTCCATTCCTTTTATCAATTTTGTAGCTCGTCTCTGCACTTTTTCTAGTGCCATGATATCCTTCTTTAGAACAGGTGCCGAAAATTGCACAGCAAATTCAAGGTGTGGTCTTACCAGCGATTTATAAAGAGGCAAAATTATATTTTCATCTCGAGAATTTATGCCCCTATTTATACATGGTATTTGTGGTATCTCCCATCTGGACTTAGGCAGGTCCAATCCATATTCTGTGCAGATATTTCAGTACACAATCCCAGCAACTTGGTTGTGTCTCTCTGTGTATGCTGTTCCTGCTAACATCTTGCATCCGGCTACTAGGTGCTGGACTGTCTCAGAGGCCTCTTTGCACAATCTGCACCTTGGGTCTTGCCTGGTGTGGTAGACTCCAGCTTCTATTAATCTGTTGCTGAGTGCCTCTTCCTGTGCTGCTAGGATTAGTGCCTCAGTGCTGTCTTTTGGTCCTGCCTTTTTCAACCACTTTTAAGATTTTGTCATGTGAGCCACATCCATGGAGATACACCCCATGGAGAGGTTTGTCTTGCCAAGGAACCTCCTCTTTTTCTGCATCCTCTACCTGTTGAAGTCTCAGGCATTCCCTTAGCAGTTCATCTTTGGGAGCCATCTTTGTGATGTACTTGTGGATGCTCTGTGTTTCATCCAGGACTGTGGCCTTGACACTCATCAAGCCCCGACCTCCTTCCTTCCGGCAGGTGTACAGTCTCTAGGTGCTGGATTTCAGGTGGAATCTTCCATTCATAGTGAGTAGTTTTCTGTTCTTGACATCCATGGTAACTACTTGGCCAGGTTATTATTCCAGCTGGGTACCTTATGACTGGTAGGGAATATGTGTTGATGGCTTGGATTTAGTTCTTGCCATTGAGCTGGGACTTCAGGACCTGTCCGACTCTTTGGAGGTACTTGGTTGCTATGCATTTGTGGTACCCCAGGTACTTGTAGCTGTTCTCTATTTCTTCTATTTGGCCTTCTGGAACTTCAACTCATTCTGTCCTGATCATCTTCCCTCTTTTTGTGATCCTCCGCACACACTTTTCTAGTCCGAACAACATTCTGATGTCCTTGCTGTATATCCTAGTTAGAGAGCCAAGCATTCTAGTATCCATGTGTGTGGCATTGTGTCATAGGCTTTCTTGTAGTCAATCCAGGCTGTGCACATATTGGTCTGTCTGGTCTTAGAATCCCTTGGAATTGCTTGGTCTACCAGTAGTTGGTGTTTTGATCCTCTCGTGTTGTTTTCCAATCCCCGGAGCTGCAATATTAAATCCCAATATCTCTGCTGGTAGATGAAAGTAATCCAAAGAAAGTGCTGAAAGAAGGCAATATCCCAACTCCCCCAGTAACCGGACGAAACACAGTTCTGGGAGTCAACTGAGGTTTTTATTCACAAGCTCCAGTATTTATGCGATTCCCCATGCAAGGGGTTTCCTTAATTACTTTACAGGGGCTATACAGTAGGGGACTACATGGGGAACTTAACATACAGGACATTTCTCCCACCATGCACTGCTGTACGAGAGGGATACTCCCACAAGAATATCCTGCTAAGTGGATTATCCCTCCGTACAGCAGAACCGTTTTTTCACATAATCTGTAACTGGTATAATATGCGTGCCAATATACCGAATGACTGATTGGCAGATAGCTGGGGTCTGAGCGCATACTTCGTGAAAGTACCGTTCAGATCCCAGCACAATTAACCGAACGCCGCACGATATGCATTGTAACATCAACTCTTCATAAAAGTCACGAATGCATAAGTGGGGAAAAAGTACAGAAAGACCGTCCCTCCCGAATGGCCTGGAAGTCCAGCGGTGTTCGTGCCGTCGAGTAGCTGATTTTAGTTCCAGGCACTCGATGACTAAGCACCTCTGGGCAAAAAGGGAATCCAAGATGGCCACCACCTCGTGGTCGGGATCCGAACGACGGCCACCCTGGGAATCAATTAGCAGCCGATAGATACAGTGTTGCAATCGGTTAATGGGAGCTACACGACCCACTGTGTGTGGGCTCCCATTCGGTACTTTGTTCGTTTCATGAACAGTGTTGAAAATCACTGTTCGTGAAACTACCATATGAATGCTAGCGGCTTTCGTGCCACTAGCATAGGAATTCCCTCTTTCACATTTTAAGCGAACACATCAAACACCATATATAAACCAGTCTCTCCAGGGCAACCCTCAGATATAAAGAAAAAATAGTCTTAGGTGGCTAGGTTTGCCACACTTATATTGCCTTACAAAATGAAAACTCCTGTCAGGCATCATAGCCTTGGATCTTGGAGGCTATGATGCCTGGCAGGAGTTTCCATGTTGTAGGGAGGCAAGTTATTGGTTGGTAGTTGGATGGTGCTGTTCCCTTGTGAGGGTCCTTCATGATCAGTATTGTTCTGCCTTGTGTTAGCCAGTCAGGGTGGGATCCTGTTGTTGTAGCTGATTCATTTGTGCTGTTGGCTTTCATGCAACGCTGTTAACTTCTTTATTCAGGAGCTGTGGATCATGTCAGGTCTTGGGGCTGACCCACTCTTCATGTGTGCTGCTCTATGTTAGATATCTTCAACTGTGATGGTGACTGGTTCCTGTTCTGGCAGCATGCAGTGGTCTAGTAGCCACTGGGCCTCGGTGTTATGAGATGCTTCTTTCTCCCAGATATTCTTCCAGTACTGTTCACTGTCAGCTCTGGGTGGGTCTTGCCAGGAGATGTGGTGGTTATCCTGTAGCTGTGAATACACCTTGGGTGTAAAGAGGGCATATATATAAATATATCTATTTATATATACTGTTTAATACCTGTATGAGGAAATATATCTCCTGACTATACCTTCTAAATATAATCCTTTCCGTTATATTATATATTCTCAGTTTCAATAACCACGCACAAGAAAATGATCAGGATAAAGGTTTGAAATGTAATGAGTTGGTTGCAGCTGGCAATCGTCTACCAATTATCTTACTTTGTGGCTGTTTGAAAAAAAGTTTGATCATTAGTTTAAAAATGTATGTTATTAATATATCTGTGACAAAAGATAATTTGTGGTGTAACCATGTAGTGAGGTAAATTTGTCTGTTGATACTGGGTATCCTCAACTCTTCCTTCTAGAGGTATAGTGCAGGGTGTCACGGTGTGATTACGCCAGACGCATCCCCATGCAGTCTCTTACCGTGGATGCCTCCTTGGACCGCCTCCGATGCTTCCTCATTTCCTTTTGGCATTCTATTGGACGCCAGCTGTTTCACGTCGTAGCCCCATTATAGCTCCGCCTCCTCCAGTCACATTAGTGACATGAACATGCTTTCATCAACAAGTCGACGACGGGCATGCAAATGTTGGCACCACATGGGCAGAACTGACCAATTACTGACCTCCAAAGGCTATTTAAACTAATTGCCTAAATAGATTTTCTTCTGTGCCCAGCCGTGATTTCCATTTACTGGTAATCAGAGCGCATGTTTATCTTGCATTAATCATTTGCTTTTCAGACCGTGGCTTGTTTTTTGACTATTCTTGTTTTAATTGTCTTTGACCTTTGACTTGTCTTATTGTATTGATCTCATTCTGTATTCCTGACCTTGGCTTGTATCAGACTATTCTATTTTGCATTGCACTCGGCCACTCTAAGGCACGGTAATACACATTTTTCACCTAAGTCTACTAACTCTTTAATATACTAACTGCGTATTGGGTCATAGTTTATCCTGACACAGTGATCTCAAACTCTGGCCTCCCTGATGTTCATGACCTACAACTCCCATAATTATTTGAATGAAAGAGATAGTCAGAGAATCGGCTGTAGTCCAGCAACATCTGGAGAGAAACATAGAAACAAAGAATGTGACGGCAGATAAAAACCATTCGGCCCATCTAGTCTGCCCAATTTTAAAAATACTTTCATTAGTCCCTGGCCTTATCTTATAGTTAGGATAGCCTTATGCCTATCCCACGCATGCTTAAATACTTCCATATATTATTTTTAAACCTTTGCCCCTATAATTTAAGACTATGTCCTTTTGTTGTGGTAGTTTTTCTTCTTTTAAATATAGTCTCCTCCTTTACTGTGTTGATTCCCTTTATGTATTTAACTGTTTCTATCACATCCCCCCTGTCTCGTCTTTCCTCCAAGCTATACATGTTAAGATCCTTTCCTGGTAAATTTTATCCTGCAATCCATGAACCAGTTTAGTAGCCCTTCTCTGAACTCTCTCTAAGGTATCAATATCCTTCTGAAGATAGGGTCTCCAGTACTGCGTACAATACTCCAGGTGAGGTCTCACCAGTGTTCTGTACAATGGCATGAGCACTTCCCTCTTTCTACTGCTAATACCTCTCCCTATACAACCAAGCATTCTGCTAGCATTTCCTGAGAAAGGGCAGAGCTTAAAATGCCTAATCTAGAGACTAACATTCATGGTATCCGTGGTAAAAATGGTCAAACATCGTTGCTGGTCCGTGCTATCAATAGGGAGATCTGTGCCACCAGAGATGTTTATCTCCATGCTTCTTATGGCAGAGCATTTGGAAAGTCAAAGGAATACTCTCATAACTACAAATAATTGAGCGATTCTATTTTCTGGGATAGATATCTCCAGGAAAAAAATGCTGTGATCAATGTGAATACATTTTAGAAAAACTGAAGAACTGTAATAATGCGTATTATTACATGAAAAGAAATAAAATACCCTCAAAGCAATTACTCAGATATGTAACCCATAAAAGGTTTCTGAACATTTATTGAACACATCCTTTCAATTAATGTGTTTATGCTTCAATAGTTAATTACACGGAGAATGGCTATAAAAGTATGTTGATTAATCAATAGAGTTCCTGGCAAGGCAGTTATAGGAATCCAATCTAATGAATGCAGAAATGTGTTTTTTTAGATGGTAGTTTGATTAGTTTTTCAAAATGAATTTAAATTCAAAAGCCTATTATTTTGACTTCATGTTTTTGTGATCAATAGGTTTTTGCTTATTATATAAATCAATCTTCATATCTCTGTTTGTTTTTATAAAAAAAAAACAAGAATAACACTGTATATTTTTCCGCTGTATTACCAAATGTTTCAGATACAAATTACATTTAGTAATCACAATCTACAATGGTATTTGTTGCCAGTTCTTGGTGTTTGGTTGACTGTCATCTAGAAAGGTTCACCTACAACATTGTCACAGTTCTTATCCAGAAAGCCAGACGTGGTTGCCCCAGAAGTGCCCAACCTGGATCCTTCTGTGTCCTGGGCCTGCTGTCTTGCCTCTGAGCCACACTTGAGTTCTTGTTTCAGCCTGATGTTTATCCTTGCCTTGTCTCCAGCACTGGGGACTTTACAGAGGACTTTTCCTGTGGCTGCTCCTGTCTATCTCGGTTCACCTGAAGCATATTGCTAATTAGCCAAGTATAAAACACTGCCTCTCTCTGAGGGCAGGGGTCAAGTCCTGGTGAATAAAGTGTGGGAACTCTCCCAAGATTCCCTCTCCCCTCCCAAAAAAATAATAAAATACACTTGTGTATTCGTGGATATACACACACGCGTGCACACACAGAGACACACATATACATATACGCCTGCACACAAACTCAGACACACGCACATACACACATACATACATTTACAGAGACACACACACACATTCACAGACACATACATTCACAGACACATACACTCAGACACACACACATGCACTCACACACACACACAGACACAGAACACATACATACACTCAGACACACACACTCAGACACACACACATACTCAGACACATGCACATACACTCACAGACACTCACACTCAGACACACACACTCACACTCAGACACACACACACACACACACTCAGACACACACATATTCACAGACACACACACATTCACAGACACGTTCACGGACACTCACAGACACTCACACTCAGACACACACACACACATTCACAGACACACACACATTCACAGACACACACACTTACATTCAGTCACAGACACACACACACATTCACAGACACACACAAACATTCACAGACACACACATACATTCACAGTCACACACACATTCACAGTCACACACATACATTCACAGACACACATACACACACATACATTCACAGTCACACACATACATTCACAGACACACACAAACATTCACAGACACACACATACATTCACAGTCACACACACACATACATTCACAGTCACACACATACATTCACAGACACACACACATTCATTCACAGACACAGACACACACACATTCACAGACACACACACTTACATTCAGTCACAGACACACACATACATTCACAGACACACACAAACATTCACAGACACACACACACATTCACAGACACACACATACATTCACAGTCACACACACACATACATTAACAGTCACACACATACATTCACAGTCACACACATACATTCACAGACACACACAAATATTCACAGACACACACATACATTCACAGTCACACACACATATACATTCACAGTCACACACATACATTCACAGACACACACACACACACATACATTCACAGACACAGAAATCGTTTGTTTGTTTTTTAAATAAAAAATGTCCACCCAGCCTCCCTACCTGGAGAGCTGGCGTGGACGTGTTCCTGGGGTCCAGTGGTGCGGGCGGCTCTCTCTCTGTCACACGCGGTGAGGGAGCTGTGTCCTCTCTGCTCCCTCGCGCCGCGCAGGCTGTCTGCTGGTGCTGGGAGCCGGAATATGATGTCATATTACGTCTCCCAGCATCAGCAAACGGCGCGCTGCGAGAGGGAGCAGAGAGGACAAAGGTCCCTCACCGCGTGTGACAAAGAGAGAGCCGCCGGCCGGGGGGGGGTCCAGCAGGTGGCCATTAGGCCACCTCTTGGGCCCCCCCATGACAGGGGGAACACGGGGGGCATTTGGGAGCGGCATGAGTCCTGCAGCAACAGCGGGAACGGCGTTCCTGCTTAAAAGAAAGTGCAGGAGCGCCGTTCCCACGCATTCCTGCAGGACTCGAGCCCTGTCTGAGGGTCAGTTCATTGACGCTGGTTCCTGTTATTGTGTATTTTGATCCAGTGTTCTCCAGACGGCTCCTGACCTTGGCTTATCTCATCATTTACTCTGACCTCTGACTTCCCCTGACTTTGGCTTTCCACGACTACTCTTCTGCTTGTCCTGGCCTGTACTGTGACTTGGAACTATGTTCCTGCACAGCCCACGTGCACAGACTCACAGCCCAAGTGACTTCTTACCTGGTCACCTTGGTCTGTGTTTATTTGCAAGCGTGAGTGTATAACTTTGCACGTCGGACTCCACATCAGGTAAGATCCTGACAAAACTAACGTGTACCTCCTTTTTCCTTATTTCTTATCCCACTAGAGTTCCTTGGATGGCTCTGTGAAGTTAGGACAGGTGAGGTGTATCTCACACGTGCCACAGATATTCTCTGGTCTTTTCGTGCATTGTGTCCACAAGGGTCAAATGGTCAGTACACACAACTGATTTTGACACAAGCATTTTATCCATCAGTCCCTCCTCCCCTCTGATGTGTTCTACATTTTGTATTTCGAGTGTAAGCTCGTTTGAGCAGGGTCTTCTTCACCTCTTGTCTCTTTTATATTCTGTATTTTAACTACTTGTCAAATGTCCCCATTAATAATTGTAAAGCACCGCAGAATATGTTGGCAATCTAAAATGACTAATTATAATAAAGGCCTTTAATTTAATAAGCTTTCCAAATGATTCAATACTACTACAAAAACTTTCCAAAATGTATCTCCAAAAAATTCCAGTAGACTTTCATGGTGACGTATGCAGATAAATCCTTTGGAAAGTATTGAATCAATTGGAAAACGTATTAAGCCGAGGACAATGCCATTAAAAACAACTCAAAATCCTCTTCTCTAATTAGGTTTATCCCCTGTGCATTCTTACTGCATAGCTCCATTCTCTTGAGATGCCCAGTCTAGATTAGTTCTGATGACTTAAAGGTAGGCAGACAATGTAATAGAGCAGCGGAAATGCTAGCAGAATGCTTGGTTGTATAGGGAGAGGTATTAGCAGTAGAAAGAGGGAAGTGCTCATGCCATTGTACAGAACACTGGTGAGACCTCACTTGGAGTACTGTACACAGTACTGGAGACCCTATCTTCAGAAGGATATTGATACCTTAGAGAGAGTTCAAAGAAGGGCTACTAAACTGGTTCATGGATTGCAGGATAAAACTTACCAGGAAAGGTTAAAGGATCTTAACATGTATAGCATGGAGGAAAGACGAGACAGGGGGGATATGATAGAAACATTTAAATACATAAAGGGAATCAACACAGTAAAGGAGGAGACTATATTTAAAAGAAGAAAAACTACCACAACAAGAGGACATAGTCTTAAATTAGAGGGGCAAAGGTTTAAAAATAATATCAGGAAGTATTACTTTACTGAGAGGGTAGTGGATGCATGGAATAGCCTTCCAGCTGAAGTGGTAGAGGTTAACACAGTGAGGGAGTTTAAGCATGTGTGGGATAGGCATAAGACTATCCTAACTATAAGATAAGGCCAGGGACTAATGAAAGTATTTAGAAAATTGGGCAGACTAGATGGGCAGAATGGTTCTTACCTGCTGTCACATTCTATGTTTCTATGTTAGATTCAGGGACAGTTATCATATTTATCAATGAAAGCTGGAGGCCAGTTAATTGCATCTCCTTAGTACCCAAAATAGAAGGATGTAAATGTGACATTACAGCAGCCAGTTATCAGTGTGGCTGCTTCAAAGTGAGATGTTATTTACTTTCATGAGTACTTTTTATTATTTGCCGAATATTCATTTAATACTAATAAATAATGATTATTGATGATTAGTTAAAGGATCACTATAGGGTCAGGAACACAAGCATCTAGCCCCCCTGGGCCCCTCATACCTCCATAAATATAGTAAAAATCTTACTGTATTCAAACCGGAAGCTCTAACTCTGCGTGCTGTTAGACTCAGAAAAACAAGCAGTCTGCTGACATGTAGTAGCCTGATCCAATCACAGTGCTTCCCCATAGGATTGGCTGAGACTGACATAGAGGCAGATCAGGGGCAGAGCCAGCATGATTCAAACTCAGCCCTGGCCAAACAGCATCTCCTCATAGAGATGAATTGAATCAATCTATGAGCAAAGTTCAGTGTCTGAGGAGATACTGAATCACAGGATGCTGTGCACAGTGCTGCCCTGTGCTCTGCTGACAGCAGATCTGAGTGGATATTATGCCTCCATCGACTCCGAAGTCCCTCTTGTTCAATCTGAGTGACTGCAACTGGTGTTCCTAGCTTTCTATGTTAACACAGTCTTTTCTCAGAAAATACAGTGTTTACATGAGAAAGGCTGCAGGGAGCTATAGTTCTCACCTGAACAACCTCATTAAGCTGAAGTTGTTCAGGTGACTATAACGTCCCTTTAAATGACACTCCACTGCTCAAATGCAATAAATAGAATCAAATATCATTATTTAACACCTATGCCCCAGTGAAAGCATGCATGTATTTAATTATTTAATTATATTTAAAATTACTCTCTTGTCTGAAGAATTTGCAAGCCCCCCCCCCCCCTCTGTCAGCGGGCCTGCTGACAACTCGCCCGTTTGTCTTTGTTCAGTCACGTCTTGTCCCTGGAAAGGAATAAGTTATAGTACAGAGAGGCCCATTTCCCACCCAGTAACCGGACGACACGCAGTCCTGACAACAGCTCTATTGGCCACATGCAGCTTTATACTTTCCCCATGCAAGGGGTGGAACACACATGAAGACAATGTCCCTGAACCGGAACCCATTCGCATTGAGCTCTACCGAACGGGTAGCAGGTAAAACACATGAATACAACACAATACAGGGGAAAACACAGGAAATATCTCATAGCAATTCACGAACCGGCAGTGGTCCCGCCACAACCCGCCCAGACTTTCTGTGGCTGTCCAATCACAGACGGCCCAATGCAGCTCAATGGGAAGTCTTTGTAACTCAGGTGCTCTGGGCAATTGCTGCCTCGTGAATATAGTTACAGTGAGCTAAATAACCAGATAACCAGGAAGTAATAGGAGTGCTTGTCTGACAGCCGGGGGATTCTAACAAGACTAATTTATAAATGTGCCAACTAGTGTTGTCGCAAACCCGAAATTTTCGGTTCGCGAACGGCGAACGCGAACTTCCGCAAATGTTCGCGAACCGGCGAACCGCGCGAACCGGCGAACCGCGCGAACCGCCATTGACTTCAATGGGCAGGCGAATTTTAAAAACAACAGGGACTCTTTCTGGCCACAAAAGTGATGGAAAAGTTGTTTCAAGGGGACTAACACCTGGACTGTGGCATGCCAGAGGGGGATCCATGGCAAAACTCCCATGGAAAATTGCACAGTTCATGCAGAGTCTGCTTTTAATCCATAAAGGGCAGAAATCACCTAACATTGACACCTGTCCTCAAAGCCCAGCCCTGATACACACTGACACAGAGCAGAATAGAGACTGTTCCCCCTACATAGGGTCACTTGGCAGATATGGATTGACACCTGTCCTCAAAACCCCTGATACACACTGACACAGAGCAGAATAGGGACTGTTCCCCCTACATAGGGTCACTTGGCAGATATGGTTTGACACCTGTCCTCAAAACCCCTGATACACACTGACACAGAGCAGAATAGAGACTGTTCCCTGTCCACAGAGACCATGATACACACTGACACAGAGCAGAATAGGGACTGTTACCCCTACATAGGGTCACTTGGCAGATATGGATTGACACCTGTCCTCAAAACCCCTGATACACACTGACACAGAGCAGAATAGAGACTGTTCCCTGTCCACAGAGACCATGATACACACTGACACAGAGCAGAATAGAGACTGTTCACCGTCCACAGAGACCATGATACACACTGACACAGAGCAGAATAGAGACTGTCCCCCCTACATAGGGTCACTTGGCAGGTATGGATTGACACCTGTCCTCAAAGCCCCTGATACACACTGACACAGAGCAGAATATGGACTGTTCCTCCTACATAGGGTCACTTGGCAGATATGGATTGACACCTGTCCTCAAAACCCCTGATACACACTGACACAGAGCAGAATAGGGACTGTTCCCTGTCCACAGAGTCCATGATACACACTGACACAGAGCAGAATAGAGACTGTTCACCGTCCACAGAGACCATGATACACACTGACACAGAGCAGAATAGAGACTGTTCCCCCTACATAGGGTCACTTGGCAGATATGGATTGACACCTGTCCTCAAAACCCCTGATACACACTGACATAGAGCAGAATAGGGACTGTTCCCCCTACATAGGGTCACTTGGCAGATATGGATTGACACCTGTCCTCAAAACCCCTGATACACACTGACACAGAGCAGAATAGGGACTGTTCCCCCTACATAGGGTCACTTGGCAGATATGGATTGACACCTGTCCTCAAAACCCCTGATACACACTGACACAGAGCAGAATAGGGACTGTTCCCCCTACATAGGGTCACTTGGCAGATATGGATTGACACCTGTCCTCAAAACCCCTGATACACACTGACACAGAGCAGAATAGAGACTGTTCCCTGTCCACAGAGACCATGATACACACTGACACAGAGTGTCCGCGTGAAATAGGGCCGTGAGTAATGACGTCACGGGTAGCCTGCCCATAGTATCGCATAGGGTGGAAGAGCTGATAGGACATCTGAAACGTATTGGGATGGAGATGCTTAATTGTTCTCCAAAATGCTTGACACCACCCCATAGTGAATCTCTGCAAACTTTAATACCATCAGAGGAGGAAGAATGTGGCAGCCCACTGGGATTATTCGAAAAATTTCAAATTGATGATTTTCCAGACCCTGGGGTTGACATTAGTCCAGATTTACATCTAGTGACCCATGAGGATGTTCCAGGCACTACTTGTGAAATAAAGACAGATAATAAAGTGAATGATCCTTCTCCTTGGGACTTGCACCCTGTCGTTGAAGGTGGAGTAGGCAATGGCAAGAGCATGCTGTGGGTAGTCAGTGCAAACACTCTCTTCCCGGTGAATAATGAGGAGACTAACTATGATGACGTTATTTGCGTTGAAAGTAATGATGCCAGAGATCTTTTGAAACCATATGGAAGGAACGAATTGGTTAAAAGAAAGGCAAGAGACCACCTGCATATAGACAAGAATACGCATAAGAGAAAGAAGAGAACAGGTGAAAAAGAGAAGCTGCAGACTGCCTATCTGCAAATAGTTGAGTTATGTCCTGAAGATGTCCGTGTTACCACAGTGCAGACTCTGTTTGATACACTACTGAGGAGAGTCAGAGAAACCCCAGATCTTCACGTATTGGATGAGTCGGTGCGTGGAGTTGCAGAGAACGTAGAACAAGAAATATTTAAACTTTTCCTGTGTACTGACAGCAGATATAAGAATAAATACCGGATCCTCCTTTTCAATTTGAAGGACCCTAAAAATCAGATCCTGTTCCGTCGTGTGGTCCTTGGTGAAATCACCCCACAGTGTTTGGTTCTAATGAGTGCAACGTAAATGGCTGCACAGGAGCTGGCCAACTGGAGAATTCAAAAGAGAAAACATGCACTGGAACTAATCGAGAAAGAGGAAAGACAGCCATACCAGATTCAGATGACAAAGCTGACACACAAGGGGTTAATTGAAATTGATACCGTGCCCGATCAGAACTTGACCCTAGAGGATCTGTCTGATTCTGTGTGGCAGCCTCAGGATTCTCAGCAGGATTGCATCTCAGAGAAAAGGGACACAACATCCCAACACAAGAGCCACCTTTTAGATCAGGACTGCCTTATATGCAAAGGGCTGATAAACCCCCCAGGTGATGCTGACTTAAGCCAATGGGTAATTACCAAGAAACCAGAGAAAATATGGAAACACCATATAACTAATGGCAATCAACATTCTTCATGCATTGAAAAGAAGAACAAGAAATTGTATGATCCAGATACTAGACTCACAGATCCAGCAGACTCAAGTGTGTGGAAGGGATTCCTTCACATGTTCTCTATAAAGCAGTTTAAAGTTACAGCCACGCCAGAGTCTGGTTATAGCAGTCATCTTTGCCAGGATTTACCAAAAGTGTTAACATCCGAAGGATGCATTTTGCAAGAGTCTGTTTGGGAATATGTGGATCGTATCTGGCCAGAGTGCACCAAGGACATGTGTGTGATCCGACTGAATCAAAGAACGTCAAGTGATGCAGTTTCATATGCTCGGCTGTATTCTTATCTTCATCGGAAGCTGAGATATGCAATCATCAGAAGTCATGGCATGGAGGCATTCCTAGTGCCTCTACCTGCCGGCCAACCCATCCCTCAAAGATTGCGTCCTTTGGGAGGTCCAGGTTTGGAAGACAACCATCCTATTCTGCTTCTGATCTTGCTTCTTCCAAGCCATCCTTCCTGGACAGCTTATCCCAAAAAATCTTCCAAGAAACATAAAGAAGGTTTGGATATCCCAGATGATATTTTCTCTGACATATTAGCAGATGTTGAACGAGAGGAGAGACAAATGGCCGAGCAAGGGCTCCCTCCTCCAGGTTTCCCAAATTTTGAGCAGTGGAATCAGAATTCTGAGGATACAGGAGAGGAAGTTGGCATTCCTGAGATCATGAATATGCTCCAAAATTTGAGCAATGGCCTTCAGTTCCCAGGAGAATTCTCTGTAATTATAGGAGAGAGTCAGGGTGCTAATATTATGCCACCTCTCCATGTGCCAAATACTGTTCCAGCAGGTCTCCCATATCCATCTTTTCCATTGTATCCAGAAGCAGCCTACCCTGGCTGGCATGGTATGTTGCCCCCTACTCATGCAGTAAATCCATTGTCCATTGACCCAGCCAATCTCTTCTCTTACCCGCTTTCACAAATAATACCACCTAACTTCTTATCTGATCAACATTTTACTGCAGGACCTCAACCTTTTGCATAAATGTTGTAGTTTTGTTATATTTACGTTTTTTGTTTTTTTTTAACTGTTATGTTTTAGCGAAATATTGAAAAAAATACATGTAATGTGCTGAACATCAAAGCTGAAATTTTAATTTGTCTCAGTAAGTTGAAAGCCATACTTTCTATGGGAGTTTCAAATGTTCAATAATTGTTTTCTGAAGAAAGCATAACTGTCTGTTTTTAGCAAGCAACAACTCCATATTAAGCTGTTTATTCACTGAACATCTATTTGTACTGAATTGAAAACTGAATGACAAAATGTAGGCAGAAAACGAATGATTTGAATATATTCTTCAAATACCAGAATTTTTTAATTTGTTTTTTAGTTCACTACTATTCTGTGTTTAATAATGTATAAGTGTGCCCGATGTGACAAGTTTACATAGGTTAATTATAGCCACTCTTATATCTGGGCTACAAATACATGCATTTTGGCAAACACCTCAAAGCCCATGTAAGCTTTGTGTTGTTGAATTTCAGTGATTTCTTTTATGTTGCATGTGTACAGTTGTACTGTAAAATGGGTAAAGCATGGGATATGTTTTTACATTTGTATACTAAAAATTTTAATATACGTTGAAAAAAAAAAAAAGGACGCATGAGCCTACAGGCATTGCGCATGAGCGTCCAGTAACGTGGCAAAAAAATTCCCAGCTCCCCAGAGGCTGTCCTAGCACCCCGGTCATACAAATATTCATTAACAGCTTTTTCTTGTTGGAGCAGGCGGTCGAACATTAGGAGTGTTGAATTTCAACGTGTAGGGCTGTCGCAAATCAAGCGCCTCACTGGCATGTTGTTTCGCCACTGGATATCGGCAAAGTGAGCCATGGCCGTGTAGGAACGCCTGAAATGGCCACACACCTTCCTGGCCTGCTTCAGGACGTCCTGTAAGCCTGTGTACTTATGCACAAAGCGTTGTACGATCAGATTACACACATGTGCCATGCACGGCACATGTGTCAACTTGCCCAACTTCAATGCCGCTATCAAATTTTTTCCGTTGTCACACACCACTTTGCCGATATCCAGTTGCTGCGGAGTCAGCCACTTTTCCACCTGTGCGTTCAGGGCGGACAGGAGTGCTTGTCCGGTGTGACTCTCTGCTTTCAAGCAAGTCAAACCCAAGACGGCGTGACACTGCCGTATCCGGGATGTGGAATAGTACCTGGGGAGCTGGGGGGGTGCCGTTGATGTGGAGCAAGAAGCAGCGGCACAAGAGGACTCAGCCGAGGAGGTTATGGAAGAGGATGGAGTAGGAGGAGTAGAGGAGGTGGCAGCAGGACTGCCTGCAATTCGTGGCGGTGTCACCAACTCCTCTGCAATGCCACGCATTCCTTGCTTGTCAGCCGTCAGCAGGTTTACCCAATGCGCAGTGTAGGTGATATAGAAACATAGAAACATAGAAACATAGAATGTGACGGCAGATAAGAACCATTCGGCCCATCTAGTCTGCCCAGTTTTCTAAATACTTTCATTAGTCCCTGGCCTTATCTTATAGTTAGGATAGCCTTATGCCTATCCCACGCATGCTTAAACTCCTTTACTGTGTTAACCTCTACCACTTCAGCTGGAAGGCTATTCCATGCATCCACTACCCTCTCAATAAAGTAATACTTCCTGATATTATTTTTAAACCTTTGTCCCTCTAATTTAAGACTATGTCCTCTTGTTGTGGTAGTTTTTCTTCTTTTAAATATAGTCTCCTCCTTTACTGTGTTGATTCCCTTTATGTATTTAAATGTTTCTATCATATCCCCCCTGTCTCGTCTTTCCTCCATGCTATACATGTTAAGATCCTTTAACCTTTCCTGGTAAGTTTTATCCTGCAATCCATGAACCAGTTTAGTAGCCCTTCTTTGAACTCTCTCTAAGGTATCAATATCCTTCTGAAGATAGGGTCTCCAGTACTGTGTACAGTACTCCAAGTGAGGTCTCACCAGTGTTCTGTACAATGGCATGAGCACTTCCCTCTTTCTACTGCTAATACCTCTCCCTATACAACCAAGCATTCTGCTAGCATTTCCTGCTGCTCTATTACATTGTCTGCCTACCTTTAAGTCATCAGAAATAATCACCCCTAAATCCCTTTCCTCAGATGTTGAGGTTAGGACTCTATCAAATATTCTGTACTCTGCCCTTGGGTTTTTACGTCCAAGATGCATTATCTTGCACTTATCCACATTAAATGTCAGTTGCCACAACTCTGACCATTTTTCTAGTCTACCTAAATCATTTTCCATTTGGCTTATCCCTCCTGGAACATCAACCCTGTTACATATCTTAGTATCATCCGCAAAAAGACACACCTTACCATCAAGACCTTCTGCAATATCACTAATAAAAATATTAAAGAGAATGGGTCCAAGTACAGATCCCTGAGGTACCCCACTGGTGACAAGCCCACGCTTCGAATATACTCCATTGACTACAACCCTCTGTTGCCTGTCACTCAGCCACTGCCTTACCCATTCAACAATATTGGAATCCAAACTCAAAGATTGTAGTTTGTTGATAAGCCTTCTATGTGCAACAGTGTCAAAAGCCTTACTGAAATCGAGGTAAGCAATGTCTACTGCACCACCCTGATCTATAATTTTAGTTACCCAATCAAAAAAATCAATAAGATTAGTTTGGCATGATCTCCCTGAAGTAAACCCATGTTGTCTCTGATCTTGAAATCCATGTGTTTTTAGATGTTCAACAATCCTATCCTTTAACATGGTTTCCATCACTTTCCCCACTACTGAAGTTAGGCTTACTGGCCTATAGTTGCCCGACTCCTCCCTATTACCTTTCTTGTGAATGGGCACAACATTCGCTAACTTCCAATCTTCTGGGACTACTCCTGTTATCAATGATTGGTTAAATAAATCTGTTAATGGTTTTGCTAGTACACCACTAAGCTCTTTTAATAGCTTTGGGTGTATTCCATCAGGTCCCATTGACTTATTTGTCTTTACTTTTGACAGTTGAAATAGAACCTCTTCCTCTGTAAACTCACGTGTAATAAATGACTCATTTATCCTTTTTCTTAACTGAGGTCCCTTTCCTTCATTTTC
Organism: Pelobates fuscus; assembly: GCF_036172605.1. Taxonomy (NCBI): domain Eukaryota; kingdom Metazoa; phylum Chordata; class Amphibia; order Anura; family Pelobatidae; genus Pelobates; species Pelobates fuscus. The sequence goes on along the minus strand of NC_086321.1, from coordinate 17,027,581 downwards.
ATCTGTAAATACCGAACAAAAATATTCATTGAGGCAGTCAGCTAGACCTTTATCCTCATCTACATACCTTCCTTCTTTTGTTTTTAATCTAACTAATCCTTGTTTTACTTTTCTTTTCTCATTTATGTATCTAAAAAAGGTTTTGTCCCCCTTTTTTACTGACTGTGCTATTTTCTCTTCTGTGTGTGATTTGGAAGCTCTTATAACTTGCTTAGCCTCTTTCTGCCTAATCTTATAGGTCATTCTGTCTTCCTCACTCTGGGTTTTTTTATAATTACTAAATGCTAACTTTTTGTTTTTTACTATTTTGGCTACATCTGTGGAGTACCACAGTGGTTTCTTGAATTTTTTTCTTTTACTGACAAGCCTAATGCAATTTTCTGTTGCCTTCAGTAGTGCAACTTTTAAATAATCCCATTTCTTTTGGACTCCATTTAAATTGCTCCAGTCTGATAATGACTCCTTTACACATATTCTAATTTTGGAAAAGTCTGTTTTTCTAAAGTCTAAAACTTTTGTTTTTGTGTGGTGTGACTCAGTCACTGTTCTTATATTAAACCACACTGACTGATGATCACTGGATCCTAAACTTTCACCTACAGTAATATCTGATACCAAATCTCCATTTGTTAACACTAAATCTAGTATGGCCTCTTTACGAGTTGTCTCCTCAACGACTTGTTTTAGAGACAATCCCAGTAGGGAGTTTAGAATATGTGTGCTCCTGGCACAAGTAGCTATTTTTGTTTTCCAATTTATATCAGGAAGATTAAAGTCACCCATGATGATAACTTCCCCCTTCATTGTCATATACCTGCCCTGACCATGCTTTGCAGACCAGGTATCAGTGGTCAGATGGACCCTTGCCCCAACACTGTGTGCCAGACATGCCATGACTTCCTTTTGCACAATCGAGTACAAGTTGGGGATTGCCTTTTGTGAAAAGAAATTCCGGCCGGGTACCTTCCACTGCGGTGTCCCAATAGCTACAAATTTTGAACGCCTCAGACTCAACCAGATTGTATGGTAAAAGCTGGTCGGGCTAATAGTTCGGACAAGCCAGCTGTCAGACGCTGGGCAAGGGGGTGACTTGGTGACATTGGCTTCTTACGCTCAAACATGTCCTTGACAGACACATGACTGTGGGCAGATGAGCGGGAACTGCTCAAGGCGGGAGACGGAGTGGCGGATGGTTGAGAGGGGGCAAGAAGGACAGCAGTGGTTGACGTGGCTGAAGATGCTGGACCAGGAGGAGGATGGCGGCTTAGAGTAGGCGTGCTGCTTTTACTCATGTGTTGATCCCATAGGCATTTGTGATGTGAGATCATGTGCCTACGCAAAGCAGTTGTACCTAGGTGGGTGTTGGACCTCCCACGACTCAATTTCCTTTGGCACAGGTTGCAAATAGCATCGCTGTTGTCAGAGGCAGACACACAAAAAAAATGCCACACTGCTGAGCTCTGCAATGACGGCATTCTGGTGGTGGACACAGCATGCGTTGATTGGCGTGCTGTCGGGCTGACCCCGGGTGCCGATGCATGCTGTCTGACTGTGCCACTAGCTCCTTGCGACGACCCCCCCCCTGCTTCCAACTTGTCTCCTCCTCCTCTCTGTCTCCCCATCTGAACTTTCGCCCTGTTCTTCTTCTTGCCGAGCGGGCACCCACGTGACATCCATGGACGCATCGTCGTCATCAACCGCTTCGCTTGTATCTGACAACTCAGAAAAGGAAGCAGCAGCGGGTACAACATCATCATCATCACACCGTACCTCCATGTGTTTAATGCTGCCTGCCTGAGACATATCCCTGTTATCTACATCCTCTAGCAGTAATGGTTGCGCATCACTCATTTGAATAACTCCTCTGACATACCAAGTAAAGCGGCTGTGGTGCTAGTTTTGGTGGTGGCGGCAGGCGGGTGAGTGCTATCTTGAGAGGTGCCTGAAGCTAAGCTGGAGGAGGATGGTGCGTCAAGGTTCCGAGCGGAGGCTGTACAAGATTGGGTGTCCTGTGTTAGCCAGTCAACTAAGTCCTCAGAACTTTTCAAGTTCAGGGTACGTGGCTTCTGAAAACTGGGCATTATTCTAGGGCAAAAGGGAATCACAGCACCACGACCACGACGGCCCCTGCGGGGTGGCCTGCCTCTGCCTGTCATTTTTTTGGGGATTAGTGGTACTATGCGTGCAAGCTACTTTGAGACCAGATATGATTGGCAATGTGAACTGTAACAGTTCTGCAGAGCACACACTGTAGGCCTGAGACACCCGCTTGAAGACAAGTAACTGCTATTCAATCTATAACAGTGAAAAATAAATCTTGGTTTTAAAAGCACGCTATAGAGACACCAGATATGATTGGCAATGTGCACTGGAACAGTTCTGCAGAGCACACACTGTAGGCCTGAGACACCCGCTTGAAGACAAGTAACTGCTATTCAATCTATAACAGTGAAAAACAAATTTTGGTTTTAAAAGCACGCTATAGAGACACCAAATATGATTGGCAACTGTCAAAGCACGCTGGAACAGGTCTACAGAGCACACGCTGAAGTAGTACAGGAAAAAAGGGGAGAAAAGGCTGCGCCAAGAGATACAATAAAATAAGTCCCAATAAAAATATAAAAAGGATATATATAAATATATATAAAAGTCAATATAAAAAGGAGGATAAATGTCTATGTTGCGCTGGTGTTCTCTCTTCTTATGATGCTTTGGATCCTCCCGTGATATGTAAAATATAAAAGGGAAAAGGACCAATGGTGCAGATTGTGGGGTACGTGGAAAATGAAGAATAAAGATGTAATAAACTCACATTTGTATGAGCTATAACCAGCTCAGGTGGAATGGGCGTTCTGCAGTATAATCCCTGCTAGTAGGATATCAGGAAATTCTGATCCACTGGTGCTGTCCAATTCTCAGGAGAAGGGAGAAAAATATATAACAGATAGTGCTCTCTGAAGATAAGATGTGGTATATATACAAAACAAAATAAATATACTCACAGTATACAGTGCAGATGACACTGCACTTGAGATATGGCGTGGGTGGTATAATCCCCACCTTAGGATATATAAAATGCCAGGAAAGGATAATATAAAATTGGAGTGATAAAAATATATATAATAAAAATATGAATGGCACAGAGATAAAGCCAAACGTAATTTATTATTAAAAGTATACAATAAAATCCATTAACGCGTTTCACCTCAAGGGTTTTATCAAAATGGAATAACATTTAAAACCTGGCAAGAATAAAATATATATAGGTGCACTGTTACTTTAAAAACGGCGCCAAACATAGCATCAATTAACATTAGCCAATCACAGTTAGGCATAATACATATGAAGGATACAGCTTATAATACTATTAAGAATAGGTATATTCTAAAAGTTTGGTGTGTGCCAGACATAATAGGCAGAAGAAAAATGGAAAACGAAGCTATATAGCTTGTATAATATTAGATTGTATTTACACTCTAGCGCGTGGGGTTGTGGGAGATGTAGTCCGCTGGCCATGTGTCAGTTCAGATCCAATGAGCATCCTGGGCGGGGCTTGCGCGCGTCACATGGTCCGTATCACACAAAGACAGTGTGATGCAGGAGTCATGTGATCGCCGCTGAGGAGCTTGGGAGATGTAGTTAGAGAACCCGAAATGGGTTTTTAAATAGAAATAGCTAGCTTAGGAATATGTAATGTCGGCAAGAGGACATTGCCGACATTACATATTCCTAAGCTAGCTATTTCTATTTAAAAACCCATTTCGGGTTCTCTAACTACATCTCCCAAGCTCCTCAGCGGCGATCACATGACTCCTGCATCACACTGTCTTTGTGTGATACGGACCATGTGACGCGCGCAAGCCCCGCCCAGGATGCTCATTGGATCTGAACTGACACATGGCCAGCGGACTACATCTCCCACAACCCCACGCGCTAGAGTGTAAATACAATCTAATATTATACAAGCTATATAGCTTCGCTTTCCATTTTTCTTCTGCCTATTATGTCTGGCACACACCAAACTTTTAGAATATACCTATTCTTAATAGTATTATAAGCTGTATCCTTCATATGTATTATGCCTAACTGTGATTGGCTAATGTTAATTGATGCTATGTTTGGCGCCGTTTTTAAAGTAACAGTGCACCTATATATATTTTATTCTTGCCAGGTTTTAAATGTTATTCCATTTTGATAAAACCCTTGAGGTGAAACGCGTTAATGGATTTTATTGTATACTTTTAATAATAAATTACGTTTGGCTTTATCTCTGTGCTATTCATATTTTTATTATATATATTTTTATCACTCCAATTTTATATTATCCTTTCCTGGCATTTTATATATCCTAAGGTGGGGATTATACCACCCACGCCATATCTCAAGTGCAGTGTCATCTGCACTGTATACTGTGAGTATATTTATTTTGTTTTGTATATACCACATCTTATCTTCAGAGAGCACTATCTGTTATATATTTTTCTCCCTTCTCCTGAGAATTGGACAGCACCAGTGGATCAGAATTTCCTGATATCCTACTAGCAGGGATTATACTGCAGAACGCCCATTCCACCTGAGCTGGTTATAGCTCATACAAATGTGAGTTTATTACATCTTTATTCTTCATTTTCCACGTACCCCACAATCTGCACCATTGGTCCTTTTCCCTTTTATATTTTACATATCACGGGAGGATCCAAAGCATCATAAGAAGAGAGAACACCAGCGCAACATAGACATTTATCCTCCTTTTTATATTGACTTTTATATATATTTATATATATCCTTTTTATATTTTTATTGGGACTTATTTTATTGTATCTCTTGGCGCAGCCTTTTCTCCCCTTTTTTCCTGTACATCCTTATCCCAGAGGGTTAGAGGGTGACCCTCTGTAAGGTTGCTGCCTCCTTTGTATATTATTAGCGCTAACCTACTCTACACTTTTTCTTACACGCTGAAGTAGGCCTGACACCCAGACGCTTGCAGACAACTAACTGATCTTCTATTACAGTGAAAAAAAATGATTTCTTTAAAATCTAAAGCTTAAGCTATTGTTAAAACAGATATGAGTGGTGGCACTGACTGTGCAAATGGGCAAGGCATCCAACCTGACACAGAAGCTGGCAGGCAGGCAACTGCTCTTCTATTACAGTGAAAACAAATTATTTATTTTAAATGTAAAGCTTAACCAATTGTTAAAACAGATATGAGTGGTGGCACTGGGCAAGTAGGCACAGTATCCAATGTGAACCTCACACAGAAGCTGGCAGGCAGGCAACTGCTCTTCTATTACAGTGGAAACAAAATTTTGGTTGTAAAAGCACGCTATAGAGACTATGAGTGGCAACTGTCAAAGTACGCTGGCAGGGTTGTGCAGGGCACACGCTGAAGGAAGGCCTGACAGAGCCGCTTGAAGGACACTGACTGTCTGCTATTAGCTTACACTGGAAACCTTTTTTCTTTGTAAAAGCACGCTAAAGAGACACCAGATATGATTGGCAACTGTCAAAGCACGCTGGCACAGGTCTGCAGAGCACACGCTGAAGTAGGCCTGACACCCAGATGCTTGCAGACAACTAACTGATCTTCTATTACAGTGAAAAAAAATTATTTATTTTAAATCTAAAGCTTAACCAATTGTTAAAACAGATATGAGTGGTGGCACTGGGCAAGTGGGCACAGTATCCAATGTGAACCTCACACAGAAGCTGGCAGGCAGGCAACTGCTCTTCTATTACAGTGAAAAAAATTATTTATTTAAAATCTAAAGCTTAACCAATTGTTAAAACAGATATGAGTGGTGGCACTGACTGTGCAAATGGGCAAGGCATCCAACCTGACACAGAAGCTGGCAGGCAGGCAACTGCTCTTCTATTACAGTGAAAACAAATTATTTATTTTAAATCTAAAGCTTAACCAATTGTTAAAACAGATATGAGTGGTGGCACTGGGCAAGTAGGCACAGTATCCAATGTGAACCTCACACAGAAGCTGGCAGGCAGGCAACTGCTCTTCTATTACAGTGGAAACAAAATTTTGGTTGTAAAAGCACGCTATAGAGACACCAGATATGAGTGGCAACTGTCAAAGTACGCTGGCAGGGTTGTGCAGGGCACACGCTGAAGGAAGGCCTGACAGAGCCGCTTGAAGGACACTGACTGTCTGCTATTAGCTTACACTGGAAACCTTTTTTCTTTGTAAAAGCACGCTAAAGAGACACCAGATATGATTGGCAACTGTCAAAGCACGCTGGCACAGGTCTGCAGAGCACACGCTGAAGTAGGCCTGACACCCAGATGCTTGCAGACAACTAACTGATCTTCTATTACAGTGAAAAAAAAATATTTATTTTAAATCTAAAGCTTAACCAATTGTTAAAACAGATATGAGTGGTGGCACTGGGCAAGTGGGCACAGTATCCAATGTGAACCTCACACAGAAGCTGGCAGGCAGGCAACTGCTCTTCTATTACAGTGGAAACAAAATTTTGGTTGTAAAAGCACGCTATAGAGACACCAGATATGAGTGGCAACTGTCAAAGTACGCTGGCAGGGTTGTGCAGGGCACACGCTGAAGGAAGGCCTGACAGAGCCGCTTGAAGGACACTGACTGTCTGCTATTAGCTTACACTGGAAACCTTTTTTCTTTGTAAAAGCACGCTAAAGAGACACCAGATATGATTGGCAACTGTCAAAGCACGCTGGCACAGGTCTGCAGAGCACACGCTGAAGTAGGCCTGATACCCAGACGCTTGCAGACAACTAACTGCTCTTCTATTACAGTGAAAAAAAAAATTTATTTTAAATGTAAAGCTTAACCAATTGTTAAAACAGATATGAGTGGTGGCACTGGGCAAGTAGGCACAGTATCCAATGTGAACCTCACACAGAAGCTGGCAGGCAGGCAACTGCTCTTCTATTACAGTGAAAAAAATTATTTATTTAAAATCTAAAGCTTAACCAATTGTTAAAACAGATATGAGTGGTGGCACTGACTGTGCAAATGGGCAAGGCATCCAACCTGACACAGAAGCTGGCAGGCAGGCAACTGCTCTTCTATTACAGTGAAAAAAAAATATTTATTTTAAATCTAAAGCTTAACCAATTGTTAAAACAGATATGAGTGGTGGCACTGACTGTGCAAATGGGCAAGGCATCCAACCTGACACAGAAGCTGGCAGGCAGGCAACTGCTCTTCTATTACAGTGAAAACAAATTATTTATTTTAAATCTAAAGCTTAACCAATTGTTAAAACAGATATGAGTGGTGGCACTGGGCAAGTGGGCACAGTATCCAATGTGAACCTCACACAGAAGCTGGCAGGCAGGCAACTGCTCTTCTATTACAGTGAAAAAAAAATATTTATTTTAAATGTAAAGCTTAACCTATTGTTAAAACAGATATGAGTGGTGGCACTGGGCAAGTAGGCACAGTATCCAATGTGAACCTCACACAAAAGCTGGCAGGCAGGCACCTGCAATTACATTACACAGGAAAAAAAAAAAAAAGCAGCCTGATGTTATAGCCCTAAAAAGGGCTTTTTGGGATGCTGTCCTTACAGCAGAGATCAGATGAGTCCTTCAGGATTGTAGTGGACACTGAATACCCTAGCCTAGCTATCAATTTCCCTATCTAATCAGCAGCAGCTAAACTTTCCCTCCTCTCACTAAGCATGCATCTTCCAAATGAATCGAAAATGGATGCTGGGAGGGAGGTTGGAGGGTGTGGAAGGGAGGGAGTGCTGCTGATTGGCTGGAATGCGTCTGCTGACCGAGAGGCACAGGGTCAAAGTTTGCCCAATGATGACGAATAGGGGGCGGATCGAACTGCGCATGTGTCCGCCCGCCGCGGCGAACGCGAACACGCTAATTTCGCCGGGAACTGTTCGCCGGCGGACAGTTCGGTACATCACTAGTGCCAACTGCTACTGAAATTTGCAAAAAAAATCAGTAAAACTTTATTACGCAATACCTAATACAAAAGTGTGGAAAATGACTTTTACAATTTAACTGTGTTGGCCTAAACCTTGAAATACACTGAATTTACCTGACTTTTCAGCAATTCTCATTTCAGGAAGTAACACAATAGAAAAGCAGAAAAACAACTGTGTAGAATTGCACATACTATAATGGTATTTTGAAATATAAATAGTTGTGCTCACCCAGGGCCGGACTGGGAATTAAAAGCAGCCCTGGAAAAAAATAATTTACCAGCCCCATAATGCGTCGCGCCAGCATAGTGTGCAAATACAGCGTTAGAAAAGATAATTTAAGATTAAAAATGATTACTCCAACCAGTGGCGGATCCAGAGCCTGATCTCGGGAGGGGCACTTATAGATTTAAAGAAATAATCCATGCACAATAACCACTACTGCTCTGTGTAGTGGTTATGGTGCCAGGAGTGCTGGGACCCGCTCCCAGAGTAAGTAGTCAAACCGTTTAAGAACAGTTTGACAACTTACCTGGGGTCTGCTGGGATATGGGCCTGTAGTAGGGTATAGGAGCAGTGGTGCAATGTGTGAGGAGTGCAGTTTGTGTGAAAGGTTCAGTGTGTAGGGTGTGTGGGGCAATGTGTGTTTGGGTGGGGCAATGTGTGTATGGGGGGTCTGGGTGTGTGTATGGGGCTAGAGGTCGCAGTGGTGAGAGTGAACTCTAGCCCGTAGCTCCAGCGCTAGAGTTCACTCTCGCGAGAGCTGGAGCGTTGCCACTGTAATCGCGGCAACGCTCTGTACTCGCATAAGAAGGACCCGGAGGAGCTGTAGGCTGAGCTCCCGGGTCCTCTCTTCCTCCCTCCCCTGCCGGCTGCCTGCATGGTGCCTCCAGAACAGGGAGGGAGATCTCTGATCTCCCCTCCGGTCCGTGAAGGCACATGGTGCTTGGACAGTGCCAGCCTTGCATTGGCCAGCAGGGGAGAGCATCTGGGGGGGAAAGGGCAATTGCCCGTTGCCCCCCCCTGGATCCACCAGTCATATTATATATATATATATATATATATATATTTCTCCCCCTCTCTGCTCCTCTGTGTCCATGTCACCCCTCTCCTTCCCAGTCACTCTCTTCCCCCTCTGCCTCTTTCTCCCCCTCCCCTTGTGTATCTCTCGCTTCCCCTCTGTCTCTTTTTCCCTCTTTTCCCTGTCTCTCTCTCCCTCTCTACCATCTCTCTATCCCCCTCTTTCTCCCCTTTTGTCTCACTCTCCCTCCCCCTCTGTCTCTCTCTATTCTCCCACTATCTCTTTCTTCCCTATCTGTTTTATTTCCCCCCTCCCCTTGTGTCTCTATATTACCCCCCCTTGTGTCTATATTACCCCCCCTTGTGTCTCTATATTACCCCCCCTTGTGTCTCTATATTACCCCCCTTGTGTCTCTATATTACCCCCCTTGTGTCTCTATATTACCCCCCTTTGTGTCTCTATATTACCCCCCTTTGTGTCTCTATATTACCCCCCCTTTGTGTCTCTATATTACCCCCCCTTTGTGTCTCTATATTACCCCCCCTTTGTGTCTCTATAATACCCCCCCTTGTGTCTCTATAATACCCCTCCCCCTTTGTGTCTCTATAATACCCCTCCCCTCCTTTGTGTCTCTATAATACCCCTCCCTCCTTTGTGTCTCTATAATACCCCCCCTCCTTTGTGTCTCTATAATACCCCTCCCCCCTTTGTGTCTCTATAATACCCCCCCTTTGTGTCTCTATAATACCCCTCCCCTCCTTTGTGTCTCTATAATACCCCTCCCCCCTTTGTGTCTCTATAATACCCCCGTTGTGTCTCTATAATACTCCCCCCCTTTGTGTCTCTATAATACCCCCCCTTTGTGTCTCTATAATACCCCCCTTTGTGTCTCTATAATACCCCTCCCACTTTGTGTCTCTATAATACCCCCCTTGTGTCTCTATAATACCCCCTTTGTGTCTCTATAATACCCCTCCCCTCCTTTGTGTCTCTATAATACCCCTCCCCCCTTTGTGTCTCTATAATACCCCCCGTTGTGTCTCTATAATACTCCCCCCCCTTTGTGTCTCTATAATACCCCCCCTTTGTGTCTCTATAATACCCCTCCCCCTTTGTGTCTCTATAATACCCCTCCCCCTTTGTGTCTCTATAATACCCCTCCCCCTTTGTGTCTCTATAATACCCCCCTTGTGTCTCTATAATACCCCCTTTGTGTCTCTATAATACCCCTCCCCCCTTTGTGTCTCTATAATACCCCTCCCCCCTTTGTGTCTCTATAATACCCCTCCCCCCTTTCTGTCTCTATAATACCCCTCCCCCCTTTGTGTCTCTATAATACCCCATCCCCCCTTTGTGTCTCTATAATACCCCCCCTTTGTGTCTCTATAATACCCCTCCCCTCCTTTGTGTCTCTATAATACCCCTCCCCCCTTTGTGTCTCTATAATACCCCTCCCCCTTGTGTCTCTATAATACCCCTCCCCCTTGTGTCTCTATAATACCCCTCCCCTCCTTTGTGTCTCTATAATACCCCCCCTTTGTGTCTCTATAATACCCCTCCCCCTTTGTGTCTCTATAATACCCCCCTTGTGTCTCTATAATACCCCCTTTGTGTCTCTATAATACCCCTCCCCCTTTGTGTCTCTATAATACCCCTCCCCCCTTTGTGTCTCTATAATACCCCTCCCCCTTTCTGTCTATATAATACCCCTCCCCCCTTTGTGTCTCTATAATACCCCTCCCCACTTTGTGTCTCTATAATACCCCTCCCCCCTTTGTGTCTCTATAATACCCCTCCCCTCCTTTGTGTCTCTATAATACCCCTCCCCTCCTTTGTGTCTCTATAATACCCCTCCCCCCTTTGTGTCTCTATAATACCCCTCCCCCTTGTGTCTCTATAATACCCCTCCCCCCTTTGTGTCTCTATAATACCCCCCCTTTGTGTCTCTATAATACCCCTCCCCCTTGTGTCTCTATAATACCCCTCCCCCCTTTGTGTCTCTATAATACCCCCCCTTTGTGTCTCTATAATACCCCTCCCCCTTTGTGTCTCTATAATACCCCCCCTTTGTGTCTCTATAATACCCCTCCCCCCCTTTGTGTCTCTATAATACCCCTCCCCCCTTTGTGTCTCTATAATACCCCTCCCCCCCTTTGTGTCTCTAGAATACCCCTGTGACAGACCCATCCCGCTGGACTAAACCTATTGGGTTCGTCTGATTTGCCCAGTACTTATGGTCCCTGAGAGATCCTGCGGAGAGTTGTGACTTTGCACAACTAACAGTTCGAATACAGCCACAACCAACGAAGCGCTAAAGCTATCAAAGCCTCGTGGTGGCCGACATCGGACAAAGGGCCACGTGGCGGCGGCCATTTTACCTTCGAATCCGCCGACCCGTACTATCGACGATACTTCGACAGTACAACGTAGTCGAAGTACCGATCCACTTCGAACAGGACGTAGACATTTTCAGGCCAACAAGTGACCGACCGTATAGCCCGAATCCAGGGAACTCTTTTGGGCACGAAACGGTAGCTGCGGTCGGTCATAAACGGACATTCGAGTAACTTTGGATTCCCTGGAGGGATTGGTGTGATTTTTGAGACTGTTTATGATTTAAGTATGCTGAATCTGAATATGTGCCTTTTATGTGAATATGATGGATGGATTTGGAGTTATGAAAGTTGTATAAAAATATAGTCTAAACTGCCTGTATAATAAGATTATGTGTCACACCAAGGGGAGGGAATGTGTGGGATGTACCATCGATGCCAGTGGTTGTTTTATGCCTCCCCTTGGGTGTGGCCTGTGTGTGTGAAATGCAAATAAAAGGCAGGCTGGCTGTTCCAGTCCTCAGTTCATGTTTTACCCTCATAATGGAGCTTGGTCTCGTTATTGGGGGAACCGGGAATACAAGTGACTAACGACTGTGTCTGGAGCTCGGAAGGTGGTACCGTAACAACTGGTGGCAAGCGACGGGATGATCTTCAACGCCCAAAGAAACCGCTACGACCAAGAATAAAATGGAACTACAATACCAAAACCTGAGAAGAGCTACCTTAAAAGACTTATTGGAACAAAGGGGCGGACAGGCCAGTAACCTCAAGAAGAGGGACATTATTGCTTTATTGCTGGAAATGGATGGAGTACCAGCGGCAGAGGGAACCAATGGACCCAGCCCAGACGACAGAAACCCCGAGGAGGCAAGGTTTGACCGGGCGGTAAAAATTCGGCTGGCCCATTATGGCCCCAACCCCTCCGCGGAGATCGTCACCCAGGTTCAAGCCGCTGTGGAGGCCAGCCTGCTACGCCAAAACGGTACTGCAGCGGCCCCAGTCACAGCAAACCCAGGGGACAAACAGAAAGTGCCGTTTGCGGCCTTCAAAGCCTTCAGTGAGACCGAAGGAGAGATTGACGGGTACCTTGCGGATTTTGAGCGGCAATGTGCTCTGCACAAGGTACCCCCGGCAGACTGGGTTGCTATACTGTCCGGCAAGTTATCCGGCCGGGCCAACGACGCTTTTCGGGCTATTCCGGATGAGGAGATCGGGGATTATGTTGCCGTCCGGGAAGCTTTACTTGCCCGGTATGCCGTCACACCCGAGGCATACCGGAGGAGGTTCCGGGACACTGCAAAAACAACTGGGGACTCATACGTGGAATGGGCCTGCAAGGTACATCGCACAGCCGCCCACTGGATGGCAGGGTGCCAGGCGGTGTCGGGAGAAGAGGTGCTGCAGATGTTTTTATTGGAACATTGTTTCGACAAATTGCCGACAGGGGTCAGAGAGTGGGTACGAGACCGTAAGCCTTCCACTCTACACGAGGCGGCTCGTTTGGCCGATGAGTACACTGACGCTCGCAGACTGGACAATTCCATCACCAAGGCCACAGCCAGAGCGGAATACCAACCAGCCGCTGCCACGTATCAGCCTCCCATAAACAGACCATCCGCACCCCCTCCGGCTGCCCAGTACCAACGTCCACCCCGGTTTAACGCCCGAGAGTACTCTGAACCCCTTCGGTGCTTCCTGTGCAATCAGCTAGGGCACAGGCGACAGGAGTGCCCGATGAACCGTGCCAACAGGAACCAGTCCTGGAGGAAACCCACGGGGGCCCCTTCCCCAGCACCTCTTCCAGCCGTCCACTGTGTAGAGGAAGAGGAATGCTGGGGCATATTACATGAGGCGGACCCTGTTCAGGCTGCCCACCAGGACAATCGACAACACCACAGACAGAGTGTAAAGGTCAACGGAAAGGAAGCCAGTGGGCTACGAGACACTGGTGCAACCCTGACTTTGCTCCAAAAGCACCTAGTGTCCGAAGCGCAACATACCGGGGATACCGTGGCAGTACGAGTAGCCGGGGGTGCAGTATTTCGACTACCCGTGGCCCGGGTACATTTGGATTGGGGAGTGGGCGCTAGACACGTGAATGTGGGGGTCATTAAGGATTTACCCGCTGATGTTCTTCTTGGCAACGACTTGGCCCCCCTGGTTTCGGCCTTTGCTCCCATGGGCCCCGCTGCAGTGGACGCTGTTACGACCCGTGCCCAGACCCGTGCCACTGAGGCCGGCCCACCTGCTGTTGAGACCCAGGTAAGACTCTCTACCCCGACTTGTACCTTAGACCAGGCCCCGTTCGGCTGGGATACCCCAGAGATGTACGGGAAAGAAACTAGGGAGGACCCGACGTTAGCCAAGTACAGAGCCAGGGCCGACGCTGGGGAAGAAGGAGTAGGTGGGGAACACTACGAGTGGGTGGGGGATAGGCTGTACAGGATCCCGAAACCTTCCCCGAAACCGAATGCCCCTTCGCAGAAGCGACAACTAGTAGTACCTGCAAAGTATCGGCAGGAGATTCTGCGGATTGGGCATGACGTGCCCTTAGCAGGTCATCTAGGTTCCCACCGCACAGCTCATAGAATCACCCAAAACTTTTTCTGGCCCAATTTTAACCGAGATGTGCGGATGTATTGTAGCACGTGCGACACTTGTCAACGGGTAGGTAAGCGGGGAGATCATCCAAAAGCTAGGCTACAGCCGATGCCTATCATTGGAGAGCCTTTTTCCCGCATAGCCGTTGACATTGTGGGTCCACTGGCCAGGGCTAGTCCATCCGGTAAGAAATATATTCTTACTGTGGTAGACTACGCCACCCGTTACCCAGAGGCAGTAGCGCTGTCTAATATAGAGGCAGAGACGGTTGCTGATGCCCTGGTTACAGTCTTTACTAGGGTCGGGTTCCCGCAGGAGATCCTCTCTGATCAGGGAACCCAATTTACCGCTGTGCTCACCCAGCAGCTGTGGAAGGTGTGCGGCATCAACCCGCTACTTAGTTCACCCTATCACCCACAGACTAACGGTCTCTGCGAGCGATTTAATGGTACCCTCAAACAGATGCTGAGGACCTTTACTGACACTTGCAGAGACTGGGAGCGATTCCTGCCTCATCTGCTATTTGCATACAGAGAGGTGCCCCAGGAATCAACTGGGTTCTCCCCCTTTGAGTTACTCTATGGGAGAAGGGTTCGTGGACCCCTAGATCTCATTAGAGGACACTGGGAGGGGGAGACGGAGCAAGAAGGGACCCCCATAGTACCGTATGTGCTGGAACTCCGGGACCGTATGGAGAAACTATCCCTGATGGTAAGGGAAAATCTCCGGGCGGCCCAGGGGAAACAGAAACGATGGTACGATCGGGGTGCTCGACAGCGGGTCTTCCAGGTTGGGCAGAAGGTCCTAGTGCTCAAACCTGTGAAGGCAAACAAGATGCAAGCATCTTGGCAGGGCCCGTACAAGGTGTTAGCTCAGGTATGCGATACTACCTATCTCATAGCCAGCTGTTCGGATGAAAGGGTACAACGATCCTTTCATGTGAACATGCTCAAGGAGTATCAGGAACGACCCGAAGATGTTGCAGCAGTTTGTGCCCCAGCTACCGACGACACCGAGAACTTACCTTTACCGGACCTGTTAGAAAGGGATCCCCAGACCGACCTTACTAGCCTCGTACAGTTAGGTGACCGACTAAGCCCGGCCGAGAAAACCCAGGCAAGACAGCTTCTGTGGGAGAAGCAGGCGACATTCTCCCAAGAACCCGGGTACACCCCACTAGCTATACACAAGGTCGAGACACCCGGACAGAACCCCCTACGACAACCTCCATACCGCATCCCGGAAGCAGTCCGAGAAGGAATGCGGAAGGAGATACAGGAGATGACCCGGCTGGGGGTTATTGAGCACTCCGATAGTCCGTGGGCGTCGCCCGTAGTCCTAGTACCCAAGAAAGATGGGACCACCCGGTTCTGTGTGGATTACAGGCGGCTCAACGAGCGGACTACCACGGACGCCTACCCGATGCCCCGGATAGACGAGTTATTAGACCGCATTGCCAGGGGGCGCTACCTGACCACCATTGACCTATGTAAAGGGTACTGGCAGATCCCCCTGGCCGAGGATGCTATCCCCAAGTCGGCCTTCGTCACCCCGTTTGGCCTATACCAGTTTAGGGTTATGCCATTCGGGATGAAGAACGCTCCGGCTACCTTCCAGCGTATGGTGGATAGGCTCCTAGATGGCTTCCAGGGATTTGCATGTGCATACCTGGACGACATCGCGGTTTACAGTGAGTCTTGGGAAGACCACCTAGTACACGTAGGGGTAGTGCTGGACAAAATTCGGGCCGCCGGCCTGACTCTGAAACCAGACAAGTGCCATTTAGGCATGGCAGAAGTGCAGTACTTGGGTCACCGGGTGGGTTGTGGGAGCCAGAGACCCGAACCGGCCAAGGTGGAAGCAGTAGCTAACTGGCCCACACCTATCACCAAGACCCAAGTACTTGCCTTCCTAGGGACAGCGGGTTACTATCGACGTTTTGTCCCCGACTACAGTACGATTGCCAAGCCCCTAACTGATTTGACTAAAAAGAATTTACCTAGGCAGGTCCTGTGGTCTCCAGCTTGTGAAGCCGCGTTTCAAGCCCTGAAGCAGGCTCTTGTGAATGCCCCTGTCCTGGCTGCCCCAGTCCCTAACAAACGTTTTCTTGTCCACACAGACGCTTCCATGTATGGACTGGGGGCTGTGCTGAGCCAGGTCGGGGAGGATGGCGGAGAACACCCTGTCGCATATCTCAGCAGAAAGTTACTACCTCGAGAAGTGAGTTATGCGGCAGTAGAGAAAGAGTGTTTAGCCCTGGTCTGGGCACTGAAGAAACTGAGCCCCTACCTATACGGACAAGAATTTTCCCTCGTAACAGACCACAACCCCCTCGTCTGGCTTAACCGGGTCTCTGGGGACAATGGCAGACTGCTGAGGTGGAGTTTGGCCTTGCAGCCTTATAATTTCACTATCAGCTACCGACCCGGTAAGCAGAATGGGAATGCGGATGGGTTATCCCGGCAAATAGACGTCCCTATTCTCTCTAAGTCCGGTCATCCCCAAGTTGACCCGCCACAGGGTCAAGCCGGGTCTGCCGGAGTGTTCCACAAGGAGGGAGCCATGTGACAGACCCATCCCGCTGGACTAAACCTATTGGGTTCGTCTGATTTGCCCAGTACTTATGGTCCCTGAGAGATCCTGCGGATAGTTGTGACTTTGCACAACTAACAGTTCGAATACAGCCACAACCAACGAAGCGCTAAAGCTATCAAAGCCTCGTGGTGGCCGACATCGGACAAAGGGCCACGTGGCGGCGGCCATTTTACCTTCGAATCCGCCGACCCGTACTATCGACGATACTTCGACAGTACAACGTAGTCGAAGTACCGATCCACTTCGAACAGGACGTAGACATTTTCAGGCCAACAAGTGACCGACCGTATAGCCCGAATCCAGGGAACTCTTTTGGGCACGAAACGGTAGCTGCGGTCGGTCATAAACGGACATTCGAGTAACTTTGGATTCCCTGGAGGGATTGGTGTGATTTTTGAGACTGTTTATGATTTAAGTATGCTGAATCTGAATATGTGCCTTTTATGTGAATATGATGGATGGATTTGGAGTTATGAAAGTTGTATAAAAATATAGTCTAAACTGCCTGTATAATAAGATTATGTGTCACACCAAGGGGAGGGAATGTGTGGGATGTACCATCGATGCCAGTGGTTGTTTTATGCCTCCCCTTGGGTGTGGCCTGTGTGTGTGAAATGCAAATAAAAGGCAGGCTGGCTGTTCCAGTCCTCAGTTCATGTTTTACCCTCATAATGGAGCTTGGTCTCGTTATTGGGGGAACCGGGAATACAAGTGACTAACGACTGTGTCTGGAGCTCGGAAGGTGGTACCGTAACAACCCCTCCCCCTTTGTGTCTCTATAATACCCCTCCCCCTTTGTGTCTCTATAATACCCCCCCTTTGTGTCTCTATAATACCCCTCCCCCTTTGTGTCTCTATAATACCCCCCCCCCATTTGGGTCTCTATAATACCCCCCCCCATTTGGGTCTCTATAATACCCCCCGCCCCCAACCCCCCCCCCCCCCCCATTTGGGTCTCTATAATACCCCTCCATTTACCTGAGAGGAGTGAGGCAGAGGGGGCCGGCCGCTTTCCACGCTGGTGCCGCCGGGCCGGGTGGCAGCCTCGCCGGTCCGGCGGCACTTCTAATGCTGGTGACGGAGCGAGGAGGAGGGAGGAGCATGTCTCTGTACCATGCTCCCTCGCGGTTCCCACAATTCACAGCACAGGAACCGCGAGGGAGCATGGTACAGAGACATGCTCCTCCCTCCTCCTCGCTCCGTCACCAGCATTAGAAGTGCCGCCGGACCGGCGAGGCTGCCACCCGGCCCGGCGGCACCAGCGTGGAAAGCGGCCGGCCCCCTCTGAGTGTGCCACCGGACCGGCTACCCGGCACATACCTCTGCAGCCCCCAGGTGCCGCGGCCCACCGGGAAATTTCCCGGTATCCCGGTGGGCCAGTCCGGCCCTGTGCTCACCTTCTGCAGAGCCCTGAAATCCCGGCTCTGAGGTTGATAAACAATGTGCTACTTTAGAGGGGGAATTGTTTTTCTGCTTTTCTTCTCGTTGTATACTCCTGGAGGGACACTACCTGGGATAAAGGGGTGTGTTGCTGCCCTAAAAGCATAAAGGATCCTTTTACGGAGCCAATACCATATAGGCTCCTGTCCATGTGAGTGGTTTCAGTCATTACTTACTACCAATTATCCATTTTTGGAACATCTGCACTATATTTTGGTTTTTCTTGTTTTTGTTTCCTTTTATATGTACATTCACGTTTTTCCAGACTGTCACTGTACCAAAGGGGTGAGTAAACCCCTCTACTGTTTAGAGCGCTCCACTTGTTTGGTATAATTTGTATACCTTATTTCTGTATATCTTGAAGCATGGGCCGGCTTCATAGCGCGCACCGCGGTACAGGAACTTCAATTTCAGGTTCCGGTTTCCGGCGGGACTGAAAGGAAGTGTGCACACTAAGTGCGCACTTCCTTTCAGTCCTGCCGTAAACCGGAACCTGAAATTGAAGTTCCAGTACCGCGGTGCGCGCTGAAAACCGGCCCACGCTTCAAGACAGGTAAGTAAACCTTCACATTCGCTCCATAAGATGCACAGACATTTCCCCTCACTTTTGAGTGGAAAAAAAGTGCGTCTTATGGAGCAAAAAATACGGTATTGGCGTATAACATGCACACATCATTTGCCCCCTATTTTCAGGGAGAAAAAGTGCGTGTTATACGCCGATAAATACGGTATATACATTAATCTGCCTCCATTCATGCTATCAATTAAGAAAAGTAGTTCACAGTTTCCGACTAATACATGAACTATCTACATTCAGATCTGGGGCTGTCGGCAGTGGATTTTCTCCAGTTTTTGTACGTTGATGGTATCGTGACTCATTTCCCGAGGCACGATTTCGGAGTGTGTTTATGAACTATTCCAGATATAAAATCATTTCTCTCTATCATCTTCATTTGGCTTGTTTTACAGTTTGGAAGGCTATAGCAACAGTGTCTGGTTTTCACATTGTCAAAGTATATTTTTACAGTATACATGTATTATTTAGATATTTAGTTTATTTTGTTTTCTATCCCATGATATAGCTACATGGACTGTGACATGTGTGGCTGTTGAAACAGTTGCCATATCTTTGTAATAGAGGGGCCGCAGTTTTTCACATCCACATTATATGTGTATTATTTACTTCCTTGACCATTATATATCAGTCAAACATTTATTCCATTATGATATAAGGCATGCAGCATGAAACGTGGTACCAGATAATACCTATAAAGTATTCTGTACATAACTGAAGGTGTGTATTCTTACTGAGTGTCACTGTGTTAGTGAAGGAGTGGATACATGTTTATTGTTTGAGTTATAACGAAGGCATGTATTTGCATGGAGTGTCACTGTGTGTCAGTGTAAAAGACGATTTGTGTGTACTATCGGCATGATAATGAAGATGTGTTCCGGTGTGGAGTGTGAAGTGGATTTGGACATCTTTTCAGTGTGATAATGAAGGTGTGTATATGCACGGAGTGTCACTGTGTGTCAATGTAGGAATGTCAGGGTCAGCAAGTTGAGAGGCGGTGACCTGACAAATGCAAAGACAGAGATAGAAAGAGGTGTAGGAACGGACCTTGGAGTGGCTGGGCTTAACATAAAGCAGGAACTAGGAAGAACTAGACTAAGACTACAGGCCAGGAGAGGAACAAAAAATAAAACACATAATACCACACAGGCAAGGGTCAGGAGCACAAGAAAAGCAATGCCAGGGACTTGTATATGGGACTGAGTGTAGAAATAAAACTTTGAATATGTAGTCTCGATTTTGCTATACCTCCCATCTGGTTGTATCCTTTTGATAATATGATTGGGCATTCAGATTAGTTGGGTGGAATAGCAAGGAAGGTACAATCGGAAATTCTTATTATACTTGTTGCCATTATTTCTAATAATGAAATTCTGCAAGAAATGATATTGGTATTTGGCTGGGCAATATTGACTGAAACGTTGTTGCACAAGTGCTTGTCTTTCACTCTGTATTCAGGGTATATGTGATATTTAGTAAAGTGCTTACTGCAACCCCTTAGACTTATATGAACATCTGATGCCGCTCTCCTAGGAGCGTTTGGTATTCTCGGTTCCCTATTCCCACTCACCTACCCATATTCCATATTTGCTTACTTTTGTGTTTACGATTGTGTACAAAGAGGGTTGAAAGCATTAAGGTTGATAGGCCTGAATAAAATTGATATGCAAGTGTTGAACTATTTTACTCTGTCTGACATGTCCTTTTGACCTGTCTTAATTATAGTTTAACCACAGCCTTATGTTCCCTGCTTTAAACGGCCAACTTCTCTATTTAACTTTGTCTACAGTAATATGGCAGCTATTTCTGATGTTAGTGTGTGTACTAATTGCTACTGGTTGATAATGCTGTTAATGTATACACCCCTAGAACACTGTGCCCTATATCTATAATGTACCATGCAATACATGTTCGAATGCTTATTGATACAATATCTGTGTGGTTTGATTTTTTAAGTATTCCCAGCAGCTCATTATAGAGATGGCGGAACGCAGACACATGTTAGTGCATAAGTCCATGGCAGCATAAGGGTTTTAGACCCTGTGGTGAACTCAGTCCTAACACAGGGGTTGTGTTTAGTCACTTGTGTCTCACTCAGAGCTGACATTGATTCTCACTCCATCTGTTTCTGGGACTGTTTACCTTCAATCCGCTCACCATCAATGTGCCTAGTGCTGGCTATATGCTTTGTCTGTCTGTCTGCTTTAATGTGGATTATTGGTATGTCAGTCAGCTATGTTTGTCGTTCAACCTCAAAATTGAAATTCACTTTAACTTACTGACATATTGAATAACCTAGTGTGCCCACCTGGCATCATGTGAGGAAATAAAAATACTCAGAAAAAAAACTGCCTCCCATCCGCATAAAAATAATGTATGCATTGTGCATATATGTATATATATTTTTGTAGAATCTAAGTGGAAGGTGTGCTAATGGAATTTATAAAGTTGTTATTTCTAAGCTCTATTAAGTGCAGGAGACATTAGCTGTTTCCATTTACGTGTCCAATCTTACAGTCAGAAATGGTTGTGATCGCATATGACATGTTTTTCTGTCATTTGCAACATTTATGATCCGTATCGATGCTGAATGCAAATTCTTCCCTATTTAGATTTGGACAAAAGTGCATGCTCCATTATACGCCATTTGTGCCTTGGAGACAGGGTACAGAAAATCACATCACTTCAATCCGTGGCTTTTCTCTGCTGTTAACACAGAACTGCAGAGATAAAATGTGGATCTCACTCCACAACTGAGCTTGGTGGCCAAGGACAGGGACAGTACCTGCATAAATATAATCTTTCTAAAAATGTTATCATAATAAATCTGTGTAATAGCGCTATGGGAGAAACATATGAAAGGAACACTATAGAGTCAGGAACACAAACGTGTATTGTTAAAACCACTATCTAGTCCCCCTGACCCCTCTTGCCTCCCTAAATATAGTAAAATGTTATTTGTATTCAAGTCTTCAGCTGCTGCCTCTGACCTGCCTGATGACCATCAGAAGTAGTGGTCTGAGCCAATCACAGTGCTTTCCCATAGGATTGGCTGAGACTGTCAAGGAGGTAGATCAGGGACAGGACCAGCAGAAGTCAAACACAGCCCTGGCCAATCAGCATCTCATCATAGAGATGAATTGAATCAATGTATCTCTATGAAGAAAGTTCAGTGTCTCCATGCAGAGGGTAGAGACACTGAAGGACAGCGCTGCTCAACATGTTGCACTGCCCCAGGAATCACCTCTAGCAGCCATCTAAGGAGTGGTCAGTGCAGGTATCCCTAGGCTGTAATGCAAAAACTGTGTATTCTCCGAAAAGACAGTGTTTACAGCAAAAAACCTGAAGGGATTGATTACACTCACCAGTACAAATGCAATAAGTTGTTGTTGTTGTTGTTCTGTTAACTATCGTGTCCCTTTACTAGAAATTTATTTTCCTAGCTAAATATTTTTTTTGGTTTTGCCCATGGATTGCCCATATTCTACAATTTGCTAGATATTATTTGTGCCAGTGTTCTGGAGAACTTTTTGTGTTCACATCTTAATTTGGGCTTTTTGTTTATATATATATATATATATATATATATATATATATATATTGTATAAGAGGTCATTAAAATTCCAGAGAGGAATGTAGAGTGATGGGTGAGTTGTACGTGTTGATTTCCAAGAGGCCACCTAATAGAATGCTAAGGTCATCTGTCTGAGCTGTAGGAGGTTTCATTGGGAGTTTCATAAGACAGTGATGGGTATCCGTAAATTTTCAGTGCAATTTATTTCATTTCTTTTCCAGACTCTGGGGAAAAAGACACAGGTAGCAGTTGGATTTTTTATGCATATACTGCAATTCCTTGAGAACTAGGGAATCTAAATTACAGATTTTTTTATTTATTATTTGCAATCACCATTTACCTGTGTTTTTTTTTTTTTTTTTTACAATTTGTGCTTTTAGCTACTAAAACCGAAATCGTCCTGTTGGACTTTGAGCAAAATTTCCGTCTTCAATTTCTGTTAATGAGACTGACTGTGTTAGTTTTGGATGTTATGTTAATCTACGTCTTCAATGGAAGGCTCAGCTGGATCACGGCCAATCCGAATGGATCATTCTTTCCTAAGTGACTAACATTTAATTGCAAATCAATCCATCAAATAACCTTTCAGCTGGGAAGAGGTTAATCTCCAAAAATGTGCACATCAAACACTTTCTATATTAGCTTCTATAATCAGCTAATGGAAAAGTCTTGTTAACGAGATTGTGGGTATTTTATATGCAGTCGTGCTGGTGGGGGGATGATTTGCGTCAGACCTTTGTAGTGACGAAGATATAACAGTAACATTTGTGATCTATAATCTGTTTCTTTAAAATGACACATTCCCCCAAACGTACATCATAACACGCACAATGAGACACATGGTGTATCTGTGTGAGAGAAAATATACATTCATATAATCTAATTAAAAATTATAAAAAAAACAGACATAAGCAGTACGAGGACCACTAATCTAAGGACGGCTTTGAGACACACATTTCCTTGCCTGAGATTAGTGAGATTTACCTTTCTGAGCAGCAGCTGTAATTTTAATTCAGCTCCCTTGGTTGGATGATATGGTGGGAGGAGAGCTGAGAGAGCAATACTGTATCTGGCTCTTTGTTAAGCATTTTGTATAACCAGAGATTCAATTAGAAGCCCTATTACAAGGGTCAGCAATCTTTTTTTCGTACAAGGGCAGGATGCCATGTCTGTAAATGGACAGAGGCCCATCTTCTCTATAGTTGAAGAAAAAAAAAAAGATTATAATAGTAGATTGCTCCCCAATTTGTTATCTTTATGTGGAATTGTCAGATTGAAGGATACCAAATTTGGGAGCTTTATTAGACACAGACACTTTATTTATTGAAAGAGTTCCACACAGTCTCCATCCCTGTGCCTGGGAGGGCTGGCATGGATTCTCTTCCTGGTGGCCAGAGGTTGCCCTGGGGTCACAGAGTTGGTCCTGCCGAGCTCCTATCTTCCTCTTGTAGTGATGCCAATGCTAGGATGGTGTCCCTTCCTGGCTGGTGGCACAATACAGAGCGTGTGACGGAGCTGTGCAAGGAGAACACAGTGTTTAAAAAAAAACCTCACTGTCCATACCCAATCACCGGTGTATTTGGGAAGAGTAGGCAGATAGGAGTGACTACTTGTGGTTTTGTATATGTAGAGGTAGGCTGCCTCAGTGTTGTGTATGTTGAGATTGCTTGCGCTATTATGTGTTTGAATGCTGGTCCTGGTTTTGCATGTTTTTGATAATGCTGTAGTGTGCGCGAGCAAATAGAGCTTTAGTGAATGGGCAGTGAATAGGGGCTCTAGTGTGTATGGAGGGCGAATTGGGGATGAAGAGTGGCTGTAGGAAAAGGGGCTGTAGAGTGTGTAGAGAGATACATTTGGGGTTGTAGTGTGTGTGTGTGGGGGGGGGAGGAGCTGTAGTTTGTGGGGTGAATAGGGGCTGGTGTGTGTGTGTGTGTGAAGATGAATAGGGGCTGGTGTGTGTGTGTGTGAAGATGAATAGAGGCTGGTGTGTGTATTGGTGGTGAAAACCTGACGGTCACCTGGAGACTGCGCCTCCTGGGCTGGTACGCACTAGACGGCCTCCTAATCCAGTTGCGCTGGCCCTGGTCAGGTGCCTACTCTGCCTAATGGGAAATCTGACCTTGATTGCAAACACGAAAGGTTCCACCGAATGCCAGAGTACGACCATTCAAAGTGTAACCAGCTGTTATCCTGAAATGGGTCTATAAGTAAAAATATATTTAACACGTTTTTTGTATTATAATTTATAAATTAACATTTGCTTAAAGGGTTATTCCAACCATCATGACCACTTCAGTGTTTTGACGTGGTTATGGTGTTAGGAGTCTGGATGTGCAGGGTTTATGCTTGAAAGGCAGCACATCCAGAGTAATTTGCACTTGTGTGCCGGGGGCTAGTTGTCTCCTGGCCCACGTGACCTAGGCAGCCTGGAATGGTGTTTGGCATTGCCTAATGTTAATTTTGTGCAGATTTTAAAACCGTTATCAGCCCGCACAGCGTGTTGGAGCCAAAGGTAAAGAGATAATGCTATGCTAACCCTTCCCTCCCACCATTACAGCCAGCTTTTTACTAAAATGTCCTCTCTCCCTACTCCTGTGCCACCCAGACTCTCCACGTGACAGATGGACAACCATCTCTAATGAGAGTTTAATGACTACTTTGTGAATCTTTCCCACTGATCTCAAGATAATTTTAAATTTTAAACAGCAACATTTATAGAAGCTAACAGCTATATTCAGCATTACATTATGTTTAAAATGCAGAGTTAATTAAATGAAAATGACATTTTGGTATTTTTTAAATTAGTTCTGATTCTTTTCATTTTACTTTACAGTAGTTACAATAATATAACCAAAAGCTAGTCTTGCAGTAATGTTGCCCTAAAATTCCATAATTATTACGAGTGTATTTATGAAAATGATCTGCATAGATAATTCTGCCAATTTTTACAGGTATTTCCATTTCCAAAGCCGCCAAAATGTATATTGGTGGAAAAATTCTGCCACCCTACTGTCAGAAAAATTGTCAAAATTGTTTCTAAATATTTTGTGTTGTTGAAAAAATAGTGCGTATTCACAAATGAAGGTTGGGATGCAGAAAAAGGAATTCATGAAATAATTTGACAGATTTAATAATGTGCCAAATATCCACATAATAACACAGATAATTAGATGGAAAATTGCTGGCTACTCTTTGTTATATATCCCCATGTCTCTCTCACCCCAGTCCCTCTCTTCGCATGTGATGGGAGGTGGACAAAATGAATGATAAAACTCCAAAACATTAAATATACCAGTGTTATCAACCCTTATTGTGTCAGTGCAAAACCAATGCAGAATATAAATTTTTATAAAATACTTTACCAGGATGAATACATTGAGATTTCTCTTGTTTTCAAGTATCTCCTGGGTCCACAAAACATTGCATTGTTACAATAGGATACAATATTAGAAAAATAAAATATACAAACTATATGAAAAATGCTTGTTAACTACCTTTTCATGCACTAGGAGGAGGCAGTAAACTAAATGGCTGCAGGGTGCTATGGCATGTTCCTAGCACTACAGTGTTCTTTAAGAGTATATTCTGTTTTTATATATATATATCAAAAGAGGAAAATTAATAATCTGAATCCATCAATCCATTATATTGTGAAACAAAATAACGTGTACATTAATTTAAATTTCTGTATTCAATTTAAAACTTCTTATGTTGAGCCTTGTCACGAAGCGTTTTGTCTATAGTGTTTCACGTTGTGAAATGTGGTTCATGAGACAACAGGCTGCAAGAAAACAAGTTATAGTTTGGCTATTCCGTGTCTAAAAGGACATGCAACCAACTGCATAAAGTCATGTAGGAGATTTTTTTTTTTTTTTTTTTTTTTTGCAGAATGAATTCCTGCACCCAAGTGAGCAAGTAGGTTTCTGACATTGTCATACATGGAAACCCTCCGACACAGCAATGTAGACCTCTAATCCATACTCTGTGTAGAAAAACCCTAATTCAATCAGGTGCTGAGACTGGCCTCCTAACAATCAATGTAACTGAACAAAACATCTGAAAAATTGGAATCTAGCCGACGTCTGAAGGCCATTTGATGACAAAGTGCAAGGTCTGTAATTTTTAAACAAGCTCTGATTATAGCATTTTTTTTATTTGCAGCAGTAGACCTCGGATTTCATAGATTACTGATTTCTAGATTAAATTGAATAAGCACTGGAAGCAATCTGCTGCCCATGTCCACGTTATGGGCTTAAGACCTGCATATCGAGAATAATAAAGACTACCTCAGCAAGTCATACATTGCTACTGTTAATTTAGGAGCATAGAAACATAGAATGTGACGGCAGATAAGAACCGTTCGGCCCATCTAGTCTGCCCAATTTTCTAAATACTTCCATAGTCCCTGGTCTTATCTTATAGTTAGGATAGCCTTATTTAATCTAACGAATCCTTGTTTTACTTTTCTTTTCTCATTTATGTATCTAAAAAAAGTTTTGTCCCCCTTTTTTACTGACTGTGCTATTTTCTCTTCTGTGTGTGATTTGGAAGCTCTTATAACTTGCTTAGCCTCTTTCTGCCTCATCTTATAGATCATTCTATCTTCCTCACTCTGGTTTTTTTTATAATTACTAAATGCTAACTTTTTGTTTTACTATTTTGGCCACATCTGCGGAGAACCACAGTGGTTTCTTGAATGTTTTGCTTTTACTGACAAGCCTAATGCAATTTTCTGTTGCCTTCAGTAGTGCAACTTTTAAATAATCCCATTTCTCTTGGACTCCATTTAAATTGCTCCAGTCTGATAATGACTCCTTTACACATATTCTAATTTTAGAAAAGTCTGTTTTTCTAAAGTCTAAAACTTTTGTTTTTGTGTGGTGTGACTCAATCACTGTTCTTATATTAAACCACACTGACTGATGATCACTGGATCCTAAACTTTCACCTACAGTAATATCGGATACCAAATCTCCATTTGATAACACTAAATCTAGTATGGCCTCTTTACGAGTTGGCTCCTCAACGACTTGTTTTAGAGACAATCCCAGTAGGGAGTTTAGAATATGTGTGCTCCTGGCACAAGCAGCTATTTTTGTTTTCCAATTCACATCAGGAAGATTAAAGTCACCCATGATGATAACTTCCCCCTTCATTGTCATTTTAGCTATTTACTCAACTAGTAGATTATCTAACTCTTCAATTTGTCCTGGGGGCCTATAAATCACACCTACACGTTACTGTGTAATTACCTAATTCTAACGTAACCCAAACGGACTCTATGTTCGCCTCACTAACCTTTATTAGGCTAGATTTTATGCTATCCTTCACATTCAGGGCCACCCCTCCCCCTTTCCTGCCTTCCCTGTTTTTCTATAAAAAGAGTACCCTGGTATTGCTATGTCCCAGTCATTTTTCTCATTATACCATGTCTCAGTAACAGCGACTAAATCTTCACTATCAGTTGCCATTATTGCCACAAGTTCATGGATCTTATTCCCTAAACTGCGAGCATTTGTAGACATGACTCTAAGCTTATCATTTTTTAACACACTTGCTACAGGCACCTTCTGTCCTTGTTTTGGGGGACAATTGGATTGATGCCTTATCAACCTTTTGCCCCCCCCCCCCACCTAGTTTAAATTCATCCTAGCAAAACCTCTGAACTGCTCACTGAGAACATTTGTTCCCTTTTGAGAAAGATGCAAACCATCTTTTTTGTACAGTTTATTTCCATTCCAAACAGAGCTACCATGAGAAATAAAGCCAAATCCTTGCTCCCAACACCATTCACCAAGCCACAAGTTAAAGTCCCTAATACGCATCCGCCTGTCGTTCTGAGTGTTATACACAGGCAGAACTTCAGAGAATGACAGTGTGGAAGCAACCTGCCGTAGATCATTGGCAAAAACACTAAAACACTTCCTTAACCTCTGAAACCTCATTGCAAGCCAAGTCATTTGTCCCTAGATGGACAAGTACATCCAATTCCCCTTCCTGCTTTGCTTGCTTAACAATATTACAGATACATCTCCTGTCTCTGTGAGCAAAAGCTCCAGGGAAAAAAACCTTACAAGACCACCATTGTCCATCTCCACACCTCTTATGATGGAATCCCCCAACAACAACTGCTTTCTATTAGGCCTCACCATAGTCTCCAAGCCTCTCTCCACAACACCACTAGCCTCAGTGCCTCTCTCCACAACACCACTAGCCCCAATGCCTCTCTCCACAACACCACTAGCCCCAATGCCTCTCTCCACAACACCACTAGCCCCAATGCCTCTCTCCACAACACCACTAGCCCCAATGCCTCTCTCCACAACACCACTAGCCCCAATGCCTCTCTCCACAACACCACTAGCCCCAATGCCTCTCTCCACAACACCACTAGCCCCAATGCCTCTCTCCACAACACCACTAGCCCCAATGCCTCTCTCCACAACACCACTAGCCCCAATGCCTCTCTCCACAACACCACTAGCCTCAATGCCTCTCTCCACAACACCACTAGCCTCAATGCCTCTCTCCACAACACCACTAGCCCCAATGCCTCTCTCCACAACACCACTAGCCCCAATGCCTCTCTCCACAACACCACTAGCCCCAATGCCACTCTCCACAACACCACTAGCCCCAATGCCTCTCTCCACAACACCACTAGCCTCAATGCCTCTCTCCACAACACCACTAGCCCCAATGCCTCTCTCCACAACACCACTAGCCTCAATGCCTCTCTCCACAACACCACTAGCCCCAGTGCCTCTATGAGGCTCAACACCACTAGCCTCAGTGCCTCTCTCCACAACACCACTAGCCCTAGTGCCTCTCTACACAAAACCACTAGCCTCAGTGCCTCTCTCCACAAAACCACTAGCCTCAGTGCCTCTCTCCACAACACCACTACCCTCAGTGCCTCTCTCCACAACACCACTACCCTCAGTGCCTCTCTCCACAACACCACTACCCTCAGTGCCTCTCTCCACAACACCACTAGCCCCAATGCCTCTCTCCACAACACCACTACCCTCAGTGCCTCTCTCCACAACACCACTACCCTCAGTGCCTCTCTCCACAACACCACTAGCCTCAGTGCCTCTCTCCACAACACCACTACCCTCAGTGCCTCTCTCCACAACACCACTACCCTCAGTGCCTCTCTCCACAACACCACTACCCTCTGAAAGTGCAGAAAATGAATTATGTAGAGCAACAGACTGTGCAATATGCGTTTATCCACAACTCTTAGTCTACCAGATCCTATAGTGATCCATCTGCCATTCCTAGTACGTCTCTGCGGCAGTGGCTTTGCAGCAGTTCCAGCCTGAGTTTGTTTACCAGATAATTTACAAATCTCAGACTTCAAAAATACAATCTCCTGCTTCAAGATAGAGAACTGTCTACAGATTAGACAACAACCAAACCTCCAAAACGTGGAACGTGAAACAAATGCATAGCAACTATTACACTGCACTCCGTCTGCCATTCCAATGAGGTGAATAATTTAAATCAAACTAATTTTAACTTTTTATTTATCCTCCTGAATACCTCAGATTACCTCCAGTTTTTCTCCAGAATATCTCCAACCACACACTTAGAAGAAGCAACCAAGCTCTATTAGCCAAGCTAATGACAACAGCCCTTATATACTCCTAAAATCACCTCCCACTAGGAATGTTTAACACCTGGGTAGGCCTCTGCTTATTAGCAAACAATAGCTAATTTACACAGCAATCAATAGCAAGTAGCTAACTAATCAAATCAAATGCCTTATAATTACCAACAGGAAATCAAACCTTGTGCAATCAGTAACCTTTTCCTACAGGTGAATCTTACCTGTAACAGTAAAAAAGAAAACTCTTAGCACAACTCTTAGACAGTTGAAGCTTCTGTAAAACTCTCCAGAATATCTCCAACCACAGACACTTAGAAGCAACACTTAGAAGAAGCAACCAAGCTCTATTAGCCAAGCTAATGACAACACCTGGGTAGGCCTCTGCTTATTTGCAAACAATAGCTAATTAAACAGCAATCAATAGCAAGTAGCTAACTAATCAAATCAAATGCCTTATAATTACCAACAGAAAACACAGAACACAAAATCAAAGCTTGTGCAAACAGTAACCTTTTCCTGCAGATGAATCTTACCTGTAACAGTAGAAAAGAAAAACTCTTAGACAGTTGAAGCTTATGTAAAACTCTCCAGAATATCTCCAACCTCACACTTAGAAGCAACACTTAGATGAAGCAACCAAGCTCAACCAGAGCACAGACTGGTTAGGAACCTTTGGTAAATGAAAGTAACACTTAGTATTTTCACCAGCCCGTCTGCCAAGTGTTTCCAAGTACAGCACTGACCTAATTAATGATCTTCACCACCTCTTACTTTTCTGATCT
Source organism: Pelobates fuscus (assembly GCF_036172605.1). Classification (NCBI taxonomy): domain Eukaryota; kingdom Metazoa; phylum Chordata; class Amphibia; order Anura; family Pelobatidae; genus Pelobates; species Pelobates fuscus. The sequence goes on along the minus strand of NC_086321.1, from coordinate 16,997,112 downwards.
TCTTGAATAGTACAAAAAATATGCATCTACAATGCCTGCATATCTTAAATATATCAGTGGAGTCTTCTTTCTCGTCTGCCCACATCTCGTCCCAGGTCCCTTTGGACCTTCTTAAACTCATGTCCTTTATTTCCTTATCATGTGCCTTTTGGGTTCTCTTATTTTTTTACCTCACTTAGCACTTGAATCACCAATGCACTCACTGAGTGTTTGTCACATCCTGCTCTGTTCTGTGGAGATGTCTGGCCTTGGCTTCTAGTATCCAGTACTCTTGTTACAATTCTTGTTTAGTTTTTCTTGGTTTTTGGTTTTCTATTCTATGTCTGGTTTTCTTTATGCTGGGATTTCTGGGTTCATTCCTGTAATCCATCCCTGGGATTCCCAGTATCCAGGTTGTTTGTTTTATGTTGCCACACCCGTTTGTTTTCCATCATTCACTCTGTTTCAGTGTCCTGCAGGCAGCTCCTCAAGGCTTCTGCCCTTTCTTGCAGGTAAGTGCTATATAAGTGCTTTTTGTTGATTTAGCATATATTAGGCAGTGTAGGACCTGCCAGATATGGGGTACATTGGCGTTGTTGGCAGGCTTATGCAATGTATGATCATATAGTGTGACTAAATCCCCATAATTTCCATATGTAGTACTTAGTTATTTCTCCTCTTGTTTTGCCTATCTTATCTTGTCTTGTTTTAGTTTGTATACCCAGTCCATGTCCAGTCCTGTCCAGTCATGCCCATGTTATGTTCATGTTTTCCTCATGTCTTGTGTATATGTTCTGGGTTTAGCTTACTATCCTTCTCTGGTTCTGGGTTCTATTAGTTCTGTCTTGTTTTCATGTTTGGTGCCTATCTCTAGTCTATCCTTGTTTCTAGTACTGGATACAATCTTGCTGCAGAGCCTCCCTATTAAGCTCCTGGGAGGTCTGCTTAAATTCCAAGCTCCTAGTTCCTGGTATCCGCTGAAGCTGTCAGGGTCTTGGTATGTGGCTGCACAAACGCTGGTGCTCAACACCAGGGGGCGTGCGGTTACCCTGCACCAGACCCTGCTAATCCACCTCCACACTGTGACTCCTACTCTGAACATCAGGCATACTGGGTCCCGGTCCTACTCCGCCGCCTGGACACTGTGTCTGGGTTCCGGACACCGGACCGCCACCCTGACCGTGCTAAGCCCACTTTTTTTCTTTTTGATTTGTCTGTGTGGGTTGATTGAAACTGAGGGAATGGATCTAGCAAGACATTAGCTTAGAACACCCATGAAGGTGTTTCTTAGGAGATTTAGGGACTAGTAGCTATGAGATTTATTTTCTCTGCATGGTTGTTTGCTCCCCCCTCCTCTCCTATCATATTATCCCAAAGAGATTTTCATTATCCATTGGTAGAGGAAAGATACTTGTCCCCTGTGTGTTTTCAGTAAGTAGGGGTGATTACTGCATTCATTCAATCTAAAATGTTAATACTACCCAGTATGAATTCATTTATTTTTTTTATTTCCTAGATTCAGGCCATACCTGCCTGGCCCTCCAGTTTCCTCTATCTATAGTTGTTCTAGGATATAGCTGCCTAGCTCACTGTTTAGCGAACTTTCTCCCACTAATTTATCCTGTCATTTGATCTCAGCAGTAATTACAAGGGCTTATTGCAGCCACATTATATCTAGCTGTTTTCTGAGTCCAACAGACAAGGAGGGATCTAGTGTTGCTATATATACTACAGCTATTCTGACTCCCCAGCTTTACTCCAATCTGTATCACATTGTCCTTATTTTGACTCAATAAAGTATTTGTATATTGGATACATTTTGTACAATCTAGCGGTGGGTTTTAGGTTTATTTGCCACACTAGGCTTATCTCTAAGCAAGTTATTTAGCTGACAATATAATTTGTCTTTCCTTCTATTTTAACATACCAGTATAGAGTCCCCCCCCCCCTGTTTTGGGGTGTACATATTGCATTTTAGGGTCCAAGCCATCTGGTGGACCTGGTACCACAACCCTGACCCATGTCCCCAACCCAATGAGTTGGAATTGGGTGTCATAGTTAATTATTTTTTCTATTGATGCCTTTTCGTTTTGCCTGCTCTTGACCCTTCCCTTGGGAACACTATTCTGACAAAAGCCATGATCTCCGTTCAGCTGCTACCTCTTCCGGAGACATTTTACAAGCACCTTTTTCTAACTGGACAGTCTACATTTTAGGCAACTCGTAAATGGGTTTATTCTCTGTTAGAAAATTCCAATGAGTAACTAAATGTAGTAAATCATCTATAGATGTTTGTCTTTCTAATAATAGAGAGCTTCACAAACATCCTTTTCGAACATACCAAATACTAACATAAATATATTTCTAAAGAAATCGGGGTGAGCACACGTGTATTGGTATCAAAATCCCCTTTAAAAGGACAAAATCCCATTGAAAGGACACTGCAAACACATGAAGCACTTTAGCTTATTAAAGTGCTTTTTATATGAAGAGTGTGTCCTCTTCTTTTCATTTTACAAAAAGTGCAAATTCCAATAGAAATTGGCACTTTTATACATTAACCATGTTACACCCCCCTGGTTGTCAATCAGACAACAGGTCATGTTACTTCCTGGTTGTTGAGCTCAAGAAACAGTAATTGCACAGAGCACCTGCCTTGTAATGCACCTCATTGAGCTGCATTAGAAAGTTTGTAATTGGACAGCCACAGAAAGTCTGGGCGGGGTTAGAAGAGGAGGGCTTGCAAAGGCTACAGAGAAGAGATCTGCAGCTTTTGCAAGCTGTTTTTACATATACTCCCAATAAAAAAATTGTGATATATCTACTTTTTCTTTTTTTATTTGGGCAATGGAGTGTCCCTTTAATGTACTTTTAGATTAATGAAAAGCTCTTTCTCGTATGATATTCTGCTAGCCATTTATGGAATTAGTATTTTGAATTAGTATTTTGAAAAAAGGTTATCAGTTGAACACGTTTACAATCAATAGGCAAACATTTTGGAGATAAAGAAAATTAATAAAGAGAATGTTAACATATGTTCCACAAAATATTAAAATTGATTAATTCATTGAACTTAAAGCAAAAACTAAACAAAGAAACGGCGTCCATTTTGGATCTCGCACCTGCGAGACCCACGACGGCCATTTGCGCCCCTAGCGGTTATGACTCACACGTTGGATATGTATAGTTAGGTCTTTCCATTAAACAATCATTTACTGCTGATAACAAACTGCACTGTACATTAACCATTAAACCGCTGCAGAGTGCCTATACAAAGGTGACCCCTCTTAGTTGGGGGTGAACCCCACTCACGCTCCTGCCAATACCATAACAGGAGTGACCCCCTAGGCTGGGTGACCCCAAGCGGAGCCATACAGCACTCAGTGCAGGATTTATTCAGGGGTGACCCCCCCTTTCAGATGACACAGAGACACAGTGCACGCAGGTTCAACATCCTGCCATACACTAACAATATGACTCTATGCAGTGAATCCCGGTCGCACAGAGGGTGACCCCCTCCTCAGGCCACTCGACCCCTTGCGACCTGAGGGTCCCGGTTCAGATAACACTGGGTGACCCCCAGTCATTAGTGGAAGCCGACTGTACTACTACTCACGTACTTCGGTACCTGACATTCTCCTGTCTTTCACAGAGAGGAATACTCCACTACTTCATATTGAGTGACTCACCACAATCCCCACCACCTGACTTCCAGTCAATGATAAATTCGGCGGTGGCTGCCTCAGTGGAGAAGGCTATTGCCACTGGTGCAGATCCCGAAAACAGACACTGACACCTCAACGGCCACTGAAACGGAAGACACTGACTTCCTTAGAGAAGTCCCGAGAATAAAACTATCCAAACGTTATTTTCTGTACACTTTATTATTGGGGTGACGCCCACACTCAAAGACGTGCATTCACCAATGGGTTACTGTGCACTTTATTATTGGGGTGACCCCTCTATAGGGGGCGACCCCCACAGGCTCAAGTGTCACAGTGCAAGCAGGCTCATCCCCTGCTATACAATTAATAGTCACAGTGCAAGCAGGCTCATCCCCTGCTATATCATTAAGAGTCACAGTGCAAGCAGGCTCATCCCCTGCTATTCAATTAAGAGTCACAGTACAAGCAGGCTTATCCCCTGCTATATCATTAAGAGTCACAGTGCAAGCAGGCTCATCCCCTGCTATATCATTAAGAGTCACAGTGCAAGCAGGCTCATCCCCTGCTATATCATTAAGAGTCACAGTGCAAGCAGGCTCATCCCCTGCTATATCATTAAGAGTCGCAGTGCACGCAGGCTCACCCCCTGCTATATCATTATATGTATATATGACTCTATGCATGGTACCCACAATAAGACTGGGGTGATATACATACTCCTCACTGAGGAAGGGGGAAAAAATTTGCAGTAATTAGGCTCCAGCACTCGTCTGCGGACTTCTGTGCACTTTATTATTGGGATGAACCCCTTTACTACTGGGGTTATTCCCCCACTCGCAGATGCGCATTCCACATGGAACTTTGGCCGGAGGCGCTCTAGGTGTCCTAACACATTTACACATGTACCTAGACCGTATATATAGATATATATACTCAACAGACGGAAAGGTCAACAGACGACCTCTCACTCAAGACTTTCAGCCTAGGTTAATTGCAGTAGCAACCTCAATGCAGACAACAATACCCAATAGGCTGGGTCAGGGTCTTGCAGAGACTGTGAACCATGGTACCCCATCTGCCTATGAATTCATGAGCTACTAGGCCCCAGGCCAAGCACCCCTTTACAAAGGACAAGTGCAAGTATTCCATCACGGACCCTCCAAATAATTACATCAAGCCTGGGAACCGAACCCCGATGTGCCGGGAAGTTATCCAAACAACCTAATAAGGAAATCTCCGGAGACTCCACGGATTTGACCGCCGCACGGTCAGACAACACACAGAGATCGACGAAATGGGGGTTGCCAGGCCTTCATCCACGATCCATACAATTGTAGTCACAAAACCTAGGACAAGGAGACTACGCGTTCGACTCCGGGTCGCACGCCCTCACTCACTTCACCCCAACAACAGAATATTACTAAGAAACAGCTATACTCTTACATTTCTCCGGTTTCAACGCTCTCATGGTGTAACCATGGGCAGCGGTCTACCTTGTTATGAAATAAGGGAGCTACCTCTACTCGAGTAGGGAGGCTAGAATACTCCGGATGGCCGGAGGATAGGACATAGGATTCCTCTATACTCCTGGGCTGAACGACCCAGTAGGGTAACTTAGCTCCATGAACTAATGCTTAATATGAATACCTGGTCGACCATTGGGGTCGAAGTCCACATCTTCCAGTACCACCCCTCTACGGGTACTGGAGGACCACAAATCTCACATATGAGGAAACTTACACTTATTTCCAAGAAGCGCTGGGCATTCGCTCCAGACGTCACTGATTAACTTGAGGATAATTTTATGCTCACAGTAGTCAGGAGACTACCATCCTGGCACCGTCCTACAGCTTCCCCACACCTAGGTCGGTTCAATCATTCAGATTGGACGGACACATACCCATCCAGGATAGTCACACCAGGGACCCATTTGTCCATTTTGTTTTCATCAACGGGACCAAACGAATCAAATCACATGTCTATCGTTAAGGTACGACCCATGGTACCCAAGAAACTTTTATAACCGGTCATGGCGCTTTTTGCCACAAGGGAATCCACTACCTCACCTATCTAGACTACAAGACGTTACTTACTACACACATAATCGACAATCAGTCTCTAGGGCTGGAAGACTCACTGCACATACCCCTACCTGAGAACCATGATCTGGAGAAGAGACGGCCGGCGTCGAGATTACCGACAACCTACAGCTAGCCTGGGACAGATCCGATAATTGTATTCTCCTACATTTGGACAATATCTCGGCAACCGACTACACAAAACACCTGGACGGAGTCTGCTATCAGACTCTAATAATATCGGAGGACATTTACCATTTCTAAATTACACGCAAGGTTACCCTACGACTAGGGTTCCCTCAGGAGATTACCTATATAACGTATATCATGGTCACCATCGCATCACGGAGATCTGGGTGACACGCACCTCGCCCCTACAGCAGAATCGAAGGGGCTCCCGATCCTATTGACTCCATTCTGGGCTATCCACTGCCCTTCCACTGTCTCCCATCTTACGGACAACCCACAAGATACCATCGGAGACTTTGGTGGCTCACGTTCCACGACAGGACTTTTCGTATGCTGCGAGGCGTCATACGCTCCAAAACCAGTATCGGAATACACTCAGTTATGGGTCTTAGTTGTGGTTCTCTCTATTCCTACGGGTTTGTCCTATGGATTTGGATACTCACTCCAACTAACCCTCGAGGAATTTCACAATCGAGACAGCCTCTCTCTCTCTTCCTTTGGTATACTATACCTTTCACACCAGTTATGGCCACCACCTTACCGAGTGGGCACGTTGACCATTGCTCATATGGTTGCGGTGATCGATTGGTTATCGGTCATTCGGGTCATGGATGCGTCTTAGACATCCACGAAGCATCTTCCTTCGCCAATGTTCATTGGCCGGGTCACGAGAAGAGAATTTAAGGGTGTTCTACTTCCTCGGACTCTTCGCACATCCTGTGTTGTTTCATAGCGTTAAAAATGCAAAATATGAAGCCTCCTGTCCTGTTATAAAATTGTAGATTATGCTAGCGCAATGTACCTATAATCTTAATTTTATTAAGGACAGGAGGCGAGTATTTTCCCACCCTGCTTTTTCCCTCCCTAATTATCATTCCTTGGGTTGTACTTCAATAAAAGATTTGAATTCAGGGGGTGTGGTTATCTCTTTATTACGTGGTTTATTTCATATCACATCTTGAAATTATGACAGCTATCTGTTATGATTTCCTAATACATACAATTTGACTATATTAATGTCTATCATAGCTACCTATTTCGGTTAAAATATTCTTGTCTCATCTGATAAATTCCTTTTACATAAAGTACTACGGAATAAACTGGCGTTTTATAAACAGTAATATTGATTATGCTAATAATAATAATAATGAGGACAAACAGTTCATTTCCAAATCCCTTTCACGTCTTTTGTTTCTTTTCAGTTTGATTCTTCTTCATGGATCAATACATGGGATCGTCTTCGCACTCTACGACAATCTTCAAGTCGGGATTTGGATCATTTACAGTCTGATTCTTCGTCATTATCATTATTTATTGTAATAGCAGGATATGTTTATGATTATCTCGCACCAAAGAAAGAGGAAATTATGCAAGAGGAAGGGCCTTTTATACCCTATGGCAATGTTTTTTTCACTAAACTTTATTGTTAAACCTGTGCTGCTGGAGTTTTAGTAAAGAAAGATTATGCAAAATACTCGCCTCCTGTCCTTAATAAAATTAAGATTATAGGTACACTGCGCTAGCATAATCTACAATTTAGCAACGCACTGTGACAAATTGTATCACAAACCCATCATAGCTGTTTGAGAACTATGAAATACACACGGCTCATCTACAGATCAAACATTTCACGCATAGTCACATTGGAAAAAGAAAGCATGCTGTGAATTTGAATTCCAGAATCTAGACAATTCCGGAATGTATTTTGGTTGAGACAAAAGAGAACTGTAGTTCTCTGTTTATTACGAATTCATTATATTCAAAACATAGTGTTGTTTTAACTTAATTTGGTTTAATTCCTAGGAATCTGATTTCATTATAGGGATCTTTAAAAAAAAAAATCTCACCCAAGTACATCTAATTTAGTTAACTGGGATCAATTGTGTCTACTACACGAACGTCATTTCCTTTCTTTTAACGTAATCCTAATTAAACCTTACACAGAATACTTTTTCATTGTGAGGAATAGAGATGTCCCGAATAGTTCGCTGGTGAATAGTTCCTGGCGAACATAGCTTGTTCGCCACGGCAGGCGAACATATGCGATGTTCGGTCCGCCCCCTATTCGGCATCAGACACATTCCAGCGAATCAGCAGCAGACCCTCCCACCTCCTGGACAGCATCCATTTTAGATTCATTCGGAAGCTGCATTCTTAGTGAGAGGAGGGTCAGTGTGCTGCTGCTGATTTAATAGGGAAATCGATAGCTAGGCTAATGTATTCAGTGTCCACTACAGTCCTGAAGCACTCATCTGATCTCTGCTGTAAGGACAGTACCCCAAAAAGCCCTTTGTAGGGCTAGAACATCAGTCTGCTTTTTTTTTCCCTGTGTAATCTAATTGCAGTTGCCTGCCTGCCAGCATGTGTGTCAGGCTCACAGCGTATACTGTGCCCACTTGCCCAGTGCCACCACTCATATCTGGTGTCACAATAGCTTGCATTTAAAAAATTTATTATTTTTGACTGTGAAATAATAGCAGTCAGTTTCCTTCACACGTGTGCGTTTCAGGGCCTGCCAGGGCACAGTGTCACACCAGTGCAACTCATATCTGGTGTAACAGTAGTGTACATTTAAAAAAAATGCGAAATTTGACTGTGAAATAATAGCAGTTTCCTTCACATGTTTGCTTTTCAGGGCCTGCCAGGGCACAGTGTCACACCAGTGCAACTCATATCTGGTCTAACAGAGGTGTAGATTAAAAAAAAAAAAATACAATTTTGACTGTAATAGATTGAATAGTAGTTAGATGTCTGCAAGCCTACAGCGTCTACTCTGCCAACTTCTGCCAGTGCACAGTGCCACTCATATCTGTTGTCACAGTAGCTTGCATGCATAGTACCACTAATCGGAAAAAAAAATGACAGGCAGAGGCAAGCCACCCCGCAGGGGCCGTTGTGGTGCTGTGATTCCCTTTGGCCCTAGAATAATGCCCAGTGTTCAGAGGCCATGTACCCTGAACTCGAAAGGTTCTGAGGACATAGTTGACTGGCTAATACAGGACACCCAATCTTCCACAGCTTCCGCTCGGAACCTTGACGCACCATCCTCCTCCTGCTTAGCTTCGGGCACCTCTCAAGTTCGCCCGCCTGCCGCCACCACCAACACTAGCACCACAGCCACTTCACTTGATCTGTCAGAGGAGTTATTTACACATCAGTTGGAAGAAACAAGTGATGCGCAACCATTATTGCCAGAGGATGTAGATAACAGGGATATGTCTCAGTCAGGCAGCATTACACACATGGACGTACGGTGTGATGATGATGATGTTGTACCCGCTGCTGCTTCCTTTGCTGAGTTGTCCGTGGATGTCACGTGGGTGCCCGCTAGAAGAGAAGAAGAACAGGGGGAAAGTTCAGATGGGGAGACAGAGAGGAGGAGGAGACACAAGGAGCTAGTGGCACAGTCAGACAGCATGCATCGGCACCCGGGGTCAGCTAGACAGCACGCCAATCAACGCATGCTGTTGCCACCACCAGAATGCCGTCATTGCAGAGCTCAGCAGTGTGGCATTTTTTTTGTGTGTCTGCCTCTGACAACAGCGATGCCATTTGCAACCAGTGCCAAAAGAAACGTATTGGACATTAACCAATCACAAGCTTACGATCCCACAATGCATCACAATCCTTCCTCTCTGTCCTGGAGATAATTGAGAAGTAATCCAATTATCTCCAAGGACAGAGGCAAATCTCCATTAACCACATGTTGGTAAAAAGACATAAAATTACACAGTGTTACAATTACTAAATAAAACATATACATTCAACATATCCCCAGATAGCTTAGATCTGAGCGCACATTATTACCGAATGGCGCTCAGATCACATAAATACAGTTCAATCGCCATGGAGCCAAAGTCTTTTCCATAGTCTTTAGGTATACGAATGGGCTCCTTGGCTTAGCTATCTGGGGTAACACTGCTCACATAGGGAAAATAAAAGGTTTTTAATGCAGGGCCATAGTCCAGCGGCAAGAGGTGGGCAACCAGGCTCCTCCAGTGGCCAGTGGCGAGGTTGGTTCCGCCACAGGGTGAGATGTCCATATTAGTAAGAATAAAACCAAGGCCTCCTTTGCTCTCCTAAGAAAAACATCTAATATATTTATGCAAATCTCTCTGTTGATTAACACCAATAAAATCTACATTATTTAAATTACCCTTTTCTTCCTTCTCTTTCTCCCCTGTTAATAACTTGCAGGTCTCCTGAAATTATCCTGTGATTACCATTCTGGGAGGCTATAGACATGTGGTCTTTGGGTTGTATCACAGCGGAGCTGTTTATGGAATGGATGTTATATCCCGGAGTAAGTGAATATGATCCAATAGATACCTATGTCTGATAATAAGATCACAGTCAGAAATCCATCTCTTGTCACAGCCTAATCCATACAGTTTATTATAAAAGGTAATTACACTCCAGTTTTTAAACTTGATAATAAAGAAGAGGAAAAACCCTTCTGATGTGAGTGTGGCCAGCAACACAATGAGAAACCCAGCAGATGTGGTTATTACATAACATACTATCACATATTCTGCCTGTCTTTTTATAGTTAAATCATTCATATATTCATTGTACAATGCCAGTTCCCATTAATTTACCTCATTTCTGAAGTGTAACTATGCAAAATGTTAGTTATTGGTGGGTTGTGAAATCGCAGGTAATCAGACAGAGCAGAAGCTGTTGATTCGGGCTGTGTTACGGCTTTATTGGAAGGTGCCGGTACGGTACTTGTATTCATTGTTATAATCTCTCGCTTTCTCCCCGCAGATCCGATTCATCACCACCACTCAGGGATTGCCATCTGAACACATGCTGAACAGAGGAACAAAGACAGGTTATTACTTTAATAGAGGATTCCTCGCACTCATCATGGAGATTGAAGGTGGGACCTTAAATATTAACTTTATTTAAATAAAAAAATTATATTCAACCACGTCAGGACTAAAGGATTAAACAAATCCTGTGATATCATGACAGCGCTGGCAGTGATTAAAACGACACTCTAGGCGTTTCATTCTGTTAAACCAAATTAAGTTTCACCCACTAACATTCAGTTACTTTGGAAGTTTAGATGTGATAAAGCTTAGATAAATAACTGTTAATCTTGTTACTATACCCCTTTCTCAGACAAGTTTTCCCAACATCATGCTAATTAAACAATCTAAAGGCTGGGTAAGGTGTCGGTCCCATCCTTCCAGAACCTGGAAATCCATTGGGATTCTAAAGAACGTTTCATTGGATGGTTGTCTCATTCCTGAAATTAATGGTTTGTTTTTCCTCTTTTCTAGACTGTCAGAGAATACAATCGTGAGACTGGGGGTTATTCTGTCGAAAACAGGAAATATATCTTCAGCTGTCTTGATGACATGATGCAGGTACGACATTCCTGGGGATCACACAATCACCCCAAAATAAAGGATTATAACTTCCTCTTTAATATTCATTTCTAAAATGTGGAAGTACCGTTTCAATATCTTAAACAAGCATAAAGATCTCTTGTCTTTATATGAGTACCCCATTCTAAATTTTTTCAGCCCCCTCTTGCCATGAAATCACAATAGGTGCTAGCTAGAACCGAGAAGCAGCCAGGCCCCTTACTATACCACCTATACTCTTTAAGGGGATCCCATGACAATGCTATTTACCCCACTCAAAAACTCATCTTTTCTTTTCAGATAAATTTACCATCGGAGAAAGCGAGCAGTGATTTACTGGTGGAGATGGCAGACATGTGGCAGTGTCTGGCCCTGATAGAGCAGATGCTCACTATGGATCCAAAGAAGAGGATAACTCCCATGGGAGCTCTCAGCCATGCCTTCATCACAATGGCTCACCTAGAGCATTTCTCGCAGAGCTCATAGTACGTCATTTCCCTTGCTTGTGAATGGGACAGAGAAAATAGGATATATATCTTCTAGAATATGTAGAATTTCTAGATATTGTACAGGTAGCCTCTAACATTCTAGCTGTTAATTCCCCATGTTGGATGGTGCATCAGCTCAAAGCGTTTTTCTGCCTTTGGTGAGCAATGACTTTGGTGTCACAGTGTAACCTTTGTGCCACTTTCTGCATTTATAGTATTAAAAAGGATTGAGAGAGTACGATTCCCTTTAAACAACAGCTGGAGGATGTTTAGTGAAGGTGCCCTCCTCGTAGCTTCTCAGAAGCAGCTAAAATCATCCACTCCTCAGTCATTGGAAGGATGTTTTTATCCATCAATTTTTTATTTTTGTGTTTTTTTCCTTATATTATGTAATATTTTTATATTTTTTTTCTTCCCCTCATTTGTTCCCATCCTTCCATCACTTTCACTCGGTCATTTCTTCAACGCACTTTTCACTTCCTTTTTTCTATTTGACATTTTTCCTTTTCATATCATCTCATCCCCCTGTTCCTCTCTCTCTTTTCCCAGTGTAAATCCCTGCCGTCAGACCATGGAGCTCTGCGAACAGCAGGTGAGAATCTATTACATCGTTACATAGTGATCCTCGAAGAAAAAAGACTCAACTCCACCAAGTTCAACCTTTAAACTCATCTTTTTATGCTTAAGATCTAAAAGAGGGCAAACCCCCCCCCAAAAAAAACTAATTGAAGAGATGGTCAATTATGCCACCAAAAAGGGAAACTAATCCTTCTTTACTCCACAATAGCAATCAGATTTCTGCTTGAATCAATAACCTGTTTACTTCCATATTAATACGATCTATTGAATATTCTGTTTTTACATGTTTAGTGATTAGAATTTAGCCAATGACCCCCCCCTCCCCCCCCCCTCCATCCCCTCACCCATTAACAGAGCTGGAGGTTAACAAAGTCCTCTCACTCTATGTCTCCATTCCTTGAGTTGAACATTAATGTAATGAGTGGTCCCACCTTATGATTCCCACCAAACCTGTGAAAACTACTGGGGGTGTCCAGCATCCTGCAGGATACTTTACTACTTCCCCACCTTACTCTTAAATTAAAAAGAAAAACTATTAAAATATTCCTTTATTTCCCAGAGCTCATAAAAGTAGTTTATCTTAGAAGGATTTTTAAGAACAAATTCCTAGAATGAAAGAAGAAAATGTGAGTTTGTAGAAATTACCGAGCTATTTCGGGGCATTTCTTTTCTCCCTATTCTTATTTTTACTCTATATAATATATAACAGCAGGAAATGTGTCAGTTACCAGCGGAAACGGGCACCGAGGCTCAGGATGAGGACCATAAAACACCTCAGGAGGAAGAAGAAGGTCCAGAGAAGAAGATAAAAGAATATCAGGAGAGGCTTCTGAAACTAGTGATTGTTGGCTTCCAGTGAACACACAGTTACTTCCTATGTGTGCCACCTTCATACACTGTATATTCAGACACTGAGTGCAGATCACATAGCACCCTGTATCTGTGGTGACATTCTGTCATCAAATTAATATGGTGACCAGGTGTCATGTGACCAAGCTCATGTATTCCTTTCTTACAGGGGGATAAGCTTTACCCTTTGATATGGTAATTTGGTAAATCAATACCTTTTCAAGTCAAAAAAGAGAACCACTTCCCCCTATCTCCATTCCTTCCTGTTCCTTCTTGGCTGTGCTACTGAGCAGATATTTTAGTAGACATGGACTATTTTTTATCATATTGAACTGTGAGTGGGATCTGGTGATTTTATAAAATTTAGTTGTTATTGTTTGTTAGATTGTTGTTGCTGTTGTTGAGTTAGTTAGATTGTGTGTCATTATTTGTATTTTGTTGTTTTTTTGTCTCTGAATAAATATTTGTTAAAGTAGACGGACCATAGTTTACATGTGTATGCGTACATAATAATTTATAGAGTTTGGTCATTTACCACAGCATTCATCATTATCTGGGCTCCTTCTAACTCTCTGTTTATCAGCTACTTTCATTTTCTATATCTCTCTGTATAAAATAAAATACTCAGTATATCACATATTCTTTCTATGATTGGAGATACAGGACAATGGTAAAGGAAGTCATTAAATGAATACATTCTGATGTCTGTATATTTATTTTGATGTGTAGCAAACAAGATGGGTATAATCAGCAAAATATCCATCCGAACTGAGGATGAGCCCCTGGGAACGCTCGAGATCCCCACATCAGCCGAGATGGAGATTCAAGACCAGGTAAGGATGTACACAATGTGCTAGGTGGGTCTTTAATGTTTAGTGTCACTAGTTACGGACAAGAGGCAGAGATTTTACAAGGGATCGATTCTCTGACTTTCTTATAGCAGAGAAAGAAAGATGACAAACCTCTCCCCCATACAGAAAGAAAGATCTTAATACTGTTTAATACTATGGACCACGACTTGCAGTAATGGAGATAAAGTACTTATTTAGAGTAAATATTACATTAATTTACTTACTGTTTGATCATTTCGGTACTGGGTGTGTGTGATTTACCTCCTCACCATGTGTGTCACTGTGACACAGTATGCACACTATAACCGCACATTGCGTAGAACATTGTGTTGTTGACTTGTTATATGGTGTGTGTAATTTCTATTTAGATTCTCTCTTTATAGATACAATGTAGTCTGCACATCTTTCCGTCAGTGCTGATGGAGAGCAATGTTCAATGATCTCCTTAAATTAATTATGATATTAAGATGAAGTGGAAACGGTAGAGAAGACAAAGAAGAAAGGATGCCGCCTGCGACAGATGTTTTGAGCTCTGTGCTGCTGCTTCCCAAAGAAAGCAAAAAAAGTGAAGGGTTCCACCGATGGGAAATTTAGAAGAGATCATCGATCAAGAGGATGGACAGCGCAGTACGAGCAGCAGCATGGAGAGCGAAGCCGCAGCTTCCAGCCACTCCACCCAGCAATCTTCATCCATTAAACCTTCCTGCAGTTTGTGCCTGTACCCAGTTCATTTATTTATTGGAATATAATGACTAGGCAATATCGGACATTTTTGCAATGCAATTCTGAATTGTCAACTTGTCATAATTATATTATTATATCTCTATTAAAATAAATAAATAAAGTGAGAACGTGGTATTGATTGTTTTTCCTTTTCCAATATTGTATTAATATACAATAATATATCCTACTCTCTAACTCCCATTACTCCTGGGCGGCAGCAATGACTATAGTACATATCAGCCCCAACATTCAATAAAAAACAAAGAAAAGAGTTACTTGCGCTCTTCCCAAATCCCTATCCACATTTCAATACCTGGAACATTTATATGATAGTAAAACAATCTTATTCCATTGCTTGTTAGTAAAATATGTATTACAATCTGATTCCCATTTCTTAATAACATTAGGTTTGTCCATTGAGTCATTTTCCAAAATAATTTTATATGAATTTGAAATCAATCTATTCTGAGGATATGAGTCTACGAAGTTACCATTCCTTTCCAAAGAGGATATATAATGACTAATCTGTCAGTCTACATTTTATGGTTAGAAATTACATACACTGTGTCACGATTCCCGGGAACCCAACACGCTAACAGACACACACACACACAGAAAAGGTGCCGTACCGGACCTTAGAGTGGCCGGGCTAAGCACACACAGAATAGTCAGGAGACAAGCCGAGTCAGGGGAACCAGAAGACAGGATAACGATAAACAAGCCGAGGTCAAAGGGTAGGAGAAAGTCACAAAGTCAGTTTAACAAGCCAGAGAGTACGTAACCAGAAATCACAAGATCAGAATCAATACTATAAAGCAAAGACCACAACAGGGCAGTGAGTAACAGGAAAGGTAAGTATAAATACCCTAGGTTTAATTCTGATTGGATAACTTCCAATCAGAATTAACAATCACACGTGGGAGATATCTAAGCCTCCCACTGTGATTGTGGTACTGTTGCTTTAACGCCGGGTCACTCACGTGACCCCGGCGTTTGCATAAATTAACGGCCTTCCAGCGTGCAGCGTTATACATGCTGCCGCTGGGAGGCGTAAAGGATGCGAGCGGCGGAGAGGAGACGCCGCTCGCCGACAGGTAGGAGGAGGGGAGACCGCGGGCGGACCCCTGACACACTGTGTCTTATATGAAGAGCATTTTTATAGTCGACCAGAAAATTTCCTATTCTGGGGTAAAATATTTTTATGTAAGCCTGGAAGGAATTCTTTATTGAACGTTAAAGGCGTCAGTAATGCATTTTTCTGTCTAATTTCATTTTTTCCCTAGCCATCTCTTTATATTATTTTACACGTACAGGTTACAGTATGATTTTTTTATCTATTAAAAATTAAAAGCCAAGCCATGAGCAGCCTTTACAGGGACAGAAAAATAAGCTTGTTCTGGTTCAGTCCAATCTTTATTTGAATAATTCCAAGATATAACACGTGATAAATGAACGGCTTTGTAGCACCTTTCTATATCTGAAAGATCCAAACCTCCCTTATTTTTGGGCCTAGTTAGATAAGCATCACCTAAACAAGGCTTTTTTTATCCCTCCTTAGGAATTTCCCTATAATCCCTTTATATGTAGAAAATTAATTTTTTGGTACTTCAATATTTAGAGTTTACATAATATACAAGATTATTGAGATAATAATTATTTTGATAAAATTAGATCTTCCGAACCACAATATATTCATTTTGGTCTATTTTGGAATATCTGTTTTTATTTCCATAAGATGTTATATTCATACAACTTATGACATTTGTCAGACAGATATATACCAAGGTACTTCATTTTATCTCTAACCCATCTAAATTGAAAAGTAGCATGTAACTCTGAAATTTGAGGGTTGGTTACAAAAAATAGTAGGTCATCTGCAAAGGCAAATATGTTATATTGTCTTGCACCTATTGTCAGGCCAGTCATGTCTGGGTTGCTCGAATGGAGGTAATAAAAGGTTCCAATACCAAGGCAAATAATATTGGGGAGAGAGGGCACCCCTGGCGTGTTCCTTTCGATGAGGAAATTGGTCGAGATAAATGACCGTTGATACTATAACTTCTTTTCACACTGTATATCATAGGACAGCAGTGAGTGATACACTGTATATCATAGGACAGCACTGAGCAATATATATGTGGGAAGTTAACCTCAGTAAATGAAAATACTTTCTTAAGATTAAGGTTGTTTATAAACCTACTTGATCCAGCACACATTGGTCCACTGTCTGCAGCTGTTAGACAATCATTCTGTGTATGTTAGCACCTTCTGTGTTCCTCTTTGCCTCCCAACGATGGTGGATGGCAGTTTTTTCTTTCCGGCTAACGAGGGCAATCGCACATGTCGGTTATCAGACCAACGATGACAGAGGTGCGGCGTACTGACGTCTAAATTCCCGCAATGCGTGTATTGGTGGAGAGGAGTGTCTCCGGTGCTCGGATTTAAAAGGGTTTCTGGGGATTTAGCAGAATGGTGGAAGACTCACTGCTAATCAGGCTCATTACATGCCAGACCTGTTCTCCTACTCCTGTACCCACTACTTGTGCATATACAGCCTGGCCCAAACATAGGTATTCAGTTCAACCAATGAAATTCCTCACAACAGATCATATTTGTTACATTTACATTACAGTTACATTTCAAGTATTTAAATATCAATGTGACAGTTGGAAAGAATAGTGGAATGTTGCAACATTGATGGAAGACATATACAAATAAGCTACACTGTATACCTACGTTTGGGCCGTTCTGTGTATATATTGTGTGCTGGAAGCGCTGTTTAGTATATATACCTTTTATGACATATTAAAAGTGCTTAATTTTGTGATAACCGCAGCTATAACACTACAATATGCAATCTCTGTCAAATATATATGTTAAAATACTAGTTGTTATCCAGTGTTCCTGCAAAGCATCAAGGGGTTGTATGGTCCCTTACCATACAAGGCTGTTAAAGTGAGCCGTGCAATAGGCTGCATACCTGTGAGTATAATATATCTAAAGACACTATATATCTGGGTGCTAAACAATATCATACTATACATTTTATATATTTTCCGAATGATCTGCATAAGAACATCCAGGATAAGGAACCGTCTACGCTACTCTCTAAAGGGGGGGTTGTCCTAAGCAGACCCACAGGCCTGTCATACCAGAGCTAGGTGTATTAGCTCTGAAAATTGTGAGAGTTCCAATTTTAGGATTGGTGGGGTATGGTGGTGTACTTTTACTCTTTCGCACAGGGTTCTGGGCAAGATATCGCTCAGCGTAGAACCAAATGTTGATTTTAACCACAGATCAAGTGAGTAACAGGGATATATATATATATATAGTATATCTTTACTAAGTATACAATATATATAAATATATATTGTTTTACTGCCCCTCCTGGTTTTCCTTATAATGGTTACTTTCTCGCACTTGACCTGAGAACTGAATCGCAGGAAAATGCTCCTGTCAGTGTACTACATATATACATAATATTAAATTAAATATGCACAAATGCAGGTTCGGAATTCTCTTTGTAAGGATGAATACGCCATGTGTAAGGCACTGCTGGAGTTAAATAATGTACATACCGTATATACTCGAGTATAAGCCGACCCGAATATAAGCCGAGGCCCCTAATTTTATCCCAAAAAACTGGGAAAACTTATTGACTCGAGTATAAGACTAGGGTGGGAAATGCAGCAGCTACTGGTAAATTTCTAAATAAAATTAGATCCTAAAAAAAATATATTAATTGAATATTTATTTACAGTGTGTGTATAATGAATGCAGTGTGTGCGTATGTGTGTGTGTATGAGTGCAGCGTGTGTGTATGAATGCAGTGTGTGTATGAGTGCAGTGTGTGTGTGCATGAATGCAGTGTGTGTGTGCATGAATGCAGTGTGTGTGTGCATGAATGCAGTGTGTGAATGCAGTGTGTGAATGCAGTGTGTGCAGGGCCGGTGCAAGGATATTTGCCGCCGCAGGCAAAACATTTTTTGCCGCCCCCTCCCCCCCCCATATGTCCTGACTTCCCCTCCTCCTCCCTCAGTGGTCCTTACCTCCCCACCCCCGTGTTCCTTCACTCCCCCCCCAGTGGTCCTGACTCACCCCTCCCCTAGTGGTCCTTACTTCCCCCTCCCCTCCCCTAGTGGTCCTTACTTCCCCCTCCCCTCCCATAGTGGTCCTTATCCCACCCCCTCCCTCTCATAGTGGTCCTTATCCCCCTTCTCCCTTCCATAGTGTTCCTTATCCCCCCCATCCCTCCCATAGTGGTCCATATACCCCCCCCTCCCTCCCATAATGGTCCTTATACCCCCCTCCCTCCCATAGTGGTCCTTATCCCACCCCCTCCCATAGTGGTCCTTATACCCCCCATCCCTCCCATAGTGGTCCTTATCCCCCCTCCCTCCCATAGTGGTCCTTATACCCCCCTCCCTCCCATAGTGGTCCTTATCCCCCCCTCCCTCCCATAGTGGTCCTTATACCCCCCTCCCTCCCATAGTGGTCCTTATACCCCCCCTCCCTCCCATAGTGGTCCTTATCCCCCCCTCCCTCCCATAGTGGTCCTTATACCCCCCCTCCCTCCCATAGTGGTCCTTACCCCCCCCTCCCTCCCATAGTGGTCCTTATACCCCCCCTCCCTCCCATAGCGGTCCTTATACCCCCTCCCTCCCATAGTGGTCCTTAACCCACCCCCTCCCTCCCATAGTGGTCCTTATACCCCCCCCCCCATAGTGGTCCTTATACCCCTTTTTTATTATTAGTTTTTTTTTTATTATTTTATTTCTTTTTATTTATATTTTTTTTTTCGTCCCCCCTCCCTGCTTGATATATGGCAGGGAGGGGGGCTCTCCTTTCCTGGTGGTCCAGTGGCAGTTCAGTGGGGGGGAGAGGGGGGCTGTCAGAGCTGTACTTACCTTTCCTGCAGCTCCTGTCAGCTCTCTCCTCCTCTGCGCCGTCCGTTCTGCTCTTCTGTCAGCTCACAGTGTAAGTCTCGCGAGAGCCGCGGCTCTCGCGAGACTTACACTGGGAGCTGACCGAGGTGCTGAACGGACGGCGCGGAGGAGGAGAGAGCTGACAGGAGCTGCAGGAAAGGTAAGTACAGCTCTGACAGCCCCCCTCTCCCCCCAGTCTGTATTATGGCAATGCAAATTGCCATAATACAGACTCTGACTCGAGTATAAGCCGAGTTGGGGTTTTTCAGCCCAAAAAATGGGCTGAAAAACTCGGCTTATACTCGAGTATATACGGTACTTTGCCTGGAATTGGCTGGAAGTATGTTGCTCAAAATACAAAGAACAAAAAAAAAATAACTTTGTATACAACCAATAGCTACCTTTTAGCTGTGGGTTCTGGATGTGACACACACACTCTGCATCCACTTTACACACAAACACACACACACTCTGCATCCACTTTACACACAAACACACACACACACACACACACACACACTCTGCATCCACTTTACACACAAACACACACACACACACACACACACACACACACACTCTGCATCCACTTTACACACAAACACACACACACTCTGCATCCACTTTACACACAAACACACATACACACTGCATCCACTTTACACACAAACACACAGACAAACTGCATCCACTTTACACACATACACACTGCATACACTTTACACACATACACACTGCATCCACTTTACACACATACACACTGCATCTACTTTACACACAAACACACAGACAAACTGCATCCACTTTACACACAAACACACAGACACATTGCATCCACTTTACACACACATACACAGACACACTGCATCCACTTTACACACAAACACACAGACACGCTGCATCCACTTTACACACAAACACACATACACACTGCATCTACTTTACACACAAACACACAGACAAACTGCATCCACTTTACTCACAAACACACAGACAAACTGCATCCACTTTAGAAACAAACACACAGACATACTGCATCTACTTTACACACAAACACACAGACAAACTGCATCCACTTTACACACAAACACACAGACACATTGCATCCACTTTACATACTTTTTCATGAAAAGTTGTGCCTTTTTCCATGAAAGGTTTTTTTTTTTTTCTTTTTTCATGATAGGCTGTGCCTTTTGTTCATGAAAAGTTGTTCTCTTTTTTTTTTGGTTCTTGAAAAGTTGTGCTTTTTTAAATTCTCTGCATGTATGCAGTTTCCACTCTATTGATAAGTATACATATTGTTTTCACACTGTTTAGCACACCCTGCACTTTCCTACGTTAGTGAAGACCAAATAAAGGCCCACCAGGGTGCAGGGCCCACCATAACTATACCTAGATGCAGGGTGGCCAAATGAGGGCCTAATGAGACGTTACAGGTGCATATTGATACAATTAATGTTAAAATATATGATTAGACCGGTTGCAATGTAGTATGTTATTGGTGACACCCAAATGGCAGACCTAGTTCGTGGCATGTCTTGGTTTGAAGTGTAAAATAACATTTAGATGAGGGCCGTGAATATGTCCATATAATTATAGAACAGACATAATTATGACCAACATTATGTTACGGTACACTTGACCAGGCCTGTGATGAGCCCAGAAAGGACTTAAGCAATGTAAGTAGTGATGGACAGTGAAATAAGATTATTAACAGGCAGTACCATAAATGATTAACACATGTATACGCCCAAGGAGGCTGGGTGAACACAAGTAACAAATGCTGATATGCTCAAAGCTGACAAGTATAACCAAGGACCTATGGGCCGACAATAATAATCTGCAAATATGAAAAACTAAATATATGGCATAGCATTAATTAAACATTAAAATGCAGAGTGACTAAATTATTTGCATATGAAAAAATTGATATGGCCAAATGAGGGCCGAATACAGTAAGCAGAATGCATGAACCTAATTGAGGTATCACTATGATGCTATGTATGATTAAAA
Source organism: Pelobates fuscus (assembly GCF_036172605.1). NCBI lineage: Eukaryota > Metazoa > Chordata > Amphibia > Anura > Pelobatidae > Pelobates > Pelobates fuscus. The sequence goes on along the minus strand of NC_086321.1, from coordinate 16,975,401 downwards.
AAGGCCAAACTCACGTTCGTAGTGAAAGTCGCCATATCCAAATGAGGGCAGAATATGGATTGAACTGCAAATGCCTCCCTAGTTAGTGAAAGGCTTAACATGGGGCGAATACATGTTAAATGTCAGGGATAGCATGGCCCAAAGCAGGCTTTTGTTGTAATAAACGCGCAAACAGCGACAGGAAAACCCACGGCTGGGCCGGACGCGGCAGTGCCCCATTTTCACTCTGTCACTTACAGTTTACCCAAAATGTGACTGTACGCCCTCTTTCCTGCATTTCCGTGTTTGGGGGTAGGGGGAGAGGAGAGAAAGGGAAATCTGATCATATGTTTATAAATAGACTTCAGTTTTCAAAATTGGTACAATAATATATTTAAATGGCCTATGGTGAATAATAGATGTATTTAAATTAGAAACATTAAAGAACACTAAATATCAGAACACTCCCCCCTCACCCCCCAATTTATACCCTGATCTTTACTTAGATCTATTTATTTTGCCTGTAGCTTTTATACAGAGTCTCACCACGAGCAGTGTATGGGTTTAAAGACACTTTCATTGTTCGCAAGACATGAAAAATTAATTTTACCCTTCATTACCCTGATGGTCTGAACGAACCTGTGTTGTCCTAAATCTAATTTGTAGAATGGTAGCATGCAGATTATTACGTTTTGCTGGATGCAATACTCAGTCCCCAAAGATAAATAAGAAACACACTTTCCCCTCTGACAGTGTGTTTTATGAGTTAAACACACATTCGTATCTGCAGTGAGAGTCTGTTAATTCATAGAATAAAATAAGATGATTTATTTCGTTTTAGCACAAGTCTTACAGGGCTTTCCATAATGTACTGCTTGATGTTGAATAGAATATATTACGCCACTCCTGAGACTTAATATATTACATACTATGTATACCATTGGATATCGCTTTTATAGAAGAATATCTGAGGTTTATTTACTAAACAGTGATCTATCGTACATTGAAAACAAGTTGCAAAATGTAGGCACAAAATGCTGATTTGGAATAAATATTGCAACTAAGCTTCAGTCACAGCCCCTCTCTGTCTCAGAGATTTTTTTTTTACCTGAAGCTGAAGGAAACAAGGTGACTTGTTACTGTAGGACCCACCTAAGAGGTTTGCCTTGACGTGGGTTTTTACATCTAATGGCAAAATATGAATAGGGATGTTGGATAGAGCCCAAGAAAAGCTATTCTTTGGTTTTTATTGTATGTATTGGGGTTGATGTGTTCTATGGTCATTGCTGCCGCCCAGGAGTAGTGGGAGTCTGAGCGCAGGACATATTTTTGTGTATCAGTCACAGCTTGGCTATTTTAACCTGAAAATTCTAGTTCTGATTTTTAATTGCTATATAATTTGCTATTTAATGAATAAGCTCCTGGGGATCCCTGGCCATCTACAGCCCGGCCCTCACTGGGGGTGTGGCTAAGGCAGACATTCCACACTTCCTTTTAGCTATACCAATTCATACAAGCAATAGGCACTGTGATACGCTGAAAATGATCAGCTGACACTCTCATCCAATCACAGGTGCTTATTACTGCTCAGGCTAGTGCTTCCTTATTAACCAAAGCAGCACAGAGAGGGGATGGGCAGTTGATGAGTTTCCTTTAGTATTAACACATTAAAAACTGATTGATGCTGAATGGAATGACAGTGCCAGGGGTCTAGAACCACTTCAGTTACAGTGCCTAAGAGTCCCGTTAATGCGGTTACCCCTATAAACACAGTTTTTTTGCTAATTCCAAGTAAATAACATTATATAGAATGCACTTGTGGCTGTCATACTGTTGCATGGCCATTTAAATTACTTGATTGACATCATCACTAAGTAGACAGTTTTATTATAGAGCTAGATATCCATGCTCTCTGCTGCTGTTTAATTCATTGTCTGATTTCCGCTGCTCCTACTGGGATCTATTACTGCTGGCTATGGGGTTCGGGAGGATGTTACGTTGCAGTTATACCCCCATTTGTTTGGTGAAGCACTCAGTGGACTGGGGGAGTGCTGGTAGAGTGCAAGTGATGTTACACTGGGAGATGCGTTACATTCCCATTGTTAATGTTTATTTTAGTCGTTCACATTGTTTAGCTATGTCTGGTTTTACAAAGTGTCCATGTCGGTGTGTGATGTGTAGGTCACACAGGCCCCCCATTCTAGGCTAACTGCAACATCATTCTCATGTGGAACACGTGGAAATTGATGGTTGGTTACTTTGTTATCAGTGCTGGTAACATTTGTAACAGGACATCAGAAAACCAATAGTTATTGAGATAATTAATTGTACAAAAACATGGTGGTCAGAAAAAAACATGATGGTCAGAAAAATACCTGCCACCCAGTCAGGGCCGGCCTGTCCATTGGCCCCAGCGGGGCAATTGCTCCCGGTGGCACTGTGACAGGGCCCAAGTTGCCTATTTGCACATATATATAGCGAGTACCAGTATATTTATGTGCTGTTACAGGCCCTGCTGGTGTATACAGTGAAGAGGGAGCCCTGAGAGTGATCTTACAATCCCCAGCAGGAGCAGGTATTCTTCTCTCACGAGTCAAGAGAGCGTTACCACGGGTTGCCATGGCAACACTCTGGCAAATTGTCTACCATTCGGAGCGTTGCCATGGCAGCCCGTGGTAACACTCTCTCGGCCTCGCGAGAGAAGAGTATTTGCTCCTGCTGGGGATTGTAAGATCACTCTCAGGCCTCCCTCTTCACTGTCCTCCAGCTCCACTGGACCACATTGGAATTATGTATCCCACCTCCCTGCCCACCAGTAAGGTGCAGGCAGGGGGGAATAGGTGCAGGGAGGGGGGGGGATAAGTGCAGGAAGGGGGGGAATAAGTAAGTACAGGGAGGGGGGAATAAGTGAGTGCATGGAGGGGGCAATAAGTAAGTGCAGGGAGGGGGAATAAGTTAAAATAAAAAAAATAAAAAACTGCTCACCCCCACAAATTTACTTATCACCACAAACACACACTGCATGCACTTCACTAACACAGTCACTGCATCCACTACACACACACACACACTGCATTCACTATACACACACTGCATCCACAACACACACTGCATCCACTACACACACACTACATCCTCTATACACACACACTGCATCCACAACACACTGAATCCACTACACACACACTACATCCTCTATACACACACAATGCATCCACTACACAAACACACACACACACACACGGACACTGCATCCACTACACAAACACACACACTGCATCCACTACACACACACTACATCCACTATGCACAAACACTGCATCCACTACACACACACACACACACACACAACATTCACAATACACATACACACTGCATCCTCTATCCACATGCTGCATCCACTTATATACACACACACTGTGCATCCATTATACACACACACACGCAATGCAATACACACACACACTGCATCCACTGCTTCCACTACACAAACACACATACTGCATCCATTTTGTTGCGGGGGGCAGCAGTACATGGCCCCGTCCGTCATCCCTTTGATGCAGTGCAGTTGTCCTGTACTCAGAAAAACACCCCCAAAGCACAATGTTTCCACCTCCATGTTTGACAGTGGGGATGGTGTTCTTGGGTTCATAGGCAGCATTCCTCCTCCTCCAAACATGACGAGTTGAGTTGATGCCAAGGAGCTCGACTTTGGACTCATCTGACCACAACATTTTCAGTTCACCTCTGAATCATTCAGATGTTCATTGGCAAACGTCAGATGGGCCTGTACATGTGCTTTCTTGAGCAGGGGGGCATTGCGGGTGCTTCAGGATTTCAGTCCCTCACGGCATAGTGTGTTACCAATTGTTTTCTTGGTGACTATGGTCCCAACTTCCTTGAGATCATTAACAAGATCCTCCTGTGTAGTTCTGGACTGATTCCTCACCGTTCTCATGATCATTGAAACTCCACGAGGTGAGATCTTGCATGGAGCACCAGACCAAGGGAGATTGACAGTTATTTTGTGTTTCTTTCATTTGCGAATAATCGCACCAACTGTTGTCACCTTCTCACCAAGCTGCTCGGTGGTCTTGTAGCCCATTCCAGCCTTGTGTAGGTCTACAATCTTGACATCTCTGACATCCTTGGACAGCTCTTTGGTCTTGACCATGGTCGAGAGTTTGGAATCTGATTGATTGCTTCTGTGGACAGGTGTCTTTTATACAGGTAACGAGCTGAGATTAGGAGCACTCACTTTAAGAGACACCTGGGAGCATGAAATCTTGCTGATTGATAGGGGATCAAATACTCATGTAGCAGAACCCCTTTTTGGCTGTCCCATCTATTGTTTTATTGTTGGCACTGCAGAGGTTTTTCATATGCCTGGAGTACACAGAATTACATGTCACTATCTATGGCCATACTTTGTTCGGTATACGAACAAAGTACCGAACAACCGGACCACCCTGATGTACAGAATACATGTAATTTACCTCCCTGATCGCTTCTCATATTCCTTTTTTACATACGAACACGCTGCTACATTCCCTGGGTGGCCGCCATTTCGGCAGCCGAACACGTGGCGGTGGCCATCTTAAACCCACGAACAGCGGTGTTTGGTCGTCGAGTGTCTGGAACTCAAAACGGACACTCGACTAGCCGAACACCGCTAAGACCTCCAGGGCTGCAGAAAACACCGAAAGAAACCCACGAACGGCCCGTCGTTCGGTAGGATGAATCCCACGAACTAGGGGATTCATCCGCTTACCGACCACATTATGTATGGTATAGCCTTTCAGAACTTTTGGGGCACGAATTGAGACCGACCGCAGGGCCAGATCTCATGGAACAATTTTCGGCTACTTTACCCATGCGGTCGGTCAAAACTTTACCATCCTATAACTCCCGAACCCCGAGTCTGATCTGGGTGATTTATGGATATGTTTCTCACCCAGATCAGGGCTTCCAGGGGGTACCATATTTAAAGGTATATCCCACATATTTGGGGTAGATCTAAAAAGTGGGGAAAAGTATGTGCATTATAATTGTGTTAACTGTGAAGCTAAGGGGAGGAGATGTGTGGGAGGTAACGTCTGTATGATTAGTGTAATGCATAATTGATGTGAATCCCTCCCTTGCATGGGAGAATCTCATAAAAGCAGGAATGTTGCCATTAAACTTCAGTTCTACTCCTGATACTGTGTGTCGTCCAGTGATTGGGAAAGGTGATGGGATACTATTGGATTTTATTGCTGATTGTGCTGGATATTCTCTTGGATTTATTACTTGTTCCTGCATCCTCTGGATATATTGGTGGAGTTAAACTGTGGGAAATCAGCTCTCCGCTACAACTCATTTCACTCATTGACATGCAAATCAATTTATAACTTTTTGACATGTGTTTTTCTGGATTTTTATGTTGTTATTCTGTCTCTCACTGTTAAAATACACCTATCATGATGGGGCGGGGACGGAGCGCCGAGCGGGACGGTCGCACACAAGCACAGCTCCTGCAAAACAGCGACGATAAAACAAAATAAACATGATTAACTGCTTTAAAACCGACCACTAGTGAAGACACCTAGAGCACAGGGACTGCTGGATCCAGGGTGAGGCTGGCTCAACAAGCTTCAGTCCCTGGGCGGAGATAATCTTGTTGCCCCAGGCGAGGCCTTCTCCGGCGGTGAGTGGGGCGGACGGCCGCTGCCCCACTATCCTGCAACACAGAACCCAGCCTGAGGCACATACCCAGGTGGCTCCAGACCCGTTCCCCCCCTCTGGACCGGTGGGGGTGATCCCGGTCCCCTCCCTGTGGCCCTGCATACACCATCACACAACAAGCCGAGGGGTTCAAGTGAAGCGCCCAAGATGGCGGAAACCACGTGCGCGGGAAGCAAGGGGAGAACCTGCTCCCTTACCATGCTCCTAACGGAGGCTCCAACATCCCGATCCTGCAACATGGTGAGGCAGAAAAACTCTTATATGCCCCCACAGCTAAAAGACATCAAGCTCCCAGCCATACCTGACAACAGCCGCTAGATGATTGAAAGCGGCAGGCTCAACAACACATGGCCGCTACTCCAGGGAACCCAGAGAACTGCATGGATGGACTATGCTAGAATACCTACTCTGTTGGAATCTCGCTCACTGCAACACGAAACAAGCAGAGCAGATATAGGCTAAACGTGGGACTCCCTCTATTGATGCGGTCTCGGGACCACCATGAAGCCGTCCCTCTCCCACGGAGGAAGCTCGAGTAACCCCCTGATACACAAGGGTCACAGGACTTTTACAGCGACCTACCTAGCTCTAACTTGCATACTAGTACATAGCTTGTTTTATGTGGTGACCATATGTACACAAAATCGGCACGGCACTCATGAACACGCACCCACATAGGTGTCACTACATCCCAAGAAACGCACAAACTAGCACACCGCAACCATATAGCAGCAAGACTTAACGCGACAAACAGAATTAACAAAGCAAGACACTGATCTGCCGTAATGGTGACCTAGGTGCAAACGTCTTCCCTCTCATAACATGCAGGGCTACATACCTAATCATAACACTAAGCGAGAATGTTCAATACACATGTAGCCTAGCACGTTTATTGCAAACTGCGGATGTCTTATAACCTGTTATCTTCTGTCATTTTCATATCCTGTCATTTTCATGTTTTAAAACAAAAATTGTGCTGTTTAAACTGCCACATGTTGAAATGCTGACAAACCACTTGCAGAAGCTGTCGTGGCGCTGCACGCTTTATCATTATTTCACGCACCAGTAAAAATAAAGAATTTAATAAAAAAAATACACCTATCATTAAAATTATAGACTGATCATTTCTTTGTCAGTGGGCACATGTTCAAAATCAGCAGGGGTTCAAATACTTTTTTCCCTCGCTGTATATTTATATATATATACCATGACTTTGAATCTTATTCCAAAGATGTCCTTTATTTGTCACCAAACTATGGAACTGCTGTCAAAGGAGGGGGTACATCCGTACATATGTATTCAAAGCAACACATCTTTTCATAATAGAGGACTATATTAAAGGAACACTGAACACCATAATCAGTTTAGCTTGCTGAGTGTGTCCTCTTTTTTATTTTTAAAAAGTTCTGTTTTTAATAGGAATTTGTGCTTTTAAAAATTAACTTTGTTACACAATGAATCAATTAATCAATCAAACAGACATTCCTGTTACTTCCTGGTTTGGTTAGCTCAGTGGAGCTAAACTCAAGAGGCAAGAATTGCCCAAAGCACTTGCCTTGCAAAGACTTCTCATTGAGCTGCATTGGAAAGTCTGGGATTGGACAGCCATAGAAAGTCTGGGCAGGGTTAGAATGGGGGAAGGGGGGGGGGGTTGCCAAGGCTGCAGACAAGAGAGCTGCAGCTTTTGGAAAATGTCTCTTGATATACCCCATGAGATGTTAGTTTCGTAAAGTTTTTAGCGTCCTGTAGATGAATTCAGTCATGTTAATTAGAACTGACAAGTCTTAATACACACGTTAGGACCATTCAAGCCCTGATTATCACTGATAATATCTTCTCTACATCTTGCATTTGCCATAAGCCTAAAAAGTATTTGCAAATAATGTCATAAAGGAAAATTAAGGCACATGTTCTGGTAGTGACAATAAAGATACAACCATCATGAATATATTTTAAAGTCAATAGGCTCAATCAAGAAGGAAGACATCCCAGATGATTTGGTCAATTACTTTGAAAGCACCGAATATTAGACATGTTCATTCAACATTGTCACAGTTGATATTTTAAAGCAGATTAAGCAGGTGCCTCACATTGATATAGCATGAAACTCATTTATAGTTATATTAACTGATTATAATTCTATTTAAATTAATGTCAAGGTTTTTGGAACAGAATTTATTATCAGAACTGAATAGTGAAGCCGGTTTTCTAACGGACGCACTTTTCTTCTCTGGAAAGATTTCTTAATTAAAAAAAACAAACAAACAACAAAACTACATTCCTAAATCCATATGGTTGTATATCTGTTGCCATGTAATAAAAAAATGAAATATTATAAAATGTCCCAAATCAGAGTCACTTCTCATAGAAGATGAATGAGTTATCAGAATTTTAAGCCATAAGGAATAATCAGCTATAATGATATAATGAACAAATCGAAAAACCTTCTAATCCAGAATCTCCATCATAGGTGCCAGGTAACGATAACATTTTACTTTTCTGTAATTAAAGTATTTATTAAAAGTTTTTTCTAATACAGAAATGGTGAATATAAAAATAAGAGTCATGTATGCCTACATTCCAGAAAACCACCCAAAAAGAGCATATTTCAACCCAGATATTCTATCCAGGAGGTACGAGGAGAGCAACAACAAGAATAGATCTAGAGAGCAGAGAGAAGAGATTAGAAAATAAAGGAAGGGGAGAAGGGAGGAAAAGAAGAAGGGAAGATAGGAATAATTGTAGGTGAGCTTCACCCCAGAGACGCCAATGACACTTAACTTCTATTAAAAGAAAAACCAAAAAACAACAAAACTGATACTCATAATAAAAAAGACAAAATCCCCTCTGAGAAAGTCAATGTTCTCTGTTGACACATTTAATCCATACGATTGAAGCAGATTTGGCACTCGAGGTGTAATAGAGTTGATAAGCTGCTTACAGATGGATTTAAAAAATTGCATTTAATACAATTGAATAATTAATTAGATAATTAGCTCTCTGATTATAAATGTGTTTAAACATTTCTGTGTGGTATTCTATCATTTCCGTGTGTGATATCTGAATGAGTATTTAAATAAAGAAGTAATAGTATCCCTAATCTCAGAACAGTTATAAAAATGAAACGATTAATTTACAGAGGAAGAGATTAAGGTTTACATGAGATCCATAAAAACATTCCAGTTTTATGAGTAAATATCTTTATTTGTATCGTTAGTATCCTTGCCTGGAAATTATAGACCTGTGAGCTTAACTTCTGTGGCTGGAAAAATATTTGAAAGGTTATTAAGGGATAATATTCAAGAATTCCTTGAGAAGAATATGGTTATCAGCAAAAATCAGCACGGTTTTATGAAGCACAGGTCATGTCAAACTAACTTGATTGCGTTCTACGAAGAAGTAAGTAGAAGTATAGATCAGGGTGTTGCAGTGGATGTGATCTATTTGGATTTTGCCAAGGCATTTGATACAGTTCCACACAAAAGATTAGTGTTCAAACTCAAGGAAATCGGTCTCGATGAAAATGCTTGTTCTTGGGTAGAACATTGGCTTAAAAACAGAATACAAAGAGTTGTCGTTAATGGTAAATTTTCAAGCTGGACAGAGGTGGCAAGTGGTGTCCCTCAGGGGTCTGTTCTGGGACCCCTTCTATTTAACATTTTTATAAATGATCTTGAAGACAGCATTGAAAGTCATGTTTCAGTGTTTGCAGATGACACAAAACTTTGTAAAATAATACAATGTGAGCAAGATATTACTTTGCTGCAGAAGGATTTAGATAGACTGGAGGACTGGGCACTCAAATGGCAGATGAAATTTAATGTTGAAAAATGCAAAGTTATGCACTTCGGCGTAAAGAATACACAAGCAATGTATACCCTTAATGGAAGTGAATTAGGGATAACAACACACGAAAAGGACTTGGGAATTGTTATAGACAACAAACTATGCAACAATGTGCAATGTCAATCAGTAGTGGCCAAGGCCAGTAAGGTATTGTCATGCATGAAAAAGGGCATTCATTCTCGGGACGAGAATATCATTTTGCCTCTCTATAAATCACTGGTAAGACCACATATTGAATATGCTGTGCAATTTTGGGCACCTGTTCTAAAGAAGGATATCATGGCACTAGAAAAAGTGCAGAGGCGGGCTACAAAATTAATAAAAGGAATGGAACATATCAGCTATGAAGAAAGGTTAACAAATTTAAACCTATTTAGTTTAGAAAAACGTCGCCTGAGAGGGGATATGATAACATTATACAAATATATTCGGGGCCAATACAAACCATTGTGTGGAAATCTATTCACAAACCGGACTTTACATAGGACACGAGGCCATGCGTTTAGACTGGAAGAAAGAAGATTTCGTCTAAGGCAAAGGAAAGGTTTTTTTACTGTAAGAACAATCAGGATGTGGAATTCTCTGCCTGAAGAAGTGGTTTTATCAGAGTCCATACAGATGTTCAAACAGCTACTAGATGCATACTTGCAAAGACAGAATATTCAAGGATATAATCTTTCAATGTAGGGTAATAACTGCTTGATTCAAGGATAAATCTGACTGCCATTCTGGGGTCAAGAAGGAATTTTTTGTCCTAGCTTGTTGCAAAATTGTGCTTCAAACTGGGTTTTTTTTTTTTTTTGCCTTTTGGATCAACAGCAAAAAACAGGTGTGAGGAAGGCTGAACTTGATGGACGCAAGTCTCTTTTCAGCTATCTAACTATGTAACTATGTAACTATGTAACTATGTGCAATTCGTTTCGGTCCGAATATGTATTCAGATGAATTTCGGGAAATTCGGACATTTGGGTACTTCCGAATGTCCGAATTGCTGAAGTGCCGAATTGCCGAAGTGCCGAATTGCCGAGGTCCCGAAGTTCCAAAATGACCGAATGTCTGAAGTGTCGAAGTGCCGAAGTTCCGAAGTTGCCGAAGTTCCGAAGTGTTGAAGTGCCGAATTGCCGAAGTCCCGAATTGCGAAAATTCCGAATTTCAGGATGCCGAACTGAACCGAAAATTTTTACCATGCACATGCCTAATCGTTAGAGTGTAATAGTGACAATTTAGACTATTGTCCCCCCCATACCCTGAAAAGAAGCATCAACTTACCTCATATCCAGTGGTGAGAATCCTTGCTGCCCATCTGCCTCTCCCACCGATAGATCAGCAGGCAGGTAGGTTAATTCATTATTATTATTATTTAAAAATTCAACCACTAACGTGGTGAATGATATTAACACGTCTATGGATGTCATAGTTTATTATTTAACTCCACAGCTACTGGCTATGGGTTTATTATTTAATACATCCAGTCCCACAACTCAAGAGATGGCAAATAATTAACTGGTTGTTTCACCATTCATTAGTTAACCCCACTCATGGCACACAGGGTGAAATGCATATTAATTGAATTATCTATGGGTGGTTAATTACAGATGGGTGTCCATTACATGTTTAACCTTCATGTCATGAGCAGGAGAGAACTATATTGTCTATTTACTATGTTTGCTAGTATAAATTAATGGTTGGACTGTGTGATCCTCTATCAAACATTTGCTATCAAAACAGCTAACACAAAGTATAAACTAAATATGAATACCGCACTCAATAAATGACATTAAATGATTGTTAAACCTATGTTCAATTTCATAGTATTTATTGAAAAGCTTATAAGAATAATTCATAAAGTTAATGGTATTTCATCAAAGTAGCACAAAATTCATCCTATATACTCCAACTATATATATATATCTATCTAGACACAGTATCTTCCTATGTTCAATGAATAGTTCAAAGTCTGTACATCTGTATACGTTAATAGGTGATTTTAAGCGCAAAAATAAAGCAAGAATCGTGTGGGAAAAATGAAAAAATAAAACGGTGAAATAAGAGAAAACTCTAGGAAAATCGAAAAAAGTGTAAAAAATGAAAAAAATGAAAAAAATGAAAAGAATGAAGAAATGAAAAAAATGAAAAAAATGAAAAAAATGAAAAAATGAAAAAATGAAAGAATTGAAAAAAATGCAAAATAAAATAGTGGATTGAAGTCAATCGTAGGTCTTTCCTGTGAATGCCCATTCACAGGAAAGCCCTACGATTGACTTCAATCCACTTGCCCATTCACAGGAAAGACCTACGATTGACTTCAATCTACTTACAGCAGAGCCTTACGATTGACTTCATTCACCACAACAGATTTGACCAGCTACCAGCTGATACAGGGTGGCGATCACTTTTTCTACAATCAGGAATCCGGAATCCGTTCCATCCCTTCCATTCAGACCACCTTTCACAGACTACAGAATCTTCCCACAGGATACAGCATAAAAGACGACATTGGTGAGATCAACCCACAGATAGTGGGTAACATATAGTGCACTATATATTGGACTGTCATTTATCAGGACTTTAGTATTTTGCATTTTTTTCAATTCTTTCATTTTTTCATTTTTTCATTTTTTTCATTTTTTTCATTTCTTCATTCTTTTCATTTTTTTTCATTTTTTACACTTTTTTCGATTTTCCTAGAGTTTTCTCTTATTTCACCGTTTTATTTTTTCATTTTTCCCACACGATTCTTGCTTTATGTTTGCGCTTAAAATCACCTATTAACGTATATAGATGTACAGACTTTGAACTATTCATTGAACATAGGAAGATACTGTGTCTAGATAGATATATATATATAGTTGGTGTATATAGGATAAATTTTGTGCTACTTTGATGAAATACCATTAACTTTATGAATTATTCTTATAAGCTTTTCAATAAATACTATGAAATTGAACATAGGTTTAACAATCATTTAATGTCATTTATTGAGTGCGGTATTCATATTTAGTTTATGATATTGATTAGGAGGTTTTTTGTGGGGTTATACCTCGAATACCGGCACCTAACACTTAATTGAGTGCCAGCACATATTGTTTTTTTGTAACACAAAGTATAGACAGAAGTTTATGACCAATTTAATGAGAACGTTGTTTGGGGCACATCAGATTCCTTTTAAGCTTTCAAAACAAGAGAGTTGAAGAGAAGAATGAATGTACCTGGAAACCAGAGAATATCTGAATGTACCTTTCCTGGTTAAACACTAAGTTATTAATAATATTTGGCTGTACCTAAAAGCTTATGGAAGTCACCCCCTAAGACCACATACGGTATAAGGACGTAGATACATTTGCCAATAGTGTCAGGTCCCACTCCCTAGTACTGGGTTGCATACCTAATTGCAGTGGTGTATCTTGGTTTTGTGCTGCCACCCAACCCTTACCCCCTGCCCCGCCTTCTAAATACACACACATTCACTGACAGATACGCATACACTAGCTAACAGACACACACAGTCAGACACACACAGTCGGACACACACACACACACACACACTAACAAACACACACAGTCGGACACACACTAACAAACACACACAGTCGGACACACACACTAACAGACACACACAGTGAGACACACACACTAACAAACACACACAGTTGGACACACACACACTAACAAACACACACAGTCAGACACACACACTAACAAACACACACAGTCGGACACACACACACTAACAGACACACACAGTGAGACACACACACTAACAAACACACACAGTCTGACACACACACTAACAAACACACACAGTCGGACACACACACACACTAACAGACACACACAGTGAGACACACACACTAACAAACACACACAGTCGGACACACACTAACAGACACACACACTAACAGACACACACACTAACAGACACACTGTCGGACACAGTCAGACACACACACACACACTAACACACACAGTCACAGACACACACACAGTCACAGACACACACACTAACAGACACACACATACACACTAACTCACACACACACTAACAGACACACACACACTAACAGACACACACACTAACAGACACACACACACACTATCAGACACACACAGTCAGAGACACACACACACTCACATTAACACATTTTTTTTTTTTACTCCCCCCCCCCTACCTTTGCTGGGGGTGGGGGAGTTCTCCCATTCCCTGGTGGTCCAGTGGCTGCAGGACGGCACTGGCGGGCAGGATGGGCGGCCGGCGAGGGAGCACTTCCCCTGAGCTCTCTGCTGAGCTCCCTCGCGCGCCGCCCGCTCCCAGCCTCACTGTGCGGCACGCGAGGGAGCTGAGCGGACAGCACAGGGGAAGTGCTCCCTCGCCGGCCGCCCAGCAACCAGCCCAGCATGTCTGTTAGCCGCAAGGCTAACAAGACATTTGCCTCGGGCATTTGGGGGCGGCGTTTTTTGCCGCCCCCTGGAAAATGCCGCCCAAGGCAAATGCCTTGTTTGCCTCGCGGCTAATACGCCCCTGCCTAATTGGTATGGTTAGAGTTGTGGCAACTGACATTTAATGTGGATAAGTGCAAGATAATGTCCTAACCTCAACATCTGAGGAAAGGGATTTAGGGGTGATTATTTCTGATGACTTAAAGGTAGGCAGACAATGTAATAGAGCAGCAGGAAATGCTAGCAGAATGCTTGGTTGTATAGAGAGAGGTATTAGCAGTAGAAAGAGGGAAGTGCTCATGCAATTGTACAGAACACTGGTGAGACCTCACTTGGAGTATTGTACGCAGTACTGGAGACCGTATCTCCAGAAGGATATTGATACTTTAGAGAGAGTTCAGAGAAGGGCTACTAAACTGGTTCATGGATTGCAGGATAAAACTTACCAGGAAAGGTTAAAGGATCTTAACATGTATAGCTTGGAGGAAAGACGAGACAGGGGGGATATGATAGAAACATTTAAATACATAAAGGGAATCAATACAGTAAAGGAGGAGACTATATTTAAAAGAAGAAAAACTACCACAACAAGAGGACATAGTCTTAAATTAGAGGGACAAAGGTTTAAAAATAATATCAGGAAGTATTACTTTACTGAGAGGGTAGTGGATGCATGGAATAGCCTTCCAGCTGAAGTGGTAGAGGTTAACACAGTAAAGGAGTTTAAGCATGCATAGAATAGGCATAAGGCTATCCTAACTATAAGATAAGGCCAGGACTAATGAAAGTATTTAGAAAATTGGGCAGACTAGATGGGCTGAATGGTTCTTATCTGCCGTCACATTCAATGTTTCTATGAGGACCTGGGGGGAGGACCAATGGTAGGCCCCTTCCTCCATTATTTATTATTAACACCCCAACCAGTGTTAGTTGGTTGGAATTTAAATGAAGGATGAGTGTCAGGTACCCCCTCTACTATCGGTATTACAGGCCACTAATGCTGCCTGGTCTGTATTTCATTGAATCTCCCACCTAATGGGCAGTAGTGGGGGAATTAAGGGGGCCCAGAGACAGGATGCCCCATATTTCTATTATATTAATACCCCGTCCCATTTCTTGCTGGTCAAGTATTGCGGGGACATTCTCCCACTCATGGCTTGCCGGCTGGGGGTTAGTGAACCCTTATATATGTTATATTTATGTTTTATTGTTGGGCTGGCTAACTGGAGATGGCCAGCTACCCCTTTAATTAACACTGTCATTGCTGAGTTTTTTTTTTTAATCTCTTTGCAAAGTGCATATTTGTCCTGTCTTTGAACAAGTAGTCCTGGTTTTCAGCATCTGGATTTGCATTTCTGTCGTCCAGTATTATCTTGGTCTGAATGTTTTTATTTCTTATTTCATAATCTTGCCCAGGAGTAGCCATCCGTCGGCACTCCAGATGTTGTGGACTACATCACAACATCTGGAATGGCTAAGGTTGCCATCATCTGGTCCAGACCAGGCACAGGCAACATTTGGCACTTCAGATGTTTTGGACTACACCTCCCATGATGCTTTGCCATCATTATGGGAGTAAGAGCATTATGGGGGATGTAGTCCACAACATCTGGAGTGCCGAAGGTTGCCTATCCCTGGTCTAGACCATCGGAAATTGGATATTAGTGCAGAACTGTGTAAATGGTGGCCAGGTAGAGTGGGGCCAGACAAGCAGACATTAAAGACAGTGTTGGACATTGGAAACTCGTCAGCATAGGGAATATTCAGGCACACCAATACAAAAGAGAACATGTGCATCAACCATCTACATGGTACCATGCAAGAAGGCCCATGAGCTTACACTCTATAGGAAAAATTGCATTGAGGCAAATAGTTGTGGAGAGAAAATACAATTGTAAAAGTAACAGAAATCTACCCATGATGGTGCTTCTACAAGGATTACACTGGATAATGGAAAGCAGTAGTGACAGGCTGGGAGGGGAGGGGGGAGGGGGCCAGTAAATGATGGAGCATTAGGCTACTGGTAGTATGAGTTGCAGTTATGGATGTAGGTAGTGGATAATCAAAGTAAGATATATTGAGAAGAGGAGTAGTAGTAAGAGTTGCAGTCATGGAGATAGTGATTATTTCTGGTAACATATGTCAGTGGGAGATGTAATTTGGATAATGGGAGTTGCTGAGATAATGGAAAGTGGTGGCAACAATGAGGGCTGACTGAGAGCCAGCGAAGAGATGGATAGGACTAATGGGATTGGCAGTTATAGTGCTAGTAAATGATAGAGGAGGAGTGGAGAGCAATGAAAGTTGGCAGCTTTGTAACCGGTAGAACATGAGCTCCATACATTACACCCGGCCCTCCAACCACACTCAACTCTGCCCCTGCCTAGAGCACCCTCACTACCACAGGCGTAGGGTGAAACCTGTGTGATTGGTGGGAGTCACAGCCTACAACTAGCCCCTATATAGCCATTGTACTATGTAGATTTGACCATTAATAGTCACAGCCCTTCTCAAACAGTTGGACATCTTGCAATCAGGGCTTCCCATATGAACCAGGAATTGTCACAGCCTGAAACTCCCAGTTCCAGCTTCCTCTCACCTCTGGAAAGTTATTCCATCATTTGCCGAGCAAGGTGTTCATTATCATACTAAAACACTCGGAACTGGCACTCTCACATTACCATGATCTGCGTTCTCCTGGCACATTCGCCCACACTGGGCATCCCAGCCGTGACACCATGGCATTCAGGCGGTACGTATTGTATGCCAGGTTATTTCCTAAATCAAGATACGTTAAAAAAAAATCCACTTTAATTATTAAACAATGTGTTTGTACGAGTCGCCCAAGAAACGCAGGAACACAAGTAAAATCTGTTTATTCTTCCTGGTAGAAAACTTTGTAAGCACATAAATATTCTGTTTGCAGGAATGTAGCAAACATTTAAATAATTTAAAATAAATAAATAAAAACAATTGGCACCACACTTATCTTTCTTTTCTTTTCTTTTCTTTTTTTTTATTCTTTTTTCTTTTTTCCTCCAGAGGTAACTGTTTTTGCCGCTGTAGCATAAATTCTAAATCTGCGGGTCATATTTTAATGCTGAAACATAAATCATCCATGCCATACTGGCTCCTTTTCTTTTCGACTGCAGTCTGTGGGATTTCTTTTTTTTTTTTTCTTCTTTCTTTTTTTTTTTTTTTTTCTGGTCAGTGCAGTGATTAGAATAAATCAGGGATTTTTTAAAATTAATTTTTTAATATAAGTTTGACATTTTTTTTTTTTAAAGTGCCAACAAAAGTCAGGTACACATACAACCGATACAATGCTTTAATTATATTTTTGTGCCATTGATTTTGCCAGTCGATTCTCCTATCGAATTGTCTGCCAATGCTGGCACCCCAAATACTTTATTCCAGTCTGCGGCTGGCTTAGTGTCATGAGAGTAGGAATTCCGTACCATATGGAGCATCAAGGTTAGGAAAATGTCTTACAGTGCCCTATCCCTGCTCCATTTCCCCTTAACCCATGCACAGCTAGAATAGAGATTTCCCTGGAAACAGCAAGCGAAATAATATATAATTATTCAAGCAAATCTGATAACCCTGGATGTAACAATCCTCTCCTCCTCCCCAGCTGTTACATACTATGATGAACTGCTCTTACCCATTCCACTCCCAGCTTTTCAATTATTGATTACACACAAATCTCCCCTCCCTGTTCATTTCATGTGGACACCCTGTGCCTCTCCTTCTCCCCATGTCGGTGGCTGTGTGTGTGTGTGTGTGTTTCTGTGTGTGTGTGATTGAAAGACTTTCTTTCTCTCTTTAGCTTTTCCCATTCAGCACTGCAGCAGAATTGAACTGCAGAGTGAGATCCTCCCAATGTGATAGCCCTTCCTTACTGGCCCTTCAGCACTAATATGCGGACAGCTCCCTTGCACTGAGTTCTGCTGCTGGCTGATGAGCCCAGGGGAGGCAACTGTACAGAGGTGGTGGGATTTACCAAGACTTACTCCAACAGTGGGCAGCCCAGGAGGAGAGGTAAGTGGGAATCAACAAGCAGAGGCTTATTGTTACATTCACAGATATACTTTAATGACTGGAGATTGTTCTGTGCTGCCAGAGGTAATGTAAGGCAATGGGATCACATGGTCATAGCAACTTTTTACCAAGATGTGGTAGTGCTGGTTTAAATGAGGATATGGGACATTTATCACTCATGGAAACTTATAGATTGTGTTTCAGTGGAATGTTAGTGTTCTGCTTAAATCTCACCAAATCTGGAGCAATATTTCAAACCAGTAAAAGAAAAATGTCATAGGTAAAAAATGATTGAAATATAAAGATTTAGCAAGAAAATCGTATATTTTATTGCATTGCTGACTATAATTCTGTTTGTTTTACAGTTCATTGTTTAAATGTCATTTTAGCACAGTAATGATGAGGGAATCCCCACAGGCTCAGTGTACACATTGTATCTTATGGCAAACATTGTAACACAGGATGGATTCTCACTCTGCTGACTGAAGGACTTTGTTTGAAGTTTTTTTTTTTTTTTTTAGTGCTGAGGTTGATATTTGTATTTATTGTACGGCTGCTGCTCATTTAGAAAATGTCTGAGTATATAAACTTATTGCGGTCCTGTAGTTGGCTGAAAGTGCAGAAAGCATGCTGCAGAACCACAGCTGCCCCTCATTCCCCCCCCTCTCTCCCCATCTCTTTAACCCCTCTCTCCCCATCCCTCTGCCTCTCTCTCTCTCTCCCCATCTCTCTCCCCTTCTCTCTCTCTCCCCCTCCACCTCCTCATCTCTCTGCCCCTCTCCCCATCTCTCTCCCCCCTCCACCTCCCCATCTCTCATCCCCTCCCCCTCTTCTCCCCCTGTATCTCCCCATTTCTCCTTCTCACTCTCTTTTTCTCCCTCTCCCCATGCACTCTCCCCCAAACCACTCTCTCTCCCCCTCCCTTTCTCTGTTCCTCACTCCCCCCTACTCTCTCCCCCTCTCCATCACTTTCTCCCCTTCTCTCCTATCTCATTCTCTCTCACACACACTCCTCCTCTCCCCCTTCTCTCTCCCCATCTAATGCTCTCTCCCCTTCTCTCTCCTCATCTTATTCTCTCTCCCCTTCTCTCTCTCCCCATCTCATTCTTTCTCTCCCCCTCGCTCTCCCCCTCTCTTCCTGCCTGTTCCTATCCCCTCACTCTATATCTATTTGCTCCACACTACATAAAGACTCTGAAGTGCCCTGTAATTCAGGTCCCATCCCCTGTGAACAGGAGGTTAGATAAAACCTGCTGTTTCTCTGCTAAGACTGAGTCATCCCCAATATCAGCAATATGTCAAGTAACTGCACACTGAGGCAAATGCAGACTGTCAGCACCAGCCAAATCTCATTACCAGAATCAGTGTGCGTCAAAGGGAGCTCTGTGATTGATACAAGTACCCCCCTTCGCTCCCCGCCCCCGAATGGGAATTCACAATAACCTGGTGGCTTGGGAGGAAAAAATCGGAATGAATGGCTCAGAGAAAACACAATGTGTCAGACTTGTGTTCTTTAAAATCACTAATCTGCATTGAGCTGCAGTGCAGGAATCGGGATTGGAGACACCTAATTAATGTCTAGATCTGGGGGATTTCCTTGAGAGATTAATCAAGAGTAAAGTTGGTGGCGGCATCGCTTTCCAAGTGACACAGGTTTGTAACCTCTATAGTACAGCTCTTCATTTACATCACAATGTACGTACTTACATGTACAAAAATAAACCTGGAAACTCCTCTTCATCTAAAAAGGTAATCCACGTGGTGACCATATATTATTGAATCCAGATATTATTTTACGCTAATATATTACCAGTGCCACATCCATTGCTCTCTCTTCTAAATCAAGTATATAAAAATATGACTCCTGTACCATCTTACACTGTTACAATAATGCCCGACTCACAGGCTACATTTGGCAAACCTTGGGAATTTCAGACTATTTCTGCCTTTTAAGGTTCAGTGACTCTTTAAAAAAGTTCACATATTTTTACTGTCACCCTCCTACCATCTCGCCATTGTTGTGTAAAAAATACTATACACACACACCAACCCCCCAACACATTCACAAACATGTACGCCAACCCCCACACATGAATGCACACACATACATACACATGCACACACATTCACATTTGCATTCGTTCTCACATACCCTTTCGTAACTCAAGTCTTTTTTATTTCTTTAAAAAAAATGTAAATGTTAGATTTGTTTTAATATTTTTTTTTTATAACTTTTATAATTGTATGAGTTTTATGCATGACTCTACCGCATGTAGTATATCTATGTGAGTGCATGTCACCCTCCCTCCTCCCCTATGACAATGCTAGGTACTGTGGGTTAAACGCTAGATCCTGTATACGCTTGTGTTCTGACGTCATATTCCAAATTATATTGTGCAGACATTATTTACTACTTATCATTGATTGCTTGAGTACCTTCCTCTCTGCAATGCGTTAAACTACCCACTCGGAAAGTTCCAATATGACCAATCACACATTAGACAAAATGATTTATTATCGTGAAAGCTATTGGCATATCTGGATTTGTTTTGTTAGATATATTTATATATTTTATAGTTTCTAGATTTTTCTTGTGATGCTATATATAGATTTCACTTTGTGTATTAACAAGTGAGCAAATATTTGATTATTCTTCACAATTTAACCTTTTTACTATCAACGGAACAGGGCACGAGAAGGGTTAACATTTTGAATATTTATTTAAGTATTTATTTTAATTAGTAAGTAAAAAAAAAAAAACAACAACAGCATAACGATCACCAGATGAGGATTTATTTGATAGGATACACCGCAGGTACTACAAATGAATGTAATCAATGGTGAAAAAATAAATTACTCTGAAATAAATTAAGAAAAAAGAACCGTGATTGCACAATATATGTTTAAATTTAAACAAAGGATTTTAATTGAATCCCTTGTGTAGGGCCCTGTGCACTGTTAAAGTGATATAACTAATAACGAATCATTTATATGAATCAATACACAAATTCAAAATCACTGAAAATGGAAAATGTGTGAGTTAGATGCACAGAGAGATATTAGCATACACAAGTGGAAATCTTCTAGAGATATTTTAATGCATCTTATTTGTTTATTTTTTGATCAAATATTTCTACTTACATATACTTTTAATAGGATGCACATAAAAATGCATTTCATCTCATTACGCAGACGTGTGTTTAAATGCACGTTCTTACAACTGAAAGCACAAAGCTCGACAAAACGGATCCAATTACAATATATCTGTTTGCAAACACACTAACATGAAGCCAGTAACCACATATGTTGCTGTGGCTGAGTTACTGCTAGCACAGAAACCAGTCGTTCTGATAGCATTGTCTGAATCGCTTACAGCAGTACATGCACATTAATTCAGAGGTTTGGCAGAGTTACCATTATCCTTTCTACATGTCAATCAATAACAGAAATTCTAAATAAAACAAGTGACCGTTAAGAAAGAAAGCTTCGCAGTTTGTCGAATTGTGAACAAATTGCAAGATTCTTCGAAATGATTACCTATACTAAAATGGCACGCACTGTAGGATTAGTGTAAAGTGAAATTAGTTCAATGAATCCTTGGGGTAGGTTGCTCCGACAGGTCTAGACAAAGTGGCTGCTTTCTTTATAGCAATGGCGATCTCTATGTCCTTGTCCCATACCTATAAACCGTAGCTGTGTCTGGGAGGTGGTGGTGAGTCATTTCCAAATTAGTATTTCTTTGCGTCATTGACTTGTGGTGCAGTGCTTTGAATGAGTTCTTTTAGGGAGTGCCAAGAAAGGGAGCGGTTACGCTGGTAAAGAAAGGATGAACGCAATATGGGGTTCAATGTTTATAATCTTTTATGTATTTATTTTTCTCTAAAATTTAACCTGGATTTTATTTACTAAGTGCCAATGAACTAGTGCAAAAAAAAAGAAATAAATAAACAAATGTTGGGAAGAGATGGTTATTTTTCAAACGTCCTTGGTGCATGAATGGGACAAAAAATACCTTTTTGCATTTTGCAATTTGATTTTGCCCAACACAGGCTTACTGAAAAATTTCTATTTTTTGTATAAACTAATCTGTGTTTATTGTTGTGACAATTCTACTGGAATATAGCCCAAATTAGCTGCTGGACTCAGTTTATGTGCTCAGTAGAATACAACTTTCTATAACCCACCCTGGTGTAGGCGATATGTTTGTTCTTGCACCTATCATTATTATTATGATGAATACCGGTATTTATAAAGAGTAAACATATTCCATAGCGCTGTACAATCAGGGAAATATACGGTAAGGTCACAAGGCCCCTGAGATTTTGCTACTAAAACTGTCAGATATGAAGTACTTAGCTAGATAGCCCATGAGCTTGCAATCTAAAGCTTAGAATGGGGAGTTTAGACAGGAAGAAGTAGAATATGGTGGTAATTTTGAGAGGGAATTAAATAATTATTGTAACATGTAAAGAAAATGTGGAGGTTATTGAGTGAGATGTCAATCATCGGCGAAACCCGGGTGGGTGGGTAGTGCTTAGTAAATACAAAGTTTCCCTTTTTTCCTGTTAGCTGAATAGGTGGACGGCAGCCACACTGTGAAAATTAGCTGGTGCTGTGAAAATAAAGGATTGATTTCAATAAGTAAGTAGTGGAGAATAGAACTCAAAGCATGACATTGTAGTTGTTAAAACACACTAGAACTGAACAGTAAGCGGTGGCGTGTTGGCATGTGACTTGTTACAGTCACATACCTCCCAATGTCTGTACTTGGGAAGTCAAGATGTGTGAGCGGAGTCCTGAGGGGGGCATCTACCGTGAAGAGCGTCATATGAAATAGTGAAACCCATAATGGGAGGCCATCACAAAAGGGGCGGAGCATCCAAAAATTTGTGGTCCTCGTACACCCTGCCTAGTGCAATCGCATCTCATGATGCACTGTGCTGCCTATCCCTAGATGTAGGACACCATGGAACTAAAGTAAGATGACAGGACTACACCCCAAAATTGGGACAGTTGGGAGGCATTCATTCATCAAAGCCAAATGAGCAAGTTGGGAGCGATCTCCATTTTACCTTTATTTTGGCACGCATTTCATGGCATTTTATGGCTATCAGTTTTTTTTGCAGTTTCTTGATTGTGAAATTGAAATCAGCAAGGGATGTCCAAGCTGTGAGTCTCCTGGACTCTGTAAAAGCTCTGACACACATCACACTAACCAGCACTGCTAATACATAGGAGAAACATATTAAAACAAAGATTAAAAAAAAGGCTATAAAAATATTTTAAAAAATTCAATATTTGAACAACACCCATCTAATCAGTGTGAGGTTAAAGAATCACTAAAGGATCAATGAATCACATTCTGATATTATATACTATTGCTTCTTGGTTTTTATGCAAAGCTTCACTTAAACATTCTGTTAGATATTCAGTAACCCAATCCATGACTACTTGGGCCATTGACTACTTGGGCCATTGACTACTTGGGCCATTGACTACTTGGGCCATTGATTATTTGGGTCATTGACTTCTTGAGCCATTGACTACTTGGGCCATTGACTACTTGGGCCATTTACTTTAAAGTAAAAGTATTTGTTTCTGCCTCTATAATTATGGACATCTTTAGGGTGTTCAGATGCGTACAAAGGGACTGTAAATGATGGCCCCACTTCCTACTCTTCAGCAACTTTTGTACGTCAGACTTTACGACTTATTGTAGCAACCTGATGTCACGGGTGGCGGTCCGAAGACTGGAACCCCTGTGTGCCTGATGAGGACGATGGGAGTCTCAGCGTGGAAATGGACAATCAGGGTCTGGTGCAGGGTAACCACACGCCCCTAGGTGTTGAGCACCAGGGTTTGTGCGGCCACATACCAGAGCCCTGATGGAGCTTAAGCGGATGCCAGGAGTTGATATTAAGCAGACCTCCCAGGATCTGGATAAGAAGGACCTACAGCAGATATGTATCCAGTACTAGAAACGGGGACGGGGGCGTCCAACTCCTCTCAGACCTACTAGGTCTGTTCCTCAGTACTAGAAACAAGGCAAGACTAGAACATGCACCAAACTAGAAAATGAGACAAGACTAGAAGAACCCAGAACCGGAGCAGGTGTGTGTGTATAGTGTATGCAGTGTGTATAAATATAGTGTATTCATTGTGTGTGTGTATAGTGTATGCAGTGTGTATAAATATAGTGTATTCATTATATGAAGTGTGTATAAATATAGTGTATTCAATGTATGTATATAACATATGTATGTATGTAATGTGTGAATCAATATGGTGTATTCATTGTGTGTATATACTGAATGCAGTGTTTGTATAGTGTATGCGGCGTTTGTATACATATAGTGTATTCATTATTTGTGTATATAGTGTATATAGTGTTTGCATAGTGTATGTAGTGTGTGTATAAATATTGTGTATTCATTATGTGTATATAATGTATGCAATGTTTGTTTTTGTATGTTGTGTTTTTATAAATATAGTGCATTTATTGTGTGTATGTATTTTATGCAATGTTTGTAAAGTGTATGCAGTGTTTGGATACACATTGTATATTCATTGTGCATATATCGTATAGTAATACTAACGTATTTAGTCTGTATTTATAGTCTATGTAGTGTGTGTATATATCCAATGTGTATATAAAGTGTATACAATGTGTGTATATAGTGTATGCAGTGTGTATAAGTATAGTGTATTCATTGTGTGTATATAGTGTATGCAATGTGTATATGTGTGTGCAGTGTGTGTGTAGTGTGTGCAGTGTGTGCAGTGTGTGCAGTGTGTGTAGTGTGTGTGAGGTGAATGCTGTGTTAGTTTGTGGGGTTGGATAGGGTCTGTGAGGGAGGAGCTTTATACTTAGAGAATGTGATGCTTCAGCCATGCTTAGATCCAAGTGCACGGATTCTGTATCTGCATCCCATGATAAATATTACAATATAGGTTAGAATGCTTTGGGAATAGTATGTCTGGTTTATTGTTTTTTCATTACAAATCCCCTTAACACTTACCTGTAATTGGGTGCCAGGCCTTTGTGTAATGCAATGCTTCTCATATGCTGCATGCGCGACGATAGCAGTGTCTGCCAGTGAGATGCCTCTCATATCGGAATGCTCTGAGGTCACTCAGGTCAGCCAACACACAGAACCCGCAATGAATTCTTATAGAAAGTAGTTGGCTTCTGGGTGCTACCAAGCATTTGGAGGTTTATTTCACAGACAGCAAACTGGGGGAACTCAGACCCAATCTGCAAAAATATCTAGCTTGATTTTCAATTTGGTTTTCATTCACCTCCATTCATTGTTTATTGAATAAACTAAGGAAGGTGCACAAGGTGAATCAGTCCTTATAGTCCCAATAGTATATTGAATTACTACAATAAACACATTTTGATTAAAAAAAATCTATTTACACTAAAAACTAAAATAGTGATACGATTTACAGTTTGTAATAACTCCAAGTTCAACCTTTAACATGCCCCAGTTTCTAATCGAAAAAAAAAGCACACAAAAAAAACCCCATGAATACATTGAAGTGATTTCAAATGTTGTCCTAGAAATGGGAAAAATAAATATTGACTGTGATGGGTATTTCTCCCTGGAGCGATAATCTGTTAGTGATAATGGCACTCTAAGTATTTATATGTTGCTTTGCTAACAAGTCACCAAGACTCTTTTGTAAAAGCCACGTCAAGATTCCGAGAGCACCGCATCCCCAGGCAGTGAATCCCAGCTCTCTGACGTTCTTTCAATGAAGAAAACGTTTATCTGCTGCAGGGGGAATCTCATTTCCTCAAGTATTAAGCTTAGTCGAATGACCTCTTGCCCTGTTGGCAAACAGGTCCCAGGAGTGCTGTTAGAATTAGCCTTTTCTATTGGAAACAGATGCAGTGTTTGTAGCCTTTACATTTTCTAGCCCACCTCTGAGTAATTCTTAGCTCTTTCCCACCCTTGGAAAGACCTGGTTCCCAAAAGCCACACACTATATATCTTAACTTTAATTTATAAAGAGCTGAATTATTCTTAAATGTGGTCTCTGTTCTGTTTACAAAATATATTATGAGTTGTGCCTTTTAAATAATAATAATAATAATAATAATAAAGGGGAGGTGGTGCTTGAAAATATATAAAAAGAATCAGGGTCTGGCGTCTGCAGTCTATTAGCTCCCCACGATGCCGGTATTGTTTATAGTGCTGAGACTGCCCCTTTAAACAAGTGTTGACACATCACTGATTCATTTTGTCTCCACAAATTCGCTTTACTTTTTAACGGTTTCCTTTCTTTTCTCTCTTAACTGCATCTATCTTTTGAACGCTTAACAGTATGGCATTTTCACAACTATAAGACAGCCCACCGGGGCTGCCAATCAGGAACCAAGTAGTAAGATAGTCTATGTGTTACATTTACACAAAAACACAAGCTGAAAAATCAAACAAAACATAAAATATAGCTGCGCTCCTATTATAAATAAAATGTAAAAAATCTTACTGTAACATACATTGAATATCTCCAAATTATCCTAAAACATAAAAACACAAAATAGTGCAGCAAACTAAGTACATAGGTGCAGATGGAGAGGAGGAGACTGCCACTGGAATCAGGTCCCTACATGTACTGCACATTACGTAGAGAGAGAAAGGCAGGGACAATCCTATAGTGTAATATTGTATGGGACTTTATTAAACAAAAAGATTAAAAACTCTTGTTAAAAACAAAGTAGCACCAGTTCATCCTTCCCAACAATGACGTTTGAGTACAATGTGTTGCTAACTAAGTGAAACACTAAGTGTTCAAACCTACAAATTGACCTTGTTTGTAAATTCTTTAAAAAAATTAAACAAAGAATAAAAAAAAACCACACCAAGACAAAGTAGCGCATATAGAAAAAACAGGAATCTTCATCTATAGAATGAATCTATCTCTGCTTGAGACACACCGCGATCCTACGTGATGTCCAAGGAGGCCGTCCTCCCTCTACCAGTGTTAAGTGTGTCCTTATAGTGCATGGAGCGTCTCTCTCTCTCTTACCTGTGGTCTGTAGCTTTACTGATACTAAAACATGGCCCAGTACAATAAACAGTGAACTGGACTGTATAAACTGATAGCAACTGTGGTATACAATATAACTGCTGTTAGTTTATTGAACAGTTCCAGTCACTTCATGTGATGATTGGAACTGCTCTTTGGTGACAACACTCCTTATCCCTTATTCCCTGTGTTATACACTGTGAAAGATTATATTTATATGTATATATATATACATTACCTTGCACCTACTCTACTTGGACGACATCAAGCTGTATGCCAAGAATGAGTGGGACATTGACTCACTGATCCACCTAACTAGGATATAAATCAAGTACATTAGAATGTCGTGCGGACTAGATGATAGCAAAAAGAGAGAAGATGATCAGAACAGAAGGAGTTCAAGTACCGGAAAGCCAAATAGATGTAGAGATCAGCTATAAGTACCTGGGGGTATCACAAACACATGGCAACCACGAGGAAGAGGCAAAGAGAATAGCAAAATCCAAGTACCTCCAGAAAGTCAGACAGGACCTGAATCCCAGCTCAATGACAAGAACAAGATCTAAGCCATCAATACATATGTCCTACAAGTTATCAGGTACATAGCTAGAATACTAACTTGGCCAAGAGAATAGCTGGTCACCATGGATGTGAAAACCTGGAAACTACTAACTATGAATAGGGGTTACAACTGAAATTCAGTACCTATAAACTGTACACCAGTCAGAAGGGAGGAGGTTGTGGGGCCTGATGTGATGTGGGGTCAAGTGGATGAAACAGAGCATCCAAAAGTATATCACAAAGATGACTCCCAAAGATGAACTGTTAAGAGAGTGCCTGAGACAAGAACAGATATAGGATGTGAAAAAGGAGGAGGTTCCATGGCAAGACAAATCTCTCCATGAGGTGTGCCACTGGCAGATAGTGGATGTGGCTAACATGACAAAATCCTACCAGTGGTTAGAAAATGCGGGACTATTAGTCAGCACTGAGGCACTAATACTAGAAGCTTTGCAGACACCACATCAATAGAAGCAGGGGTCTACCACAAAGGGTAGTTGAGAATGACAGGGCTAAGATAATGTAGGACTTTCAGACCCAGACAGACAAGCAAGTAGTGGCCAACCAAGCTGGCATTGTGGTGGTAGATAAGGAATGGAAGACTGCAGTGTGGTAGATGTGACAATGCCCAGTGACTATAACATTAGGTAGAAGGAACATGAGAAGATGGACAAATACCAATGACTGAAAGAACTAGAAAGGACGTGAGAAGTGAAGGCAGTAGTAGTCCCAGTTGAGATACAAGCACTTGGGGCTGTGCAGATTCCAGAGGGGATGTCTGAGATCAAATGTCTAGGAACAGCTAAGATGCTGTACAGGACCCTATCATTATTTTATGTTTTACTTTTAGTGGCATGTACTCTCTTGTGCAGAGGGAACTTGCTGGCATTTCGGATCTGGACTGCCTGTATGGGTGGGACCAGTCTAATATGCTTCAGATATGTTTTCTCTGTAATGGCACAAGTTGAGCTAAAACCAGCTTGAGATCTGAGCGGGGACCCACCAAAGGGCAGGCTAATTGAGCTGTTGCCCATTCTCACCTCTCTTGCTAATTGTTTTTTCTCTCCTTAAGTTTAAAGGGCAATCCTTGCTCACGGTGCCTAGAGGGATATTGGCTATACCTTACTGATGATACCTTACAAGGTTGAAACGATCGTCTGGGGTTGCCGTATCTCGCGTGCAGAGGGAACTTTCTGGCCTTTCGGATCTGGACTTCCCGTACGGGTGAGACCAGTCTGATATGCTTCAGATATGTTCTCTCTGCAATGACGCAAGTTGAGCTAAAACCAGCTTGAGATCTGAGCGGGAACCCACCGAAGGGCAGGCTAATTGAGCTGTTGCCCGTTCTCACCTCTCTTGCTACTGTTTTTTTCTCTCCTTAAGTTTAAAGGGCAATCCAGACGTGGACCCCTTGCTCACGGTGCCTAGAGGGATATTGGCTATACCTCACTGATGATACCTTACAAGGTTGAAATGATCGTCTGGAATTGCCGTATCTCTTGTGCAGAGGGAACTTGCTGGCATTTCAGATCTGGACTGCCCGTATGGGTGGGACCAGTCTGATATGTTTCAGATATGTTCTCTCTGTAATGGCACAAGTTGAAATAAAACCAGCTTGAGATCTAAACAGGGACCCACCGAAGGGCAGGTTAATTGAGCTGTTGCCCATTCTCACCACTCTTGCTACTTGTTTTTTCTCTCCTTAAGTTTAAAGGGCAATCCAGATGTGGACCCCTTGCTAACGGTGCCTAGAGGGATATTGGCTATACCTCACTGATGATACTTTACAAGGTTGAAACGATCATCTGGGGTTGCCGTATCTCTCGTGCAGAGTGAACTTGAGGGCATTTCGGATCTGGACTGCCTTTACAGGTGGGACCAGTCTGATATGCTTAAGATATGTTCTCTCTGTAATGGCACAAGTTGAAATAAAACCAGAGATCTGAGCGGGGACCCAGGTTAATTGAGCTGTTTCCCGTTCTAACCTCTCTTGCTACTTGATATATATATACTGTATATATATATATATATATATATATATATATATATATATATATATATATATATATTTAGTTAAATAGAACCATCTTTTTGTCTCATTATTTCACTTTATACATGGATGGTGGTGGTTCTTTGTCAAATTCATTTGCCTATGCCTACACAGGATAATGCTGCAAATGTGGGATTTCTGTGGGAAAAGCAAGTTTTATTTAGTTGACTGAAAATCTGTGTTTAACAATATAACAATGTCTATACACTGACTTCAAGTGGAAATGGTTTTCAATTACTTTTCCCCCCACTATATATATATAGATATATATACATGCATGTACACAGTCCATCTCTAGGAAACATTAAACAGTGAGCTCACGATGTAGAGTTTATTACTTAATGTTCGGTCCTTTCTATTGAAAGTATTGTATCTTTAGCATTCACATAAAACGCAGTTCAGTTTATCTATGAAGGAAGGCTATAGAGACAGGCTTTCAGGCTTTGACAGAAAATCTATGGTAATTGAACTGCAAGTCATGTGACTAATATAATTTCCGTCTTGACATCACAACTAAATACTAATGCCCTTTGTTTATTTTAATTAGTACAATTGAACTCTGGAGCATTGCCATTATCTAACGACTTCCCACTTTACTCCAATGGAAAAATAAGGCTCCAAGAACACCCATGATGCATTGCATGAATAAATACCCAATGTTTCTTTTACTTCGCTACTTCGTAACATGGATTGCATTGTCCAATATGGAACATCCAATCCAATCAAAAAACTGAGTCGAAAAAGTCCCAACACTAAGATAAGCTTATCTATATTCCTGCATTACTTTAATTTAAATTTGACTTGGTTTTCATCCATGCCATTATAACACATACAAAAAAATGAATAAAAAAAATATAGTTAAAATAGTTTGTTTTTATGTAATCATTGAACCCATTGGACCAACATTCGTTACCTATATTGGAAAATGCCAGAAAACCTATAAATTTGGGTAGTTGGTGGTACATTCTCTAGCAGCAACAAATTCAACCAAACATGTTGTCTCCTTTTGACCAGTTCATCATGTTACCTTT
Source organism: Pelobates fuscus (assembly GCF_036172605.1). Classification (NCBI taxonomy): domain Eukaryota; kingdom Metazoa; phylum Chordata; class Amphibia; order Anura; family Pelobatidae; genus Pelobates; species Pelobates fuscus. Next base: position 16,944,696 of record NC_086321.1, on the reverse strand, counting down.
GAGGCATCGGGATACTTCCAACTTACAGAACTTTTTCATGTTGGTAAGAATTCTAGGTTGTGCTGTGTAAACTTCTCATTTGTAAACGTGGAACAGAATTTTGACTGTGTTAGTTAATTCTCAGGGAGTACCATAACATGGCATCAAAATTCCATTGTCCATACTCTTGTCTGCTTGACTGTGGTTTGATGTGATTAAATCTTTAGTGATGATTTTGTGACCGTTTCTAGTTTCCTAAACATAGAATGTTCTTTGATGCTAGGAGGCATCCTCAGAAATATATGGCCTCGATTTAATCTTAAAAGACTTAAGTCTTTTGAGTGCAAAAAACTAAATTTGTGTTTGAGATTAAGAGGCTATCAAACTTACATCAGATTGTCATCTCTTTGAATTTAACATATTGCTCTAATTTTCTTCTTAATCGAGAAAAATAAGATAATCCTTGAGGTTTGTATTCTTCTTTTAACAAAGCCATTAATTAATGGATTAATTAAATGAAGACATTGAAAATTGTCTTTTTCTGTCATTTGTTTAATCACATTTGCTGTATGTAGTTTTCTGCTTCAGATAGATATCGGATCTCATTTCGGGGAAAATGAATTGTGGATTATATAAAGGGATTAACATACCTTCTACAATCACTGTAATTTAAAATAAAACTGCTACAACACAGCATAATCTAAATGAGACCGTGAAAATATTTGTTAATGCTCTTTTATATAGGGTATCATATCTGGTTTGCCAAACCATCACAAAAACAAACACGAAACACACTCTACTTTCTGTTTTATTACACGTTTTATTTACTGTTTGATGAGATACATCCGGTAAACATAAAAAGGAATTTAAAACCAACACAGAAATAATAATAAAAAAAATCCTTGAGACAATAGAAGCAGGAGGCTAGTAAACACATCCTGGTATTTGTATAAGGTGTTGATAAGAATACTGTGGAACCTTATCGCCAGCCCAGTAAGATGTGTCTTTTCCCCAGAGTACATCTAATCATTAATGTCTTTAGTTACACAAAAAGATAATTGTGTTTTCTGAGCATTCATCTTGTAATGTCTACATATGCAATGGATGTTTGGCCACTGGAGGACTTAATGTAGATGAGGGGGATTGATTTTATTCAAGGACGACTTGGATAAAAGAAAATACTGCACAGAAGATTTATGTGGGGTCATTGAGGGAAATGGAGAGTTGCCTCTACATAAAAATAAAAGAAATGACTCTCTGTTAGCTCAAAAATAATAATAAAAAGCTCTTGGAAATAAAGGATTTTTTTTTTGGACCAACAGCAAATTATTGATACAATCACGATTTGTTTATAAAATCCACTATTGCTATAAAATAGAATGTATTTACCTCGTTAGCTGCTCTCTCACTAACAGCCTAATTTACTAAAGTGAGAATCGTCTTATATTTAAAGTAATTTCAAAGTGAATTTCAAATTCATGGTCAAATTAGCCAAACTGGAGTTAAACCTGGAATTTTTCCAGTTCATATATTTCAGCCTTAAATGTGAAATTCCTGATAATTCTCACCTTAGTAAATAACTGTAGATGTATGACATCCTGACGCTCTGTCAATGTAATATTTCTTGATATTTTTGGCGTGCATTTTTATTTACCATTTTTCATGTTCAATTATATTTGCTGTTTTAAATGTTGCCACTAAAATCCCAAACACAAAAATATAACGGATAAAACATTTCATTTTATAGTTACATACTCCATTTAAAGCTTTTTTATTTTACTACAAATCACCCAAAGGGTCATGAAATCTCATTGGACAGTGAGCTGCGAGAGTCTCAAAACCCAATCAATTACTAAGCTACGAGCAACCGGCTTTGCAGGTTGCTGTGAGCCTAAAAACCGGATAATAAATCTACTGAGCCTTGAATTTCACGGAACGATGATCATGTAGTTAATTATGAGGTGTTACAGTATATAAAATAATTACATTTCCTGTGTTATTAACATGCTGGAAGGAAACATACAATTGGAAAGGGCAAGTTTAATGGCACATAATGAAAATTCTGAAACAAAAAAAAAATACTTTAAATACTACGATCGAAAGTTAGAATTCTTCTTTAGATTTTCTCAAGAACTGCCAGGATGCTAAAGGTGACATATGGTGACCCTTAAACAAGTCTAGGTAGGTCCCGAAAGAGGAGTCTCCGGTGAAAGAAGTAATTTGTTATAGAATTTTTTTATGTGCTTCTCATATCCCATTAGAGCGTTCAATAATCCTGACAGTGACTCACTGCATTATACAGAGTGGCCTAGATACAAATGAAGGGTTTAAAAAAGCTTTTACCTGGATGCAAAAAAAAAATGTCTGTTAAAAATAACACTAAAAACATTTATTCACTAAACATGAAACGGTAATGAATCAATAAATAAATGGAAAAAATTTTTTACAGCTGTGTTGCAGAATATTGTTTAGATCAGCATTTTTGCCTATATTTCAGTTTTCAATTCATCACAGTCCAGTGATTACTGAATAAACCTCTTGGTCTTTGATATGACTTGATCTGGAAGTGATTTTTGGAATGTTTAGGAGACTTTTCTGTTAATCAAAAAGCCCAAGCACAAGTGTGGGTCTTACTGAGCTCCATCAGATTACATGTGTTGGTATGATTATCTCAATAGACGGATTTGTCTAATCCTGTTTACAAAGGGGTGACTCAGTGAATAACAGACTTCCGCTCGGTAGAAACATTTGGTGCAGCCGAACCCTTTTTTTTTTCCAAAAATGACATTTAATTCAGGACCTCCAGCATGCATTTATTTGATGGCTCAGCTCATCCAATTATCGTTCATGAAAAATATTCAGGAAAATAGTTTGGATGAACAGAAAAGGGGCAAAGTGTGCCAATCAGTGTACTGCAAAATGTATACATATATAAATATTATGTAGATATTTTGCAGTACATTGACAGGTGAGTTTCTTGCCTCTTTGTTCATAGATCAAGTGAGAAAAAGTGGAGCAGTAGTACAATATATATATTGGTCACTTCTCACTCGATCTGTGAATAACATCATTTAGTGTCTGTTCTCCTTGCTATCAATCATTTTGTTTCCAATTAATCATCTGTTTTTTTTTTTGGAGATACAGGCTGAAATCCGAATTTCAAACCAAACGAACATGCTCATCCTTGCTCCAGTCATTTGCTTGGCTGTAAGACAATATGGCGCCCTGGAGAATTCAGCCAAAGTGCCCATTAGCCTAATTTCGGAAGAATTGCAATCCAGTCTAGTGAATAGAGAATTCGAATGAGTGGAAAAATGGCTTGGAAAATGTTGGCCAATAATAATGATTTATACATTTTCTTCATTCATGAGGGATTCCCAGATAGCTTTTTTTTTTTTGCTTGAATTCAGTTCACTGCCTACAGCAGGGCTTCCCAACCCAGTCCTCACGTACCCCCTACCAGTCCAGGATTTATGGATTACCCTGTTGTGTCTAAAGAGTTTTTCTTCTTTCTTTCTATAACACTTTAGACACAACAGGGTAATCCCTAAATCCTGTACTTGAGGACTGGGTTGGGAATCACTGGCCTACAGGATTATATACAAAACATTTAATTTGGGGCAATTTACCAGGGAATTGCAAATTTGCAAAGAAATTCATTAATAGTTATGTTGCACCAAAGCTGACAGTTTAAAGAGTTGTGAATAGTAATTGTTTTCCTTTTTATGGATGCATATTTCGGTGGGTAGAAGATTATATTTTTTCTTTCAGTCTTTTAAGTCTACACAAATAACCATAAATCCACAAATGGCAATTTTTGAAACAGAGGAGGGCTGACTTGCTTCGTATACAAATTTCCAAGCAGCTAAGAGAATACAAAATTTCACATGAATTCCAGTTTTATTTCTAATACCTGATATCAATATTTCTAAATGGATTTTTTATAGCAACCAGCTTAAATGCCTTGTATGTCTATAGAGCCCACCTCCCTCCACCTCCCCGGAGATGCTGTGAAGACCGGCACACACTGACCCATGGAGGGACATTCACAGTACTGGAGGGGAGGGAGAAGGGTAGAATATTTGTTAGAAGGAGAAGAATTGACAGGTTTTTTTTGCTCAGTCAGGTGGGGACAAGCACTGGTGCAGAGGCAAACTGTGTGTGTTTATTATAGTATATTTTGTTTTAATAACATATTTACAGCTACGTTAATCACCTCAATCATGTGATGATTGCTGAAATAAAAGAGCTTTCATAAATGGTCCTTCATCCTTCTCCAACATGCATCAGTATGCCTCTCATTTCCGCTCAGACCATGCACCCTACAGGGAAAGAGCTTTACTTTCCTATTACCAATATTAAAAATTAATGTTTTCGAACATGTGACCTAATTAAGATGTCCATGACCACATAGCTCAATAATTAGTGTTGAATACAAATGATCCCAGTTCTGAAAATAAAATGAGTCTACAGAAAGAAATGACTCCTTTCACCAGTATCCGAGAGACACATTGTGTCTGTCTGGATAACAGAAGGTTGTGAAATTGAGAATGTTACTGTTCAGGATTACCACTTCCCTACAACAAATCCTGTTTATGGAAATGGAAAACGCTGTCCCGACTTAGAGGAATTTTTGTCACAGGCTGCGCTGCTGGGAAACACATTTGTTAGTAAAAGCAGATTATCTGAATTTCATTAAGCGATTGGACTCCCAGCACAGCAGGAGATGATGTCCCGTAGCTTGACTTAACCCTCCCCCTGGGCTATGAAAATGTATCTTACAATAAAAGGCTTCCACCTTTGATTCACCATCTGCCGGCTTTACAATTAAGGGGACATGATCCTGCACATAGCATCAGTCCTCGAACTAAAGCTTAAAATGTGAAAACATATTTTTGAAAAATGGCAAGAGAAAAGTAATATTTTATTTTAAAAAAATACACTTAAAGGGAAACTCCAGTGCCAGGAAAACAATCGGTTTTCCTGGCACTGCAGGTCCCCTCTCCCTCCCACCCCCAAATCCCCAGTTGCTGAAGGGGTGAAAACCCCTTCAGTAACTTACCAGAGGCAGCGACATGTCCCACGTCGCTGTTTCTTCCTCCGCCACCGCTCCTCCTAGTGATTGCGTCAGCCGGTGGGCGAGACTGATCCCGCCCAGCGCTCCGCACAGGAAAGCATTGAAAATGCATTTCAATGCTTTCCTATGGGGAAATGAGCAACGCTGTAGGTCCTCCCACAGCGTGAGGACATCCAGCGATGCTCTAGCAAAGAAAATATTTGCTATGAAGCAGGAAGTGCCCTCTAGTGGTTGTCTGGTAGACAGCCACTAGAGGTGGAGTTAACCCTGCAAGGTAATTATTGCAGTTTATAAAACACTGCAATAATTACAGTTGCAGGGTTAAAAGACATGGGAGTTGGCAGCCAGACCACTCCAATGGGCAGAAGTGGTCTGGGTGCCTGGAGTGTCCCTTTAACTCTTTAGAGAGTATGACATTTTAATTTTTTTTTGCTATCATTATGAAGTTCCCACATAAATGGATGTAAAATTAAAGCCATGTAAAGATATATAATTCAAAGCATTCAATAATTCATTTTGCATTTTAGCTGACACTATGTACAGTAAGTAGAGTCATTGTGATTTTATTAATGTTGTACTGTGTTTTGGGGTTTTATTTACTGCTAAATCACTAACTTGATCTAGATATGAAGAATATAAAAAGTTACTAATTGGATATGTGCACGGATTTTTGACCATATAAAAGTGCAATAACAGACCACAATGGCCACCGTAAATAATTCTTTATTGCAATAAAATGTATTGACACATGGACGGGATAAAAGATATGGTTATTTCAAAAATATATATTTTTTATTTCTTCAAGTTTATACTCAGTAATATTGACAATTCCCTGTGTTCCCATAGTTAAACATTAGCAATGGCTGGGATTGATGGGTTATGACAGTCATGCCACTCCTGGTGGTCTCAGGCCTGTGAATGAGTTAGAATGGAAGACGTGCCACTGGCTGCAAAGGTGAATAGAGTGTGACAGCAAGAACACTGAAGAATGTCATATTCCCAAGGTAGCCACAGAGCACCATCTTGGACAGGTGGCAATGGTGTATGTCAAGTGACATTGCTCAATGTTGTGGTCAACTACTGGTTACTTTGTAATTGCACATGCAGGCTGAGTACAATACACCATGACAATGCTTGATATCCTGCAACATAGCTGGCATGGTGGGAGGAAACTGTTCCATTGCTTTGCCATATGTACACACTTACATACCTCTTAACATTGGAATCAGGACAGGGGGCGAATCTTCAAGGAGGCATCCCAAGTGACGCAATTTGAATCACTAGCAAAACCCATACTGAGCAGGCTCGCCCTGGAAGCACGCCAGTCTGACAAACTGGCGAAACCCTTAATGGGCAGACTTACCCTGGGAGCATGCCAGTCTGACAAACTAGCAAAACCCTTAATGGGCAGGCTCACCATGGAAGCATGACAGTCTGGCAAACTAGCAAAACTCTTAATGGGCAGGCTCACCATGGAAGCATGCCAGTCTGACAAACTGGCGAAACCCTTAATGGGCAGGCTCACCATGGAAGCATGCCAGTCTGACAAACTGGCGAAACCCTTAATGGGCAGGCTCACCCTGGAAGCATGCCAGTCTGACAAACTGGCGAAACCCTTAATGGGCAGGCTCACCATGGAAGCATGCCAGTCTGACAAACTGGCGAAACCCTTAATGGGCATGCTCACCATGGAAGCATGACAGTCTGACAAACTGGCAAAACCCTTAATGGGCAGGCTCACCATGGAAGCATGACAGTCTGACAAACTGGCGAAACCCTTAATGGGCAGGCTCACCATGGAAGCATGACAGTCTGACAAACTGGCAAAACCCTTAATGGGCATGCTCACCATGGAAGCATGACAGTCAGACAAACAGCCTCCAGGCCAGACACCAGCATACTGGACCTTGCAGAGATGAAGCACCATCATCATGTTCCCAGTGCTTTCTGCACAGCAGTGAGTCTAATTATGTCCTCGTGCTGCCCTGCCTCAGAGCAGCTCCCTAGCATGAGCAGATGTGGGGCACAAGGGAACTTAATTTGGATGGCGGAACAGGACCCCAAAATAGGGACTGTCCCCCAGAAAGAGGGACAGTTGGGAGCCCTGCACTTTATTGAGAGAGAAAAAAAGATGAGAAAATGCTGGACAGCATGAATGAATTAAAAAACATTTACAAGTAAAACGTTTACAGTGTATACCTGACTCCACTGAGAAAGCCAGACCTGGGTACCATTTCTAAGGATCCTCTCCACGTGGATTCAAAAAATGCTGTGCCATCAGTTAGAGATGAACATGTGAAAAGAATCAGGGACAGATTCATAAATCAAGACACAAATCAAATTGTTTCCACCATTAATAAGGGGAAAGTGCTTAAGTGATGCCTTTTAGTGTCACTAAATATCCCCGTCACGCTGCTAGTATTTAATAAAACATATACATCGAATTATTCACACAAACCAGAAAACACGTAACACAACATTGTGTCAGTGTGACAGTAATGTATATTTAATGAAAAGAAGTTCAAATATTAATTATTCATAATTCACTATATTATGCAAGACTTATCTCAACTAAATGTTTTTTTTTTTTATATCAATACACTGTAAATAAATCATAGCAGTAACTCAAAGCAGCAATCTACGATCCACAAACAAAACCCACCAACAAGAGACTAAAGGTTATCTCCGAGGAGTCTGGGCTATTACCATTGACCCCGAGTTCTGTCTTATGTCTAGTGTTTTTTATCCAATTAACTGATTATTAGACTATTCTTGTCTGTGTGTAAGCTGGACTGGACAAGTAATATTACATTCTATGAATCATGTTGGCACATGCTAACAATGCCGGGAGTAAAATGAAATGCAGTTACTGCGTGACTGTAGAATAAACTTCAAAATAGCAACAATTATTCCTTGCCGCTCCAGTCTTCATAAATTGTATTTATTATAATCATTGACATATGCCTCACATTCCATTAGAATGTGTATGCAGACTTACCATTCCCATACATACAGGTCATCAGACTCTACCCTGCCCATGCATACATGGAGACTGTTAGAAACACATGTACATATATACCGGTACATGGGTGGATCCAGAGTCTGAACTTGGGAAGGGAACTGCTGGATTTTGAGGCAGAATTTAAAAAGTGGACACATACAGAGCCACAAACACAGATACACACACTTACAAACATGCGTTCAATTACAAAAACCTACACCATTATTCATACATAGTCATAATAAATCGGGTGTGGTGAGGCACCATAACATGAGAATTCTAAAATATAACTTGTATTAATATCAATTAAACCTATCCAACACGGGGATATAGGTAAGAAATCCTCCTGACTTGCTCCAGGAATAATGTAGTGCAGCCTCAGCTGGCTAGAAAAATGGTAATAATGGAATATCCTGTCCTATTGAAGTAGATATATATTAAGACTCGAAAATATACACTGGAACCAGGTTGACTATAGTACGTTCCTGCAAGAGGGGGTGGGGGCTGTGGTGAGAGTAAATGAATGCGAAACATACCCAGGTATATGAAGTAATCTAATTCTTTATTTACTGAAGCTAATTCTGGGTATAAATTAGTTTTTGGAGCAATCGATGACTTTTTAGTATTTGGTTGTGAATTTTAGGCATTCGGTCCATCTGGTCCCTGGTATATTTATTGGTTATTATTTAACTTTATTTACTTGATGTAGTGGTTGTCCCCTAACCATCACTCATGTTTTGAAATTTGGCCTAAACTGAATGCACAAGTCGAGTCAGAGCAGGATTGTCATAAAACAGTGAAAAAATATAAATAAAAAAAGGATCGGAGCACTGGAACATGGCAGACACTGGAAAATGATTTTTAGAAGGAGTTGTAGATCATATATACCAAAGGGAAACAATCCTTCTTGACTCCATAATGACAATCAGATTTCTTTGGCTCAGCAACATGTTTACATACATATAAATTATATCCTTGAATATTCTGCTTAGGTAAAAAAACTAAACACCTGGTTTGCTTTGAGATTAAGTGGTTAATGTGCCAAAAGTGTTAAATACTGCACAATTTATCTATTTTTACCCTAAGAAGTTCCTTCAATATATTGAGTAGGTGTATGTAATGTTCAGACCCTATCAGGTGTGGAGCTCATCTGGTCTAAACCTTTAATGATTCACTCACCACCCAGCCTAAAGGCGTTTCTACAGATGTTCATCTTAATGTCTGTTTTATGTATTATTTAATATTACTGTGTTTAAAAAACAAACAAAAAAAAAATGGAACCACAAATGTATCTTCAATTAGCATCTAGGATAGAAGCAGCTGATTATCACACGAATAACGGAAGCAGTTTGTCACTAATAGAACCTCTTTCTGAATGTAATAAATGTGTGGCTGCAAGGCTTTCATGTCTGTTCTGTGTCTAAATGTATCACACTCACCTCACAACCAGTTAGATCCACCATTATTTTACATCTGCTTAGATCCCACTAGAGAATGCAATGTTATAGTGAAGTCATTTCATTAGGGCAGATTGGTGTTTGGTAACATTCGTTGAAGCAGTCTATAAATCAATGTGACTCGTCTTCTCTGCAGAAGTGTCGAACACTGTTACTCAATCAGCTGGGAAATGGATCTTCTTGTTTGCTGCCTAAATAACAATAAAAGAAACCCAAAACAAATAACACGTCGATAGATACGATTCAGGGGAATGTGTCCTTTGAATGATCTGAAAAATGAAATGGATTGACCATATCCTGCTCGATATATAACACTTTTCTCTCTTTGTGATCAATATTTGTGGTCTGTAGTGTATCTTGAAGACCTGAGTAGCATATTGTCACACAGTGGGTTTAGAATATCTTGCTGTCTAAGTCAAAGATAGTTGTCAAAATGTCTACAGTCATCTCTACATGGACATACTGTATATCTTGTGAATATGTGGTATGAGTAAATCAGATGAGGTCAAACTGATAGTCTTCAATAGTAATACTCATCAGTCAAAGCCAGCTAACCTTCAATATCAGATTAAGGGATTAATTAAATTATTAAAAGCCACATTTATTCAAATTATACAGGGGTTTAAGGGACTGAGGACCGAGTGTATATTTAAGCTAGGAGCCGAATTGGTCCCTATATCATTTTGAGGGTCCCATTGGAAGGAACAGTCACAATATTTTATTTATGACCGAGAGACCTGTGCATTATATGTTGTTTACTTTAGTGGCAACGCTTTTCCTACTGCAGTGTATACATCCTTAATATGAAGAAGAGAGTACTTAAAGGAACACTACAGCACTAGTTAAATGTCTAGGCACTCCTAAATTTATATAAAAAGAAAAAGGGGTTTTGCATAGCTTTTTTCCAGTGCCAAGACTTGTTGCTGCCACTAGCTCCTCCTCCCGCGCTGTCATGCAGCAGGCGTCGCTTCCTTGGATTCTCATCCAATCCAATGCTTCTAATGGAAGAGCATTGAACGTGAGAAGTGCATGAATGCTTCTCATTGTCGCTATGAGAAGCATTCAGAGGAGGTGACATGCGAGAACCAAGTCTGACTCGGTTCTCACAGGGGTCACTAAGACAGCCACTAGACGTGTGTTAACCCAGCAAACATTACATTTCTGTATCTACTAAACTGTAATGTTTTAGATTTCAGGGTTAAAACGCCAGGGCCAATGTACGCAGGTCACTTAATTTCGATATGCTCTGTGTTCATTGATTTCCCTTCAGAAATGTGTTTTAATGCCAGTTGTGTTACGTTTGAAGAGTGGGTCACTGAGCGAATGTTCCAACTGAAGAATAACTCACCAAGCTAATGACGTGAACATAATTTGGGTCCCTGATATAAAAGGTTAAGCATTCCTCCTTTAAGCTGCTCAAAAAAAGAAACCTGTTATCTCTTTCTGCAGGAGATATAACATTATTACTGGCAAAGAGCATTAACATTTTAATGAAACATATTTGTTATGTAATAAAACTTCTCATAATTATTATTATTATTATATTTATATAGCGCCAACCAATTCCATAGCGCTGTACAATGGGTGGACAAACAAACATGTAATTGTAACCAGACAAATTTGACGCACAGAAACAGAGAGGTTGCGGGCCCTGCTCAATGAGCTTACATGTTAGAGGGAGTGGGGTAAAGTGACACAAAAGGTAAGGGAAATATTAGGGAAGTAGATATGTAGAATAGTATTCAATGAAGACTTAGTGTGGTTTTTGTTTTTTAAACATTAACAGTTTAATTGATTTGCTTTTGTGAAAAAGTGAGTTTTTAATGATTTTTTGAAGCAGATGAGACTGGGTGAGCATCTAATGGAAAAGGGAAGGGAGTTCCACAGGAACGGTGCAGCCCTAGAGAATACTTAAATGCGAAAATCAGAGGTGAGAGTACGGACAGAGGATAGACGTAGGTCTTCGGCAGAGCGTAGGGGCCTAGACGGGACATACTTGTGTATTAGGGAGGATAGATAGGTGGGAGTAGCATTATGTAGAGATTTGAAAGCAAGAACCAGATTTTTATATTGCGCTCTATATCTTACAGGAAGCCAATATAGGGACTGACAGAAGGGTGAGGCGTGGGAGGTGCGGGCGGACAGGAAGATGAGCCTCGCTGCCGCATTCATTATAGACTGCAATGGGGCACGTAAGACCACTCAGAAGCAAATTGCAGTAGTCAAGGCGAGAGAGGACAGTGGCATGGAACAGCGCCTTAGACACATCTGGCGTTAAGTAGGGGTGGATGCGCACAATGTTTTTGAAATGGAAGCAGCAGGATTTGTCAATAGACTGGACATGAGGGGTGAAGGAGTGGTGAGAGTCAAAGAGAACACCTAGGCAGTGAATCTGCGTGGTGAAGCTGATGGTAGCACCATTAACGTGGAGGGAGACAGAAACGGGAGTAGCAACATTTGAGTGAGAATAGACCAGAAGTTCTGTTTTGGACAAGTTGAGGTTAAGGAACTGGGCAGCCACCCAGTTAGAAATAGCAGAGAGGCAGTCAGAGACACTAGTCAAGAGGGGCAGGGAGAGATCAGGGGAGGAAAGACAGATTTGCGTGTCATCTGCATAGAAGTGATATTGGAAGCAGAAGGAGCTAATGAGTTTACCAAGGGAGGCAATATAGATTTGGGAACAGTAGGGGACCAAGGACTGAACCTTGGGGGACACCAACAGAGAGAGGTTGGGAGGAAGAGGCAGAGCCAGAGAAAGAAACACTAAAAGAGCCCTGGATGAGCTTGGAAGAGCACCAGGAGAGAGCAATATCTCGAAGACCGAGATTATGGAGGATGAGAAGAAGCTGTTGATGATCAACAGTATCAAAAGCCACAGACAGGTCAAGGAGAATTAGGATAGAGTAGTGACCATGAAATTTTGCAGTGAGTAAATCGTTTGATACTTTGGTCAGAGCCATTTCCACAGCGTGCTGAGCGCGGAAACCAGACTGAAGTGGGTCTAGCAGAGAACTGGACTCGAGGAAGTCTGTCAATCTCACACAAGTCTTTCAAGGATCTTGGATAGGGCGATAATTGGACAGGGAGTTAGGGTAAAGGTTGGGCTTTTTTGGAATCGGGGAATTGTAGAAGGAGATTGCAGAGTTTGGGCAGGTTGGGTTTGAGATGGGTAAAAGGCAAGTTTGATGGTTAGTGGAGAAGTGCTCAAGGTCAAGACATTGGAGTTACATACAAACATAGAATGTGAAGGCAGATAAGAACCATTTGGCCCATCTACTCTACCCAATTTTCTAAATACTTTCATTATTCCCTGGCCTTATCTTATAGCTAGGATAGCCTTATGCCTATCCTACGCATGCTTAAACTCCTTTACTGTGTTAACCTCTACCACTTCAGATGGAAGGCTATTCCATGCATCCACTACCCTATCAGTAAAGTAATACTTCCTGATATTATTTTTAAAACTTTGCCCTTCTAATGTTATAAAATGTCCTCTTGTTGTGGTAGTTCACTCCACCTGCTATTTCCACCTCAATACTTTAACACAATATGATTACATGCCATAAAAAAGTGTGTTTTCCTTTTGCCATAAACCTTGACTATCTTCATTGTACACACATTAGAACAGAATTATTGCCTTGGCATATAAGTCATCGTAATACATTTGAAATTGTTTTTATTTTAACAGTATATTTCATTGAGGTCTGTAACTAATTAAATTTACATTTTTTTTTAAATAAAAGTATTTGCTGAATGATTAAATGGTTAATTAAGCATTAACATATTCACTCCCAAATCTTGTGCAGTTGATTGCATATATCAGGAATGTGTGCACATTGTTTGAAACATTTGCACTCACTATTCATGTCCAGCAAGCAACTCATCATTAGTGATGTCGCGAACATGAAATTTTCCATTTTTGAACGGCGAACGCGAACTTCCGCAAATGTTTGCGAACGGGCGAACCCGGCGAACCGCCATAGACTTTAACCCCTTAAGACCGCAGCCAAATGTACAAGTTGTGATCCAAAAAAACGTAAACAAAACCTGGCATTTGCGCTATATGTCTGTCCAACCATAATTCACCTCTTTCATATTAAATGCACCCCCCATTATTATATATCATTTTATTCAGGGGAAACGGGGCTTTCGTTTAACATCAAATATTTAGGTATGGAACATAATTTAATATGAAAAAAATATTTAAAAAATGGGAGAAAATAAGAATTTTTTACATTTTTTTAGTTCTACGTGACATTCTAACTGTGAATGTCATAATACTGTTTGCTTTTACTGCAATACAATACACATATTTGTATTCAGCGATGTCTCGCGTGTAAAACAGTACCCCCTATGTACAGGTTTTATGGTGTTTTGGGAAGTTACAGGGTCAAATATAGCGTGTTACATATTTCAGTTTTTTTACATTGAAATTCGCCAGATTGGTTACGTTGCCTTTGAGACCATATGGTAGCCCAGAAATAAGAATTACCCCCATGATGGCATACCATTTGCAAAAGTAGACAACCTAAGGTATTGCAAATTGAGTATGTCCAGTCTTTTTTAGTAGCCACTTGGTCACAAACACTGGCCAAAGTTAGTGTTAATATTTTAAAATGCAAAAAACTAATTTAAACGCAAATTTTGGCCAGTGTTTGTGACTAAGTGGCTACTAAAAAAACTGAACATACCCTATTTGCAATACCCTGGGTTGTCTACTATTGCAAATGGTATGCCATCATGGGGATAATTTTCATTCCTGGGCTACCATACGGTCTCAAAGGCAACCTGGCGAATTTTAATGTGAAAAAACTGAAACGCAAACCTTATATTTGACTCTGTAACTTTTGAAAACACCATAAAACCTGTACATGAGGGGTACTGTTATACTCAGGAGACTTCGCTGAACACAAATATTAGTGTTTCAAAACAGTAAAACGTATCACAACAATTATATCGTCGGTGTAAGTGCCATTTGTGTGTGAAAAATGCAAAAAATGTCACTGTCACTGACGATATCGTCGTTGTAATATATTTTACTGTTTTGAAACACTAATATTTGTTTTCAGCGAAGTCTTCCGAGTAAAACAGTACCCCCCATGTACAGGTTTCATGGTGTCTTGGAAAGTTACAGAGTTAAATATAGTGCTAGACAATGTAATTCCCTGAACTTTTGGCCTGGGTTGGCAGGCAGGTCCTGCAAATTGTAATTAATAAAATGACCTAATTATGTAAAATTATTACATAAATATATGCGTAGAATTATTATATATATATGTGTGTATATATATATGTCTGTATATATATGTATATAATTTTTTTTAATTATTTTTATTTATATATAGGTATATACATAGTGATATATACGTATATACTTATGTATATAGATATATATATTATTTCGTTCTACATGTATTTTGATATCAATATATATATATTAATTTTAAAATACAGTTAGAACGAAATTACGCATGTTTATATATTTTTTATCTATTTTTTTTTCATTATTTTTTTATTATTTTTTTATTTATTTTTTTAACGTATTTATATATTTATTTATTTTTTATTATATATAAATATATATATAATGAAAATTATATATATATTTAATCAATATCATTGTACGTGTATTTTGATATTAATATATATATATAATTATGTATATATTAATATTAAAATACACGTAGACAGTGTATGCATATTTATGTGTATGTGTGTATATGTGTGTATATATATACTTAGATCATATATATAATAAATATATATATGATCTAAGTATATATAATTTATTTTTACACTGTTTTAACATTTTTTATTTTTTTTTCAGACAGCAGGGGGAGTACCTGTCATTACAGGCACTCCCCCTGCTGGCAATGCCTTGGACGGCTATGCCGTTCATGTGATCGCGGGGTCCTCGCAAGGACCTCGCGATCACATGGCCCTGGGCAGCTGAAGAGGACGCAGGGGGACTCCCTGGGCTCCCTGGTAAGTCCCCCATACCGCGATCGCCGGCGTGGGATCGCCGGCGACCGGGTATGTACATAAGATCGCAGGACGTACTATGCCGTCCTGCGGCTTTTAGAGCCACCAAAATAAGGACGGCATAGTACGTCCTGCGGTCTTAAGGGGTTAATAGGCAGGCGAATTGTAAAACCCACAGGGACTCTTTCTGGCCACAATAGTGATGGAAAAGTTGTTTCAAGGGGATTAACACCTGGACTGTGGCATGCCGGAGGGGGATCCATGGCAAAACTCCCATGGAAAATTACATAGTTGATGCAGAGTCTAGTTTTAATCCATAAAGGGCATAAATCACCTAACATTCCTAAATTGTTTGGAATAACGTGCTTTAAAACATCAGGTATGATGTTGTATCAATCAGGTAGTGTAAGGGTTACGCCCGCTTCACAGTGACAGACCAAACTCCCCGTTTAACGCACCGCAAACAACCGCAAACAGTCCATTTTCACAACCGCAAACTCCCCATTTGCACAACCGCAAACTCCCCATTTGCACAAGGTTGGATACCAAGCTAGCCATGCCCCGTTCCTTGTCCTCACTGATGTCATTGAAGGTCTCTTCCTCCACCCAGCCACGTACAACATCAAGGGTCCCCAAAAGGTGACAACAAGCCCCCTGTATTTTTTTTTTAAATGTACACTACTGTTACACCAGATATGAGTTGCACTGGTGTGACACTGTGCCCTGGCAGGCCCTGAAAAGCACACGTGTGAAGGAAACTGACTGCTATTATATTACAGTCAAAAAAGTTTTTTTTTTTTTTAAATGCAAGCTATTGTGACACCAGATATGAGTGGTGGCACTGGGACCACCTTAAAAATATTGGATATCACTAAAAATCATGATCACTATATACTTTTTCTACAAACCTCTAAAACGAACCAAACTACTCATCCATCGGCTATACCACTTTATCCCACCTAGAACTAGTGCCCAGTTAAAATACTTGACTCTTACTTACCCACACTCAGTCATGCCACACACATTTCACCAATACTCTCACTGAATCCCTCTGACTACGGCTAAATTCATCTTCTACATCAGAACACTACTCCTAAGATTGGGTTGTATCCAAGTCTCGGGTCTTTCATTTAGAATAGGGGCAGCTTTGGTCTCCTTCAACACTGACACTCCAGTGCATATTATTAAAAGATTGGGCAGATGGAAATCCTCAGTCTACAAACGATATATTCCTCATCCCGAGAAAGAATAAGTGTGTTTTTCTTTAATACCTTTTCCCCCTCTTTGCATGAACCCGATTTTCATATATTACTAATATGTTTCTGAACATATATATTATATTATTCACTCACTCACTCACTCACTCCCTCTCTGGGCCGGCCTAAGACATCATGCTGCCTAGGTCCAACGATAAATGACTATATTATAATGTATAATAAACACAGGTTACTGGCTATGGGGGGGGGATAATGTATAATAAAAACAGGTTACTGGCTATGGGAGGATAATGTATAATAAGCACAGGTTACTGGCTATGGGAGGATAATGTATAATAAACACAGGTTACTGGCTATGGGGGAGATAATGTATAATAAGCACAGGTTACTGGCGATGGGGGGATAATGTATAATAAACACAGGCTACTGGCTATGGGAGGGATAATGTATAATAAACACAGGTTACTGGCTATGGGGGGATAATGTATAATAAACACAGGTTACTGGCTATGGGAGGGATAATGTATAATAAACACAGGTTACTAGCTGTGGGGGAGATAATGTATAATAAACACAGGTTACTGGCTATGGGGGGGGGGGATAATGTATAATAAACACAGGTTACTGGCTATGGGGGGGGATAATGTATAATAAACACAGGTTACTGGCTATGGGAGGGATAATGTATAATAAACACAGGTTACTGGCTATGGAAGGATAATGTATAATAAACACAGGTTACTGGCTATGGGGGGGGGGATAATGTATAATAAACACAGGTTACTGGCTATGGGAGGGATAATGTATAATAAACACAGGTTACTGGCTATGGAAGGATAATGTATAATAAACACAGGTTACTGGCTATGGGGGGATAATGTATAATAAACACAGGTTACTGGCTATGGGGGGGGGGGGTAATGTATAATAAACACAGGTTACTGACTATGGGAGGATAATGTATAATAAGCACAGGTTACTGGCTATGGGGGAGATAATTTATAATAAACAGAGGTTACTGGCTATGGGGGAGATAATGTATAATAAACACAGGTTACTGGCTATGGGGGGATAATGTATAATAAACACAGGTTACTGGCTATGGGAGGGAAAATGAATAATAAACACAGGTTACTGGCTATGGGGGAGATAATGTATAATAAGCACAGGTTACTGGCTATGGGGGGATAATGTATAATAAGCACAGGTTACTAGCTATGGGGGAGATAATGTATAATAAACACAGGTTACTGGCTATGGGGGGATAATGTATAATAAACACAGGTTACTGGCTATGGGAGGGATAATATATAATAAACACAGGTTACTGGCTATGGGAGGGATAATGTATAATAAACACAGGTTACTAGCTATGGGAGGGATAATGTATAATAAACACAGGTTACTGGCTATGGGAGGGATAATGTATAATAAACACAGGTTACTGGCTATGGGAGGGATAATGTATAATAAACACAGGTTACTGGCTATGGGAGGGATAATGTATAATAAACACAGGTTACTAGCTATGGGGGAGATAATGTATAATAAACACAGGTTACTGGCTATGGGGGGATAATGTATAATAAACACAGGTTACTGGCTATGGGGGGATAATGTATAATAAACACAGGTTACTGGCTATGGGGGGATAATATATAATAAACACAGGTTACTGGCTATGGGAGGGATAATGTATAATAAACACAGGTTACTGGCTATGGGGGGATAATATATAATAAACACAGGTTACTGGCTATGGGAGGGATAATGTATAATAAACACAGGTTACTGGCTATGGGAGGGATAATGTATAATAAACACAGGTTACTGGCTATGGGAGGGATAATGTATAATAAACACAGGTTACTAGCTATGGGGGAGATAATGTATAATAAACACAGGTTACTGGCTATGGGGGGATAATGTATAATAAACACAGGTTACTGGCTATGGGAGGGATAATGTATAATAAACACAGGTTACTGGCTATGGGAGGGATAATGAATAATAAACACAGGTTACTGGCTATCGGGGAGATAATGTATAATAAGCACAGGTTACTGGCTATGGGGGGATAATGTATAATAAACACAGGTTACTGGCTATGGGAGGGATAATGTATAATAAACACATGTTACTAGCTATGGGGGAGATAATGTATAATAAACACAGGTTACTGGCTATGGGGGGGATAATGTATAATAAACACAGGTTACTGGCTATGGGGGGGTAATGTATAATAAACACAGGTTACTGGCTATGGGAGGGATAATGTATAATAAACACAGATTACTGGCTATGGGGGAGATAATGTATAATAAACACAGGTTACTGGCTATGGGGGGATAATGTATAATAAGCACAGGTTACTGGCTATGGGGGAGATAATGTATAATAAACACAGGTTACTGGCTATGGGGGGATAATGTATAATAAACACAGGTTACTGGCTATGGGAGGATAATGTATAATAAACACAGGTTACTGGCTATGGGAGGGATAATGTATAATAAACACAGGTTACTGGCTATGGGGGGGATAATGTATAATAAACACAGGTTACTGGCTATGGGAGGGTAATGTATAATAAACACAGGTTACTGGCTATGGGGGGATAATGTATAATAAACACAGGTTACTGGCTATGGGAGGATAATGTATAATAAACACAGGTTACTGGCTATGGGAGGGATAATGTATAATAAACACAGGTTACTGGCTATGGGGGGGATAATGTATAATAAACACAGGTTACTGGCTATGGGAGGATAATGTATAATAAACACAGGTTACTGGCTATGGGGGGATAATGTATAATAAACACAGGTTACTGGTTGTGGGGGATAATGTATAATAAACACAGGTTACTGGTTGTGGGGGATAATGTATAATAAACACAGGTTACTGGTTGGATAATGTATAATAAACACAAACAAACAAAAAAAAAATGAATGCAGCTTCAGAATTAATCTAAATTGTATGCTGTCTAGGAGGTGGGAGGGCCTGGGAGGGTCTGCTGCTGAATGACTGGAATGTGTCTGCTGACTGTGAGGTACAGGGTCAATGTTTACTCAATGATGACGAATAGGGGGCGGACCGAACATCGCATATGTTTGCCGTCCGTGGCGAACGCGAACACGCGATGTTTGCCAGGAACTATTCGCCAGTGAACCGTTCGGGACATCACTACTCATCAGTATTAAGAGACACAGAGATACACGCGTCTAAATTACTTTTGCCTTTAAGTTGCTTCCATCCTATTTACATAACATCAAGCCTCAATGGAATATTTAAAATGGGACAATCACTTAAAGGAACACTATAGCATTATAAAATGACAAAGGTCACTGTTTCTGACCCCTAAACAGTGATTAGGGGGAGTTTACCCACCTTTTCATGATTAATCATGATGATCTCAGCCAATCCAATGCTTTCCTACTCTATAAGACCATCTTTTTGAAATAGCCGCGTTTTACTTGTCTGTATCGGCAGCCACTAGAGGTATTTAAGCTCTGCAATGTAAACATTGCCATTCCTGCAGAATTCAAACAGGGACGTAGCACCCAGATGATATCATTGAGATGAGGTGGTCTGGGTACCTATACATACAAAACCGAATGTATCAGATATTGTGGCACACTATGAATGCTTCAAATAGGACAAACTATTTTCATGTTAAATATTAGCCTCAATTTACACCTAGTAAGATTTATATAGGCTAAACAAGTCTTATTCATCAAACCTTTACCAAGTTCAATAGCAGACTTATAAACACCTTCCCAATGAGTAGATGTCTGTGAACATCTCTACAACAAGTCAACATCTCCTCACACAAATGTCTGATAGTCTGCACTGCAGATGTTATTAAAGTGACACTTCACTGCCCGAAAAAAACAAAGAAAAAAAAAAAACAGATCATTGTGTTAGTAGATGTTCCCCCTATAAAAACATAAATGAATATATTTGTGCGTTTTTTTTCCATTGGGTATCTAAAACGGCTTGCAAAAGCTGCAGATCTCTTGCCCTTTGTAACCCTTTCTGTGGCAGTCCAATCACAGACATCTCAATGTAGCTCAATGAGAAAGCTTTGCAAAGCAGGTGCTCTGGCATATATTGATATCTGCATTGTTTGTGAAATGAAAAAGAGGACTCACTCTTCACACATAAAGCATTTCAGTGAGCTAAGGTGGTTTAGGTGTGAGGAGTGCCCCTCTAAAGCTAAGTACATTTTATTGGGTATGTAAAATGAGCAAACCACTTGTATAATACTCAAGAAGTTTGGAGCAAATTGACTATTGAAAGCTGTGCTTTCCATATCATAGAGTAGTATGGGGTATAGTCAAAAAGTTGACGTAGCATTTACAAAAAAAGAGTGGGTGTAATAAAAATGTAGGATATTGATAAAAACGGGGATAAAACGTGTAACAAAAGAATGCTTTGTATTTCTGACTGTAATTGAGACAGATCTAAAAATCATAATTTTAAATTCTGTCTCTATTAAACTCTATATGAAACCGTATTGAATAGCTAAGCACAGTTTGGTATTATCCTCACTAAGACCTCGATTTAATATTTTAGGATAAACTTTTAAAATTATTTTTTGAAAATAATAAAACATCAAAAATATATTAAGTAGAAAAGGAATGTAAATATATCAAAAATATTAAAATATGACAGCATCAAAATATTTGTTTTATAATGCAAAATGATTTTAAAAGTGTATAAAAAAAATTAAAACATTTGAAAAGCTTATCTATCAATATTAAATCGAGGCAAAAATGTCTTATTTCTCACTGACAATCGATTTGCTAAAACCCACTTTTCTTGTTCACCTTGCAGATGCGTTCTTGAGTATTTGCTACATTATACACTGCATAGAAGAGGTACTTAATCCACCAAAAAAGCAAGACAGCTGATCGTAAATTTTTGGGCAATTGTATACAATGGAAGACTCCTACCGAGACAGGACTTCACTAGTGAAAGGGGCTAAAGATATTGCTAAGGAAGCAAGGAGGCATACTTCAAAAAGTTCACACAGAGCAGTAGATGTAGATCATGATGGATACACGCACAGATCCCACAATCAATACCCTGATGAAGAAAGAGACATACAATACTCACATGGGAACTATAACGAAGAAGCAAATGAGGATGAAGGCTCTAGTGATGCCACTGAAGGACATGATGAAGATGATGAGATGTATGAAGGAGAGTATCAAGGAATTCCAGGAATGGGCCAAGGTAAAGAAGGTATGGTTGCTTTAGGTCAGCCAGTCCCTGATGAATATAAAGACCGTCATGAGTTAGAAAGTGAAAGAAAAGCTGATGAAGAAGAACTGGCCCAACAGTATGAACTAATTATACAAGAATGTGGACACGGCCGTTTTCAATGGACTCTCTTCTTCGTCCTTGGAATGGCATTAATGGCTGATGGTGTAGAAGTGTTTGTGGTTGGATTTGTGTTGCCCAGTGCGGAGACTGATATGTGCATTCCTAATTCTGGTTCAGGATGGCTTGGTAAGTCCACTTTGTGTAATATACTAAAAAAGTTAATAAAATGAAAACAACAAAAAACAAACAACTATTGTTATGATCCATGTATGTTTATATGATGGAGCAAGACGAGGGGCGGTGATATTAACCCCCTCCATAATTATAGTCTGTCTGTCTTGCTATCTATTTATCTATCTATCTATATATCTCATATTCTGGAAAACCATCACTAATAGTATTCCTAAACTATGGAATGCATTAATAATATAATGCAGATTTTTATAATGCAGATTTTTGAGGGCATACCAAACGTTCTAGCCATGTTCATTAGGTTAACAGGTGTATTATACACATTTTGACAGGGATTTGATAGATATCTATATCTATATTACTATATTGACATAATTTTTTTCATGTAGCTTGCGAGCATGCCACCGGCCACCCAAGTGCATTAGTCGACTACAAAACAAACAAGTCGCTCACTTCATAATGATTCTAAAAATTATGCAAAATAGTTTATGGCTCATTAATACCCAGCTGGCAAGTATGACGCTAACTCAAAACTATACTCTTCGCATCAGGGCCGGCGCATCCATAAGGCCTTAGGGCGCCAGAGGAGGGGGGCGCAAAAATCCAAATCCCCTGGCTCTGACTCTGACCCTCCCTCTGGCTGGGGACTCAGATTTTTAAACTTACCTCTCTCTCCCAGCAGCCAGTGCAGTGCAACCAGTGAAGTTGGCCGGCCCCTTCCTGATGATGTCAGGAGGAGGGGGCGTGACTTTCTTGGCTCTTCTCCCAGACTCCCCAGCGGAGCGCTATGGAGTCCTGGAGAAGAGCAGCGGAAATCACTCCCCCTCCTCCAGACATCATCACCAGGAGGGGCCGACTGACTTCCCTGGATGCACTGCGCTGGCTGCTGGCTGTTCCTGTCTCCCCTGACCACCAGGAACAAGGCTTCCCCCTCCTTGGTCCAAGGTAAGACTCAGGGAAGGGGGAATACACTTTTTACTTCAAAGCAGCCTCTGCCCCCCTTTACATTCCCTAACCCCTCCTCTACAGCCCCTACCCCCCCCTACAGCCCCTACCCCCTCCTTTACCATATAGACCATGATGACAATGGATAAGATGCTCTCAGCCACCTCTCAGCCCCTGAGCCCCCATAAAACCACTGTATACCCCTTTACAGCCATTGTAATCCCTCTACAGCCCCTGCCCCCTTTCTATTGCCACTGACCCCTTCTATAGCCCCTGTGCCCTCTCTCAGTTCTTGTGCCCCTGCCCCCCTTTCTACAGCCCCTGCACCTCCTTTCTATAGCCACTGACCCCTTATATAGCCCCTGTGCCCTCTCTCAGCTCCTGTGCCCCCACCACAGCCCCTGCGTCCTTTCTATATCCCCTGTGCCCAGTGTCTATAGCCCCTGTGCCCCCTCTCAGCCCCTGTGCCCCCTCTACAGCCCCTATGTCCCCCCTCTACAGTCCCTCTGCCCCCCCTTCTGCATCTCTTGCCTCCCCTTATACAGCCCCTGTTCCCCTCTCTACTGTACCTGTCACCAACCTCTACATCCCATGTCCCCCCCACCTCAGCCCCTGCCTCCCTCTACAACACCTGTGTCCCCCTCTACAACCCATGTGTCACCCCCTCTACAGCTCCTGTGCTCCCTCTCTACAGTCCCTGTGCCCCCCTATACATCCCCTGTGTCCCCCCTCTGCATCTCTTGCCCCACATCTACAGCCTACCCATACAGCCCCTGTTCCCCCCGTCTACCAGCCCTGTCACCAACCTCTAGAGCCCCTGACCCCCTCTCTACATCCCCTGTTTCCACACCTCAACCCCTGCTCACCTTCTGAAGCCCCTGTGCCCCCCTTTACAGCCCCTGACCACCAGGGATAAGGTGGTTCCAATCCCATCTCAGCCCCTGTCCCCTCTTCTACACCCCCTGCCCCCTACAGTCCCTAACTCCCCTGCTACACATCCCTCCAACTACAGCCTCTATCCTCCCACATGCAGCCCTTATCTTCTACTACAGACCCTAACGGTGTCTGCATGTCTCTATGTGTGTATGCCTCTATAGTTTTTATCAATTATAAGCAAAATTATTAACAACAGTATATTTTTCTAAGTTCACGAATAAACAAATGTGAGCTGTTCTAAACAGTTTACAGGTAAAATTCTGAAGACTATTACTAAATTCATTACTTGCCAAAATTTGCAAATCTCCCCACCATTGATCCCAATAAACTCTGATTTGGGGCAATTTACACAATTTTATGCTACAGAATTACTCTTAAAGTACCCTGAAATTGGATAAAATAGTTTGGGACTTGCTTATTTCTAAAGTTCCAATAAATTTCTCAATCATGCCATAATTGTAAAAATGACTTGTAAAAAGTATAAAGACCCTTCTTTTGACCAGGAATTGTCCTTCATAGCCCCTCACATCATGAAGACAACATGGGAGTTGATTAACTAACCTGCTGCTCACCCCCTTGCCTATGACATGATATATGTGCAGTAATGAGGGTCCCCTAAAATAGGTGGTACTGATTAATGTTCCCCTATCCCATCACTGATTGACCACATCAATGTTTCTTTTTATTGCTATTGGGCAATGATTTTTCTGGGGGGCATCATCTCAGACTCTCCAATAAACTGAATCCCAGGACCTCAGAAACTCAGAAAATGTGAAATTGAACTCTGTGTTAATCACATTTGGAGGGCTAGGTCAAGTTATGTTCACTTCTGCATTAGCTGAGCTGCAACAGACGGTTCTGGGATTGCACCAACACCAATTGACCAATGCCCAAAGACTCTTTGCCCTAGTCCCACTAAAACAAATTCCAGTGATTATGGAACTTAGAGTGCCTTTTTAAAATTATCTTGGGGCAGAAATGAAGATATAAAAATATATTTAAATTTTATGTTGGCTTTATTAGAAATTTAATAAGGCCTTTACGTTTGATGGGTGATTCTGGGTTGAAGTCTCGGAGAAGTCTCGAAGTCTTGGAGAGAATAACCAACCGTCAAGAAGGGCCATCCATTTCAACATATCACACTTACCTTTTGAAAACTTGGACTAATATAAAAAATAAATAAATAAAATTTGTATAGAATTTCTTGCAGCAGTAAATCTGGTTTTGAGTGGAGTTTGCCAAATCCCCTCGGAACGTGCGTCAGAAGTAGAGCTGTGGGATTCTGTCCTACTTTCCTCTCACTTTCTACCCTACTTTGGTCACATATCGTCCCATGGTTCCATCTTCTAACCAAGGTTCCAGTTAAAGACAAATAGAGGAATCGTCGTACTGACTGAAGTAGAACATAAACTGTTACACAAACTATCTGTATAATCTAGCTCTATATATTGCTGCAGGCTTCAGTAAAATGCAGGATGTGTTCCGCGTGGGACTCAATGTTAATTGTTTTAATTAAATTTGCTGCGCTCACTGTGAGAATGAAAATATGCCATAGACTATTAATGTTTATTGATAACAATAAACATTGGAATTATTACAGTTTTAATGAATGTGTGCAGTTCATAAATATTATTTGTTGCATTTTACAAGAAAATACAGTTGGGCAAATGTAATAACAGATTAAATTTTGTTAATAACGTTTTACATATTCATTAATATACCAGCAGTTATATTTTCATACAGTAAGCATAGACTGGGTCGTTTCAGTGCTATTATTACAACATAACTGTGCAATATTTTTTCTGCTAATCCATTCTTATTGTGAAATAGTATATGGGGATAAATTACAATCTGTGGGTTGATAATTAGCTACATTTAGCAGCTGCCAATGAGCCTTTAAAGGGGAACTCTAAGCACCCAGAGAGCTATAGTTTAATTAAGTGTTTTTTTGTTTTGTTTTGTATAGATCATACACTTCTCAATTCTCTGCCATTTAGGAGTGTTTGGGCCCTAACATATTGTTAATGCTGCTGTGATTGCACCTTTGCTGGCTGTGACTCAAAAGGTCTCCCTACACATTTCATGTAAAGAGCGCTATACTATTTAAATTTCCTTTATTGCACAGTCTCTTTAATGTTGAATTTATCTCCTGCTCTGCTAATAGCCCCCTAGAGTCTGCAACAGCCTCCTGTGATAAAAGTTAAATTAATAGAACAAGGGATATGAACTTTTAATGCAAAGACATCTGATTAAAGATTAAACCTTTTTTCGTGGAGGCTGAGTGAATCACAACCAGGGGAGGTGTGGCTACACAAAAAACTGAAGTAAAACCGAATTTGAAAAGAAATGTGTAGATTGGCACCCCTCTCACAGACAGCACCCCACTCACACACACTGCACCCCTCACACACACAGCACCCCTCTCACACACACTGCACCCCTCTCACACACACTGCACCCCTCACACACACACAACACCCCTCTCACACACAGCACCCCTCTCACACACACTGCACCCCTCACACACACACTGCACCCCTCACATACACACCACCCCTCATACAGACACCTCACCCCTCACACAGCACCCCTCTCACACACACTGCACCCCTTACACACACAGCACCTTTCTCACACACACTGCACCCCTCACACACACAGTACTCCTCTCACACACATTGCACCTCTCACACACACTGCACCCGGTGCAAGGAATTCTGCCGCCCTAGGCAAAGACCTACTTGGTGCCCCCTCTTGAGATAGTTCCATCATGTCACACGTTTATTCACTAAAGGAAGCATTCCACTGATGTCTTTTAACAATTTAGTAGATATACCCACAAAGAAAATATGCTTCTTCTTTTTTTTTTGGTGCTGGGGGCACTGGAATTAGCCCAGTCACTCGGTGTAGTACCTCCCGTGCTGCCATGCTTCCAGTCTGTGTGTGCTGGAAAATATGATTATTTTTTCACGACATTCCTGTCACCATAACCACTACAGAGAGCGGTGGGGCTTATTGTGTGTATTACCTACCAGTGCCCCTGCTGACATCAGGTGTTGCAGTGCATCTGCCCATTGCTGCAGTGGTGGAATAAGGAAAGATGGCAAAAAGGCATTGGAGGTTGGATGAAAGTGATGAGATTGCTATTTATACAAGTAGAGCCGAGAGAGCAGAGCTGTGGGGGCCTATCCTACACTTGTACTGATTAAAATGTTTCTGATATTTGATTTAATCAAATATAAATGCTGCAGGGTGGGGATATTTATCATGTTGTCATGTTGATGCTGTACACTATTCAGCCACAACATTAAAACAACTGACTGCATTACAATGGCACCTGTCAAAGGGTGGGATATATTAGGCAGTATGTCAGTTCTTGGATTTCCTGTGTTGGAAGAAGGAAACATGGGCAAGCAAAAAGATCTGAGTGACTAACAGGAGCCAAATAGTGATGGTTAGAAGAATGGGTGAGGGCATCTCTAAAACTGCGGTATTCCCAGTATGCAGTGGGTACTACCTACCAAAAGGGTGCAACGTGCATGACTTTAGAGATCTGCTGCTAATTTCTTGGTGCCAGATACCAGAGGACACGTAAAGGTCCTGTGGAGTCCATGCCTCGATGTTTCAGAGCTGTTTTGGCAGGCCTACATTATATTCAACAGGTGGTTTTAATGTTGTGGCTGATCAGTGTATATGGGAAATGACTTCATTGTTTCATAGACTGGGCCCCTGGGCAATAGGAAAGTGTTATGTGTGTTGATATAGTAGGAAATCTGTTGTGTGGACATGTGAGTGTTGGCATGGAAGGTAGGTGATCTTTCCAGGAGATGCCAGTCAGGAAGGTCACAATGTTAAAGTTTTGAATAAATGCAATAGCTACATCAGGATGGATAAGGATGATTATTGATCAGGTGATAACGGTCAGATGTCCAATGAATGACTTTATGTTCATATATTAAATATGTGAAATATTTAGTTCAGTGATAGTAGTGAGAAGAATATGGAAGTTTGAAGTGAGCAGATTTTTGAGAAATGCAAAATGGATTTTTTGGGGGGAAAATGCTTCCAGTTTAGCAATTTGTGCCTTAAATTTGAAATTCACTTTGAATTCATTATGGATTCTCAACAATTCTTACGTTAGTAAAAAACCCTGTTCGAGTGATAGACGCTCTCATTATCAAGAAAGAATGGACAGAAGCGTTGAGCGTGAAACTTGACGGATTAAGAAGAGAAAGGTTACAGTGACTGTTTGAAGGTACAGTTAGAAGATAGCAGATTGTCGATATCACGTCTTTGTGCATTTCCAGTACTAAGGGTATGACAAAATTATAAGAAACAAAATAAAAATAAATATGAAAGGAAGTAGGGAAACATCAATGGATGTCTAAGGAATGAGGAAGACATAGGTCACGGATGGAGAAATCGGTCACAGATGGATTCATTCTTCTTATGAAATAACATGGGGTACTATATTGGGAAAAAGAAAGCCTTGCGGACGAGCAACAGAAACATCCTGCTAGATACAATAGAGTGTATGATGGATGGGGAGATAGTTCCAGGCTTATTTTCAAGTTAACTGTGTTGGTCATTAGAAAAGGAAGATTGATTGCAAGGTCTGATGCAACGTTACATTTTCATAGATACATTAGCGATCTCTCCAAGTCTAATCCGTTTATGCATGTGGTTACAGCACAAAGAAATAGAATTAGTCTAAATGAAAACATGTCCAACATCCAATTTAAAGAGAGGAAAATAGTTCTTACAAAAGACATGGAAGCAAAAATGACAAGCGCAGATACAATTATTTCATAATGGCTTAAATTAATCACGCTCATATTTAGTTTAAAAAGTAGACAAAAGTATAAAGGGAAAAGCCGTCTTACAATAATATATACGCACTAGTGGCAGATGCACCATTGCGTCAAGTCCTTTTAAACTCATTGCATGATGTAAAGAACCATAACTGCTACAGATTATAATACACCAAGTCATCATTGCACCATAACCACTACAAAAAAGCTATAGTGGAATATTGTGCGTAGATAGAGTTATTCACTAATGTATGATTTGTTTATAATTCTGAGTAAATATCAAATTTTGGGCCAAATTCGAACTTTGGTCTGAATTGTAAAATTAATTTAAGATACATTTTCAATTCTGGTTCATTGACACTTTGATGAAAAATTCTGCGAGTATATTAAGAATTGTTGCATGTGTTGGGGTTATTGAGAAGGGAATTTTATACCAAAATATTTGGAAAAAATTCTCAAGCGTAAATTTATTGTATAGATTTTAATTTAAATTCCCTCACTAGATTGGAAGAAGCCCAGTCTATTGAGATTGTCTTTTTTAACATATAGTATCATGGTGACAGTATTTGGGGTACTATACTGATTCATTTTTAGGCTCCAGCAGTGCTCTCTCACTGGGTACCTGCATGTTTAATAACTGCCTGGCACCTCACCGCTCATCGTTGCAGGACTGACAACTCCGTATGTTTACTGCCATTCATGAAGGAGACGGTGATGGGTTTTGGTGACTGATGAAGCAGGTAAATAATGTGTGGTTAACATATTGTAGAATGTATAGCTCACTGACTGGCTCTGTATGATATAACAAGGCAGCTAACGTAATATATGGAAACAACGGCAGACCTTGCTCGGCTGATTGTTATTGCAGTTTGTTTTGGGATATTATTTTTTTGTCTTATGGTTTTATTCAGCATTGCTATAGTTACATAGTTACATAGTTACATAGTTAGATAGCTGAAAAGAGACTTGCGTCCATCAAGTTCAGCCTTCCTCACACCTGTTTTTTGCTGTTGATCCAAAAGAAAAAAAAAAAAAACCCCAGTTTGAAGCACAATTTTGCAACAAGCTAGGACAAAAAATTCCTTATTGACCCCAGAATGGCAGTCAGATTTATCCTTGAATCAAGCAGTTATTACCCTACATTGAAAGATTATATCCTTGAATATTCTGTCTTTGCAAGTATGCATCTAGTAGCTGTTTGAACATCTGTATGGACTCTGATAAAACCACTTCTTCAGGCAGAGAATTCCACATCCTGATTGTTCTTACAGTAAAAAAACCTTTCCTTTGCCTTAGACGAAATCTTTTTTCTTCCAGTCTAAACGCATGGCCTCGTGTCCTATGTAAAGTCCGGTTTGTGAATAGATTTCCACACAATGGTTTGTATTGGCCCCGAATATATTTGTATAATGTTATCATATCCCCTCTCAGGCGACGTTTTTCTAAACTAAATAGGTTTAAATTTGTTAACCTTTCTTCATAGCTGATATGTTCCATTCCTTTTATTAATTTTGTAGCCCGCCTCTGCACTTTTTCTAGTGCCATGATATCCTTCTTTAGAACAGGTGCCCAAAATTGCACAGCATATTCAATATGTGGTCTTACCAGTGATTTATAGAGAGGCAAAATGATATTCTCGTCCCGAGAATGAATGCCCTTTTTCATGCATGACAATACCTTACTGGCCTTGGCCACTGCTGATTGACATTGCACATTGTTGCATAGTTTGTTGTCTATAACAATTCCCAAGTCCTTTTCTTGTGTTTTTATCCCTAATTCGCTTCCATTAAGGGTATACGTTGCTTGTGTATTCTTTACGCCGAAGTGCATAACTTTGCATTTTTCAACATTAAATTTCATCTGCCATTTGAGTGCCCAGTCCTCCAGTCTATCTAAATCCTTCTGCAGCAAAGTAATATCTTGCTCACATTGTATTATTTTACAAAGTTTTGTGTCATCTGCAAACACTGAAACATGACTTTCAATGCTGTCTTCAAGATCATTTATAAAAATGTTAAATAGAAGGGGTCCCAGAACAGACCCCTGAGGGACACCACTTGCCACCTCTGTCCAGCTTGAAAATTTACCATTAACGACAACTCTTTGTATTCTGTTTTTAAGCCAATGTTCTACCCAAGAACAAGCATTTTCATCGAGACCGATTTCCTTGAGTTTGAACACTAATCTTTTGTGTGGAACTGTATCAAATGCCTTGGCAAAATCCAAATAGATCACATCCACTGCAACACCCTGATCTATACTTCTACTTACTTCTTCGTAGAACGCAATCAAGTTAGTTTGACATGACCTGTGCTTCATAAAACCGTGCTGATTTTTGCTGATAACCATATTCTTCTCAAGGAATAGTTTGCTTCTCCAGGAAATAGCTTCTCTAACTCTGTAGTCCTCATTAGACACTCACATTATTATTAGATTTGGACTCTTCGGGTACAGAGTGTGTCTGGTTTTGTGTCTAGAGATTAGTTGTTTTTTTTAACAATAAATGTATTCAGTTTGTAAGAGTCGGTTTAAATGATTCAGATTTCTTTGTATAATTTCTATAAACGGTCTATTTAGTACATACCTCCACCTAACTGATATATCTTCATTATATCCCATCTAAAGGCCTCACATACACCAAACCCACTGCAAGCAGTATCCTTCATTTTACCGAAACACTACCTCATCCCATCCACCCTGGTTCTCCTTCCTATATCACATATCTTCCAGGTGTTTGGTATCTTCCCAAATTACCTCATTCTCCCTTTTGTCTGAAGTGCCCATTACAGCCTCTAGATTGTAAGCTCATGTGCCAATTAGCTTAATACTCTGTATAAAAGTGTTGTATATGCTTGATCTCAGCTCATGGTCAGCATTGTCTATTTATTATGTTTTGGCTTTCCTGTACTATGCAGTCGACTTTCCCTGTGTTCAGTGCTGCGGAATATGTTGGCGATGAATAAATACCAGTATTAATAATAATGTAACCTATATCGCTAGCAGCCTCCATTGTGCCGGTTCCTTGGATGGTGTTGTATAATGCTTGGGTACTAAGACTTGTAGATACATAAACAGCAAGCTATAGTGTCCATAGCACAAGAACAGTAAGTGATCACAACATAGTTGGAGTAACAGAACGATTGTATGTGGATTTATGGCTACACATGATGATAGGTTAGTATTATACGAGTCACTCAAAGAGCACAAGGCAGATAGTAGGACATGTTCGGTCTCAATAATAACGAAATGTGAAATAGATGAAGATTATCCAACATTTTCTGTATGTAGGCAAATGAGATCTGTACGATACAAAAAACTAAGAAGAAAACAACCTGGAATGTAACCCATACTTCATATCCCGCATGGTAAATGAAAAACCAATAAATAATTTGGCAATCGAATGACTACACTAATATTAATCACTTTTGAAATATGCAGTTTATGAGCCCAGTAATTGGATTAGTTTAGGGATGAAACTCAGAAATGAATAATGTACGTTGTTCTAGAATGCAACATGATTCTACAGCAAAGGATGTTTATATATTTTTATATATATATATATATATATATATATATATATATATATGTACCCTCCATCACTGCATTTCATGCACAATTTATGCCATGATTTTACATAATAAATACAGCACACAATATAGTAGACTTACCAAACCCACGATAAGTTACCTGTACCGGGGTGTCATGTTTTCAAAAATGTTATGATTTCTTGGCCTATGAATACATTAGCATGGATGACCTAAAGACTCCATATGTGGAACACCCTACGTTAACCTATTATATACAGGTGGTCCTCACTTTGCGACCTACCTGCTTTACGATGGCTTGGACTTACGATTAGCTCTCTAACTTGGGGATTCAAGGGATTTCAAATCCCAAATCTATGTTCGGGGAATTTTCTGGTCTATAGATGTCATAGATTCCCTGCGCTAGTGAGCAGATCTATGTTCGGGGAATTTTCTGGTCTGTAGATGTCATAGATTCCCTGCGCTAGTGAGCAGATCTATGTTCGGGGAATTTTCTGGTCTGTAGATGTCATAGATTCCCTGCGCTAGTGAGCAGATCTATGTTCGGGGAATTTTCTGGTCTGTAGATGTCATAGATTCCCTGCGCTAGTGAGCAGATCTATGTTCGGGGAATTTTCTGGTCTGTAGATGTCATAGATTCCCTGCGCTAGTGAGCAGATCTATGTTCGGGGAATTTTCTGGTCTGTAGATGTCATAGATTCCCTGCGCTAGTGAGCAGATCTATGTTCGGGGAATTTTCTGGTCTGTAGATGTCATAGATTCCCTGCGCTAGTGAGCAGATCTATGCTCGGGGAATTTTCTGGTCTGTAGATGTCATAGATTCCCTGCGCTAGTGAGCAGATCTATGTTCGGGGAATTTTCTTTTTCTCTCTTACTCTCCTTTAACCGTGACTGACAGCAAATAGTTAGGATAATAATATTTAATCACAGACGATTTACATGTACTATCGAATATACAAAATCTATCAATTTATTATTTTATATTCATAAGAAATCAAATGTTTTTTTATCTTTTTTTGTAATTAAAATGTCATTCAGGAAATGACAAAACAAGACACTAACAGCCAACACACATAGAATATCCACAACAAAACAGGTTTCCTGTGGAACCCTTTGACATAGTTTATTAACATCGTGGAACCCCCTAGAAACTCCCCACCCCCTCCTTAAAAAAAATAATAAATTGCGCCGTTGCATAAACCTTTTTTTTGTATGTGCCTTGTGTATCTGTGTGTGTGTATGTATGTATTTGTGTGTGTGTATTTGTGTCAAAGTGTGTGTATCTGTGTGTCAAAGTGTGTGTATCTGTGTTTGTATGTGCCAGTGTGTGTATCTGTGTATCAGTGTGTATGAATCTGACACACAGATACACACACTGGCACATAGTGGCACACAGATACACACACCTTTTTTATTTTTATTTTTGTATTCTTTTTTCAAATTTTACATATGTAACATCACAGACAAGAACAGTTCAGAATTAGACATATAGACTTTGATTTACAATAGAAGGATATGTGAACTGTTGAGTAGACTTCACACACAGAAACACAAATATCACAATTTAAAAGGACTGAGCGGATTAGGCGGGCCTAAACTATAATAATTAAGTTACTTCATAACTTTCCTGAATACAGTACCACAGGGAGGAATTAGAGTGATCTTTATATAGAAGGATATTCATAACAGAGAACGCCAAGGTGTACAGTTATATCAGATTATCTAGCCAAGGTGACCATTTTTCATCAAATTAAGTGGCTATCATATTGAAAAGATATTCCCCTTTCCATATCGTGTTGGTATTTAAGCTGAGTTACCACTTGGGTCCAAGATGGAGTTTTTTTCTGTAGCCAATGTCTTGATATTTCTATTTTTATGGCCATCATAAGTTGGATTATTAGATATCTATTTTGAGTTGAGAATCTTCTTAAGTTAAAATGGAAAAGAGCAACCAATAAGTTATCGTCCAAATCTTCTCCCACTAAGTCTGATATAACTCTAAATGCTTTATTCCATATAGGTCTTAAAAGCTTACATCCCCACCAGATATGTTTAGAGCTACCTTCAGCACAAGTACATCTCCAACAAAGTTTGGAATTATCAGGGTTGATTCTATTTAGAATTTTTGGTACCCTATGCCATTGATGAAGAATTTTATAATGAAGCTCTATGATATTTAGACAATGCAATGGTTTTTTAACTTCTTAAATTGATCTATACCACTGCTCTAACTCGATTGAAGACCCACTTTCTTGTTCCCAATTTTTCCATGCTTTTGGTTTAGACTCTTTTTCTTCCTCTCTCAATAATTCATACCAACTAGATATCGATTTACGATTAGTATTATTTTAAATAGATCATTTAATTTTTTATTTATCCTAGTGTTGTCATAAAGCAAATGGTTGTCCAAATAATTTTTGATTATTAGATATGTCAATAACTCTCTTGACTTAAGGTCAAGACTTAACTGAAGATGTAGAAAATACCTTATTTTATTCAATTCTAATAAATCATCTATTTTAGTTGAACCAAATTTGATCCAATTACCTAAATTTAGGTCATTAATATTATTGTTTTAAACAAAATTGCAAACCACCAGTGTAAAAGTGATCAGTGCAAAAAAATATATTAAAACACTTAGCTTATAGGTACATAGCATCCCACGGTTGCTTCCCAGTTAGCAACCACATGAAACAGATATAAACAAGATAGAGTATTTTGGGATCTTGCTGATGTGCCTAAAATAAAGGACAAAAAACGTAGTGCAATATTGTCTGGAACCAATTATAAAATAAAGAATTCCATTACACTCACAAATTCCAAGGGATAAAAGCGTGTTAGATGTGCCTCCCCACGATATGAAAGGGGGGTGTAAATGCAAATCCTCCTTCAGTAATAACCGCAGGGTGCCTCGGTTGCTAGGGTGATCCAATAATCCAGCCACACCAAAACAGCTCCCATAAATCGGTTTAATTGATAAGTTGAATTGAAAAAAATGAAGGAATTACAAAAAATACATAAAAACATTAAATAAAATAAAGGATAAAAGTCCACAGGTCCTACGCGTTTCGTTCTAAATGAACTTCCTCAGGGACCAATAATTGATAAAAAGCAATAATCAGGAACAAAACAATCTAACACTCTGCTTAAAATAAAACACTTAAATAAGGCTAATCTCTTACAGTCTTACAGTCCATTGGTGGAGAAACGTGGGCGTCTTTTCTTCGGAACTCTGCTATTCGTTTTCAAATTTTCTCCCATCTGAAAAACGTTACCGGCTTGATGAGCGTTCCGGTCCTATTCTTTAGCCGCACTTCCGTGTTGATGCACGTGTTCCGCTTGCGTTTCAATTAAAATGGCCGTGCGTTCCAAACAGGAAGACTCTGTAAAAACTTATCAGCTCCCCCTCTGGTCGCCAGAGGAATTTTTCACCAATGTATCTAAACGAGAAGCCTATTAATATACAATATCCATTGCCTACATAGAAAAGTCCTTCTCAATTTATGTGCATAAAAAAATTCAATCATTCTGAGAACAAGATGGGGCTCCCTATCTGAGTATCCCACTTGTTAATATAGAAAGTAAAAAACAACAAAATAATCATATTTTACTTACTCTATTTTCTTGTGAAAAAGTGATCAAGTGCCAGAAAATATAAATGAACCATTTAAAGTTATTTGTTAACATTATTATGTATCTGTTAACTCAATTACAAAAAGTATTATTTCACAATTAGTGCTCACAAAAAACATTAATAAAATAATTATAATAAATAATAATAATAAAATTAATATATTTCTGAAGTAGTGTACAGTGAGTACCATACTACATATCTACATATCTACATATCTACATATCTACATATCTATATTGTGCTGATACATTAAATATATACATTAAATATATTTCCAATATATTTTTGGAAATATA
Organism: Pelobates fuscus; assembly: GCF_036172605.1. Lineage (NCBI taxonomy): Eukaryota > Metazoa > Chordata > Amphibia > Anura > Pelobatidae > Pelobates > Pelobates fuscus. Next base: position 16,908,290 of record NC_086321.1, on the reverse strand, counting down.
TTTAATGTATCAGCACAGAGTCTTCCTGTTTGGAACGCACGGCCATTTTAATTGAAACGCAAGCGGAACACGTGCATCAACACGGAAGTGCGGCTAAAGAATAGGACCGGAACGCTCATCAAGCCGGTAACGTTTTTCAGATGGGAGAAAATTTGAAAACGAATAGCAGAGTTCCGAAGAAAAGACGCCCACGTTTCTCCACCAATGGACTGTAAGACTGTAAGAGATTAGCCTTATTTAAGTGTTTTATTTTAAGCAGAGTGTTAGATTGTTTTGTTCCTGATTATTGCTTTTTATCAATTATTGGTCCCTGAGGAAGTTCATTTAGAACGAAACGCGTAGGACCTGTGGACTTTTATCCTTTATTTTATTTAATGTTTTTATGTATTTTTTGTAATTCCTTCATTTTTTTCAATTCAACTTATCAATTAAACCGATTTATGGGAGCTGTTTTGGTGTGGCTGGATTATTGGATCACCCTAGCAACCGAGGCACCCTGCGGTTATTACTGAAGGAGGATTTGCATTTACACCCCCCTTTCATATCGTGGGGAGGCACATCTAACACGCTTTTATCCCTTGGAATTTGTGAGTGTAATGGAATTCTTTATTTTATAATTGGTTCCAGACAATATTGCACTACGTTTTTTGTCCTTTATTTTAGGCACATCAGCAAGATCCCAAAATACCCTATCTCATTAATATTATTGTCTTAATTGGACTATACTTAGAAATTTTATTTAAAATGTGATTTATTTTCCTGTATTTTACCCAAATTTCATAGATATCTTTTATGTATGAAGTTTCTATGTTGGAGAAGAATTTTGCACTTGCCCCAATGTCAATCCATAACATTTAGAAAGATCTTTTGAATTACACAAAAAGGATTCAATTTATCCCAAGGCTCTTCCAATGAGGTTGGGCCCTGCCATCTCCACAGATGGTACAGCCTAGAGGCTTTGTAATATTTGATAAGATTGGGAACAGCCAGGCCACCCTTATTTGGGCTTTTTCATTACATGTAAGATCGAGATCCTTGACCTCTTAAAATCCCATATGTAATTCAGAAATAATTTATGAATCTGCCAAAGTTTAGTTATTGTTATAGATAAAGGGATCATTCTAAACAGGTATGACCAATGAGGTAGAATATATGATTTGATGATATTTATTCTCCCCAACCAGGAAATTCCTATGTTTCTCCACTCTTTGAGTAATTTATCACTGGTATCTTTTATAAGATTATCCACGTTTTTAGCAATCATTTCTTTTAAGTTATAAGAGAAATGTATCCCAAGATATTAAACCCCTTAAGGACATATGACATGTGTGACATGTCATGATTCCCTTTTATTCCAGAAGTTTGGTCCTTAAGGGGTTAAAACCTTGAGATGACCAAGTGAAGGGATATTTAACTGACAATCTGTTAATTGTCGTAAAATCTAAATTGATGGGCATAACTTGGGATTTACCAATATTTAATTTATAGTTTGAAACTTTACCATGGTCTTCCAGCTCCCGAAACAAGGCCCCCAGTGATAAATCCGGATCAGACAATGTTAATATTATGTCATCAGCATATAGGCTGATCTTAAATTCAGAGTGGTTCAGAATAACTCCTTTAATTTGATAGTTGTTTCTTATGCTCACTGCGAGCGGTTCAAGAGTCAAAATATATAAAAGCGGGGCCAAGGGACATCCCTGCCTAGTCACGTTAGAAATTGTAAACCAATCTGCGGAGATACCAGGGCCCACGGTTTTAGCCGTTGGACTAGAATAGAGAGCCAGTATTGCAGTTTTAATAGAGCCAGCAAATCCAAATTTGTCCAGAGTCTGGCTCATAAAACTCCAGCTGACCCTGTCAAACGCCTTCTCGGCATCCAGTGACAGAGCCAGCATAGGGATCTTACTCCTTGTTACATAATCTATCAGGGCAGTCAATCTTCGAGTGTTATTACTTGGGTCTCTATTCTGAACTAAACCTATTTGGTCATGGTCATTATCAGGTTTTAATATCGGTGAGAAGATCATAGTAGATTATCATAATTACAATGACCCAAAATCAATAGGTAATGCCTTTAATAAATTTTATGCACAACTTTATAATCTCTCCTCCAGCCCCCAGGAATTAGATATATCTGAGTATGTGGATGGGATTAAATTGCCAACTCTTACAGATGGCCAGCAGAAAGAGTTAAACTTACCTTTCTCTGAATCTGAGGTTAGTCTGGTAATTGACAGGCTTAAGATGAACAAAGCCCCAGGTCCTGACGGGTATACTAATTGTTTTTTTAAGAAATTTAAAAATGAGCTATTGCAACATCTAGTAGATACATTTAACGAGATTAGAGAATCGGGTCTCCCTTTGAAAGCTACACACACCTTGACACAGAGATACACACACCTTGACACACAGTGTGTATTTGTGTGTGTGTGTATGTATCTTGTGTGTCAAAGTGTGTGTATCTGTGTTTGTTTGTGCCAGTGTGTGTCAATGTGTGTGTATCTATGTTTGTATGTGCCTGTGTGTGTATCTGTGTGTGCGTATGTATCTGACACACAGATACATGTATGTATTGATAGAAAATAATCATGGCTATCTTCGTATACACCTAGTTAACACTTGAGTAAACATGTATTTTTGTACCTTGTTTTTTTAAGTACTTGCACACTCGAATGCAAGTTGCTGTGCATGTCTATGTCTCCCATCACAGTCTATTATCATTTATAGCTGGAGATTCATGATGCGGGAAACACCGCCCATCAACCCCAGCCAGACCATGACAGAACTTTGCCGCAAGGCAATTATAAAAAAATACAAACATAAAATATGTTTAATGAACATGCACATGTATTCAATATCCTCACATTAAAATGATTTGCTAACCATACACGGAAGAAATTTACCTTGTGATTTTGCATGTGGGCCCTTCAGGGAGGTCATACATGTATGATGGACAAATAATATTTTTTATTTTTTTATTTTTGGCAGTGAGTGAAATTTAAAAATATGAATATTTACTTTAATATTATGGTTTCTACGGAAGCCCAGAAAAAATATGTATTTTTAATATTTTTCTTCCTCGTTATCTTGAGAAAACAATTTGTTGTCTCGGGATAACAAATTAAAGAAATAAAATAGAAATGCATGGCCTCTCTGGGTGTCAGTAGGTTTCTTAACATTCTATCTTACGATATTTCTGTGTATATATATTGTAATTTGAATCAAGTTGTATGTTTGCGTAAAGCTTAACTTATCCTGAAGGAGTTTGAAGCACCACTTTTTAATTTTAGAAAAATTCCACACTCCATACATGGTATTACCTGGCATCTGAATCCCCTAGTCTCTGTGTGAAGAAAATGGACTTTATTTTGGAAATTTTCTTCTGTATTCGTGTGTTTCCTTCATTTATTGTATGAATACTGGATATTAGTTCGGCAGTTTGAAACTACCGAACACCGACCATCCTCCTGGCTCGTTAAGTTTAAAAGAACCGTCGATTAAGTGTTCCCTGGGTGGCCGCTGTTCGTATAGCCGAATGGCACGTGGAAAAGAAAACGGCGGCCATCTTGTTTGCACAAGGGGAGTTAGCGGGACTTGGACGTCGAGTGTCTGGAACTAAAATCGGACACTCGACTTCACGAACCACCGCTGAAAACTACCGAACGCCGGCTTCTCCCACTTACCGAACAGCCAGAAGAGCGGCATTCGGTAGTTATGTTCGTGCAGACAAGGGGAACAATCGCTACTGTGAGCCAGGAGGATCTTTTCGGTATTTTGCTCGTTATTTTCCTTTTTCCTAATTGACCGACCGCACACGCTGAATTCGTGGAACTGGTGTGTGGTCAGTAAAACATGACTTCCACACTTTTTAAGAACCCCTGAACCGATCTGAGTGAAATTTGGATATGTTTGTCCCCCAGATCGGGGCTATCAGGGGATATGTATTTTGTGGGGATACCTTGTGGGGAAAGGGGTGTTCTAACCTTTGGGGAAAATGTGTGCCCTTTGCCTGGAGATAATTGATTTATTCCTTAACTTATCTCACTATCTCTCAGGCAGAGGGAAGGCGTGTATTAGTGCAAAACTGTATAATGATTGGTTAATTTATTTGTTTGCTGTGGGAGGTCCTCTTGCAGGAGGATTTCTCATAAAAGCCACACTGTTATTCTCTGAAGTTCTGCCTGTGCATAACACTCAGACCGACAGGCGGATGCTTATTAGGGACTTCAAAAGCCAGCCTGTTTTCAATAAAGATCATTCCTGTTACACCTTTCATAAAGTCTAGGCTCATGTTTGGGGAATATTCTATTTGCTGGGGAGAATCGTCTTGGAAGCTGCATTCATCTCTACTATTCCTCTACTCCCTGCTGTAGCTATAATCACTTAGGCTCAGCTGTTGGGAAAGGAATAGAAGACTGCAGTACCATAACCACTGCAGGTCTTAACAACTGGTGGCAAGCGATGAGATTGAATGGAACACAGAAAGACAACTGGTGAATGGCCCAGCAGTACGAGAAACTAAAAAGGACTACGCTAAAGGATCTACTGGAAGCCCGAGGTCAGATGGCAAGCAACAAAAAGAGAGCTACCCTCATAGCAGAACTGATGGAGGGCGACCAAACCAGCAGCATGGCGAATGTCAGCCGGGAGGAAGCAGAATTCCAACAGAAGGTGATGTGGAGGCTAAATCTATATGGGCCAAATCCCACACCTGAGATGGTGACGCAATTAGCTATTGTTTGAAAATAAGCATAGGTCTACCCAGGTGTTAAACATTCCTAGTGGGTGGTGCTTTTAGGAGTTATATAAGGGTTGTGGTCATTAGCTTGGCTAATATAGCTTGGTTGCTTCATCTAAGTGTTGCTTCTAAGTGTGTGGTTGGAGATATTCTGGAGAGTGTTGCTTCTAAGTGTGTGGTTGGAGATATTCTGGAAAGTGTTGCTTCTAAGTGTGTGGTTGGAGATATTCTGGAGAGTGTTGCTTCTAAGTGTGTGGTTGGAGATATTCTGGAAAGTGTTGCTTCTAAGTGTGTGGTTGGAGATATTCTGGAGAGTGTTGCTTCTAAGTGTGTGGTTGGAGATATTCTGGAGAGTGTTGCTTCTAAGTGTGTGGTTGGAGATATTCTGGAGAGTGTTGCTTCTAAGTGTGTGGTTGGAGATATTCTGGAAAGTGTTGCTTCTAAGTGTGTGGTTGGAGATATTCTGGAGATAAACTGGAGGTAATCTGAGGTATATAGGAGGACAAAAAAAGTTAAGACTTGTTTGATTTAGATTATTCACCTCATTAAAATGGCAGACTTAGTTCAGTGTAATAGTTGTTATGCATTTGTTTCACGTTCCACTTTTTGGAGATTTGGATGCTGTCTAATATGTAGACAGTTCTCTATATTGCGGCAGGAGATTGTATTTTTGAAGTCTGAGATTTGTAAATTATCTGGTAAACAAACCCAGGCTGGAACTGCTGCAAAGCCACTGCCACAGAGACGTACTAGGAATGGCAGATGGATTACTGTAATAAAAGGCATATTGCACTGTCTGTTGCTCTACATAATTCATTTTCAGCCCTTTCAGAGTGTAATGGTGTTATGGAGACAAGCTCAGACACCAAGTGTAGTGGTGTTGTTGAGACAGGCTCAGGCTCTGAGGCTAGTGGTTTTGTGGAGACAGGCTTAGCCACTGAGTGTAGTTATGTTATGGAGACAAGCTCAGACACCAAGTGTAGTGGTGTTGTGGAGACAGCCTCAGGCTCTGAGGCTAGTGGTGTTGTGGAGACAGGCTTAGGCACCGAGTGTAGTGGTGTTGTGGAGACATTCTCAGGCACCGAGTATTATGGAGACAGGCTTGGAGACTATGGTGAGGCCTAATAGAAAGCAGTTGTTGTTGGGGAATTCTATAATAAGGGGTGTGGAGCTGGACAATACTGGTCTTGTGAGATGCCTTCCTGGAGCTACTGCTCACAGAGACAGGAGATGTATTTGTAATATTGTTAAGCGAGTAAAGCAGAAAGGGGAATTGGATGTTCTTGTCCATCTAGGGACAAATGACTTGGCTTGCAATGAGGTTTCAGAGGTAAAGGAAGTTTTTTGTGGTTTTTCCACACGGTTTGGTGAATGGTGTCGGGAGCAAGGATTTGGCTTCATTTCTCATGGCAGCTCTGTTTGGAATGGAAATGAACTGTTCAAAAAGATGGTTTGCATCTTTCTCAAAAGGGAACAAATGCTCCCAGTGAGCAGTTCAGAGGTTTTGCTAGGATGTATTTAAACTAAGGGGGGTGTGGCAAAAGGGTGATAAAACATCAATCCAATTGCCCCCCCCCCCCAAAAAAAAAAAAACAAGGACAGAAGGTGCCTATAAGAACAGTGACTGAGTCACACCACACAAAAACAAAGGTTTAGACTTTAGAAAAACAGACTTTCTTAAAATTAGAATGTGTAAAGGAGTCATTATCAGACTGGAGCAATTGAAATGGAGTCCAAGAGAAATGGGATTATTTAAAAGTTGCACTGCTGAAGACAACAGGAAATTGCATTAGGCTTGTCAGTAAAAGCTAAAAATTCTACAAACCACTGTGGTACTCTGCAGATGTGTGTAGAAGAGGATAAAGTTCTAGCTGAGTGCCTCAATGAATATTTGTGTTCAGTATTTACAGATGAAAATGAAGGAAAGGGGCCTCAGTTAGGAAAAAGTACAAATAAGTAATTTGTTACATGTGAGTTTACAGAGGTAGAGGTTCTATTTCAACTGTCAAAAGTAAAGACAAATAAGTCAATGGGGCCTGATGGAATACACCCAAAGTTATTAAAAGAGCTAAGTGGTGTACTAGCAAAACCATTAATAGATTTATGTAACCAATCATTGTTAACAGGAGTAGTCTCAGAAGATTGGAAGTTAGAGAATGTTGTGCCCATTCACAAGAACGGTAGTAGGGAGGAGTCGGGCAACTATAGGCCAGTTAGCCTTACTTCAGTAAGTAATGGAAACCATGTTAAAGGATATGATTGTTGAACATCTAAAAACACATAGATTTCAAGATCAGAGACAACATGGGTTTACTTCAGGGAGATCATGCCAAACTAATCTTATTAATTTTTTTGATTGGGTAACTAAAATAATAGATCCGGGTGGTGCAGTAGACATTGCTTACCTAGATTTTAGTAAGGCTTTTGACACTGTTGCACATAGACTTATCAATAAACTGCAATCTTTAAGTTTGGATTGCAATATTGTAGAATGGGTAAGGCAGTGGCTGAGTGACAGGCAACAGAGGGTTGTAGTCAATGGAGTATATTCGAAGCATGGGCTTGTCACCAGTGGGGTACCTCTGGGATCTGTACTTGAACCCATTTTCTTTAATATTTGTATTAGTGATATTGCAGAAGGTCTTGATGGTAAGGTATGTATTTTTGCTGACGGTACTAAGATATGTACCAGGGTTGATGTTCCAGGAGGAACTAGAAAAATGGTCAGAGTTGTGGAAACTGACATTTAATATGGATAAGTGCAAAATAAGTCCTAACCTCAACATCTGAGGAAAGGGATTTAGGGGTGATTATTTCTGATGACTTAAAGGTAGGCAGACAATGTAATAGAGCAGCAGGAAATGCTAGCAGAATGCTTGGTTGTATAGGGAGAGATTGTATTAGTTGTATTAGTTGTATTGGTTGTATTAGTAATGGCTCATGCCATTGTACAGAACACTGGTGAGACCTTGGAGTATTGTACACAGTACTGGAGACCGTATCTCCAGAAGGATATTGATACTTTAGAGAACGTTCGGAAAAGGGCTACTAAACTGGTTCATGGATTGCAGGATAAAACTGACAAGGAAAAGTTAAAGGAACTTAACATGTATAGCTTGGAGGAAAGACAAGACAGGGGGGATATGATAGAAACATTTAAATACATAAAGGGAATCAACACCGTAAATGAGGAGACTATATTTAAAAGAAGAAAAACACCACAACAAGAGGACATAGTCTTAAATTAGAGGGGCAAAGGTTTAAAAATAATATCAGGAAGTATTACTTTACTGAGAGGGTAGTGGATGCATGCAATAGCCTTCCAGCTGAAGTGGTAGAGGCTAACACAGTAAAGGCGTTTAAGCATGCGTGGGATAGGCATAAGGCTATCTTAACTATAAGTTAAGGCCAGGGACTAATGAAAGTATTTAGAAAATTGGGCAGACAAGATAGGCCGAATGGTTCTTATCTGCCGTCACGTTCTATGTTTCTATGTATAAAAGACACCTGTCCACAGAAGTAATCAATCAATCAGATTCTAAACTCTCCACCATGGCCAAGACCAAATAGCTGTCCAAGGATGTCAGGGACAAGTTTGTAGACCTACACAAGAGTGGAGTAGGCTACAAGACCATCGACCAGCTTGAAGAGAAGGTGACAACAGTTGGTATGATTATTCTCAAATGGAAGAAACAGAAAATAACTGTCAGTCTCCCTCTGTCTAGTGCTCCATGCAAGATCTCACCTCATGGAGTTTCAATGATCATGAGAACGGTGAGGAATCAGCCCAGAGCTTCACGGGAGGATCTTGTTAATGATCGCATAGCAGCTGGGACCATACTCACCAAGAAAACAAGTTGTAACACACTACACAGTGAAGGACTAAAATCCTGCAGCGCCCGCAAGGTCCTCAAGAAAGCAAATGTACAGGCCTGTCTGAAGTTTGCCAATGAACATCTGAATGATTCAGAGGAGAATTGGGTGAAGTGTTGTGGTCAAATGAGACCAAAATCGTGCTCTATGGCATCAACTCAACTCGCCGTGTTTGGAGGAGACGGAATGCTGCCTTTGACCCCAAGAACTTCATCACCACCGTGAAACATGGAGGTTGAAACGTTATGCTTTCGGAGTGTTTTTCTGCTAAGGGGGCAGTTCAACTGCACCGCATCAAAGGGACGATGGACGGGGCCATGTACCGTCAAATCTTGGGTGAGAACCTCCTTCCCTCAGCCAGGGCATTGCAAATGGGTGGTGAATGGGTATTCCAGTATGACAATGACCAAAAACACACAGCCAAGCCAACAAATGAGTGGCTTTAAGGTTCTGGAGTGGCCTAGCCAGTCTCCAGACCTTAATCCCATAGAAAATCTGTGGAGGGAGCTGAAGGTTCGAGTTGCTAAACGTCAGCCTCAAAACCTTAATGACTTGGAGAGGATCTGCAAAGAGGAATGGGACAAAATCCCTCCTGAGATGTGTGCAAACCTGATGGCCAACTACAAGAAACGTCTGACCTCTGTGATTGCCAACAAGGGTTTTGCCACCAAGTACTAAGTCGAAGGGGTCAAATACTTATTTCACTCAATGACATGCAAATCAATTTATACCTTTTTTGACATGCGGTTTTCTGGATTTTTGTTGTTGTTGTTATTCTGTCTCTCACTGTTAAAATACACCTACTAGACTGATCATTTCTTTGTCAGTGGGCAAACGTTCAAAATCAGCAGGGGATCAAATACTTTTTCCCCCTACTGTATTACATTATGTTTTTGCTGCTGAATGTGACATCAGAGGACACAGTGTCACACAGAAAGTAAAGGCTCTGGAGAGTAAGACAATCCAGCAGTCTGACATGTACAAAATTTAGTTTTAAATAAACCAAGTTGGAAAACTTTGATTGTCAACTCATAGCGCACTGTTTATTAAAAAGACTCTGCCGTAACCTCAAAAAGAGTCACTAAAACCTTCTACCGAGCCCCGTTTGCAGTGCAGACAGCAAATACTCTTGAGATAGCTCTCAGTGATACGACTCTTGCTGTATACTGTGATTTGTTCTTACTGGGATAATGACCAACGCACGCTGATAACTCTACTTCATTGGACAGAAATGGCCTCAAGGTGCAATTTCCATCTCAATCTATTGTCTATGGAAAGATATTGTGAAAGTTGGCAAAAGATTGAATTGTCAGGAATTAAAAATGAATTCAAAGTGATTGTTTTATTTTTTCCTCCAAATAGCTGAACTGGGAGTTGTTAGTAAAAAAAAAATGGGACAGAGGAACATGGCTCCCAAAAGTGTTCTGTCCACCCTACAGAGGAACATTTGGGGGATATTAGGAGTTTATTATAAAGTGAAAGGTAATATAACATCCAAGACCTTTAATATTGACATAGACACTTCTGAGAAAATGAGAGAATATTGTAAATGTTATATTTACCTTGGTTTATAACGAACAATTAACAGTGTTGGTAGGTTGTTTACTAAGTGATGTCCTTGATTTGTGAGAAAAAATAAAAACGCATTTATATAACTATAAATCTACAAATTGCATAATATTCATATATTTAATTTTCTTTCACATTTTTATGTTTTGTTTTTGTTTTGTTTTTCCTAAGCATCTATAAAAACCCTTTTCTTTTTTTTATGGAGAGATTCTCTAGGTTCAAGTAGTCAATTTATATTTCCCGGACATCTGTCCAATGTTTCATTGATACACTTCAACAGAAGAAGGCACTCGAAAGGATTACACTGGCGCTCCATCACTGGCAAGCAGGTGTCTCATGTCAGATTGACTGTGTCTCTTTCCCTGGAGGTCAGATGTGTCAGCTCCGCTAACATCCTATAAGTCTGGCATTGACAAACATGTACTTGCTCCATCAAAGACCTATAATAGCCCATTATTGGGCATATATTGTAATTGTAAACACACAGATATAGCATCTATGTTTTAAAAAGCATCTATGTTTTTAAACCTATTTAGTTTAGAAAAACGTCGCCTGAGAGGGGATATGATAACATTATACAAATATATTCGGGGCCAATACAAACCATTGTGTGGAAATCTATTCACAAACAGGACTTTACATAGGACACGAGGCCATGCGTTTAGACTGGAAGAAAGAAGATTTCGTCTAAGGCAAAGGAAAGGTTTTTTTACTGTAAGAACAATCAGGATGTGGAATTCTCTGCCTGAAGAAGTGGTTTTATCAGAGTCCATACAGATGTTCAAACAGCTACTAGATGCATACTTGCAAAGACAGAATATTCAAGGATATAATCTTTCAATGTAGGGTAATAACTGCTTGATTCAAGGATAAATATGACTGCCATTCTGGGGTCAAGAAGGCATTTTTTGTCCTAGCTTGTTGCAAAATTGTGCTTCAAACTGGGGTTTTTTTTTTTTTTTGCCTTTTGGATCAACAGCAAAAAACAGGTGTGAGGAAGGCTGAACTTGATGGACGCAAGTCTCTTTTCAGCTATCTAACTATGTAACTATGTAACTATGTAACTATGTAACGTCTTTCTGCTCCTCTAATGAGGAATAATAATGATGGACACAATCAAACCCAGGTAAATAGTGCGTCATACCCCCCGAGTTTCCCTGTTTTGGAGGGACAGTCCCTATTTTGAGTCTACCTCTCCGTTCCTCTTTTCTATTCTTATGTCTCTCTTTTCTAGGTATCTAACTATTTCTGTATATGTATATATAACACAGCTTCACACCCTTTGGTCACAACTTCCAGTTACACTCACTAAAAGTTCTTCTTTGGCTAACTGAAACAAACGATCTATGCACCATTTTCTCACTAGACACATATAACTTATATATCATATTATTTAAGACACTTTCCAAGCATAGTAGACAGGGAGGGCAGACTGAGGTTACGACCTAGGTGTCATGGAGGAAGAGGCAGTGCCGCCATTGGATGCCTATCACTAACAAGCTGTGCACGGGATACAACTCTGTATATTCAGCTTTTGCAGGAAAATGCTGTGCATACAAACTCCAGGCACTATAACAACTTTAAATCACTGAAGTGATCATGGTGCTTAGAGTAACCCTTTAATAAATGGAAGGGGATGCTGAGATCTGATTGGTTAGACAGATAAGGATGAATGAGGAAGCAGTGAATGTAACCTGGAAGGAAAATTCATAGATCATTGATGGAAATGTAAACCAGAAAAACATATGTAGGAAGTTAAACATATAAAGTGTAATACAACGTGCTCATTTGCATATTTCAGTAAAAGGCTTGGATAAAATCATTAATATATTCAACGTTTTATATTTATAAATGTATAGCCACAAAAAATATACTGATTTAAAAAAAACAAAAAAAACATACATTCATATAGGTTATACATGTGTATTGGGCTTAACAGTTTAACTACTACACTACTAGCCAGGGTTAAAATGTACTGGCCATTTCAAATCTTCTCTTGTAACGTTCGTGCTAGGAATGGATCAAGAAACAGCACGAACAGCTGCCCTGGCTGCACCTGAAGGAGCCACACACTCCAGGTTTGTAGCCAATATGGCTACCATAATATATAGATAAAACTGTAATCAAGTAATACATGGTTTAAAGATCACAGTGACCTTAGAAGACTATTACATGATGATTACATGTGATTCGCAGGAGATAGAAACTTACTTGTGATCTCTCCTACTAATAGATTAACCTGTATGGCAGGCTGTTCTTTGCGGCCTATAAAGTACTTCCTGCATTGTGTTTTTTTTAGGGTAAGAAATGGTGGCAGATTTCTACACTTTCTGCAGAGCTTTAAACTGACAAACAGACGCCATTGAAAGTTGAAACATTGTTTTTCTCAATGGTGGAGTGCTGGACTAGTCTTTCCCAACTTGGCTAATTTGATATTTAAGTGGGCACTGTCACCGCCTGGGGACTTTATTGAATTTACAAAGACCCCCAACTGTCACATCGCTACTGGGGTTCTGGAGGCCTGGGGAGGGAGGGAGCAAGTAAAGGTAAATTGAATTATCTGAACCTGTCCCTTGCAGACACCACCATCTTGATCCGGCAGGTCCTCCTCGGAGCTGAAGTCACTGCTGTACTCTCGCACTTGTGCAAGAGTACAGCATTGAGGTCTATGGAGGAGACCGCGGGGGACGAGCCAATTCCCTGCAGCCATCACTGATGACGGCTGTCGGGATTGACTTTTAGACTCTGTCTCTGTATATCTCTTGACTGAGCTGGCATTTCAGTGAAATTCAAACACATTTAAAATGAGTATAAATATTCTATCTTTATGAAATACTCATTTTTCAGGGTGGGGGGAGTGACAGTGCTGCTTTAACATTGCAAGTCAATTGTCAACTTATAACTATCTACTTATCGGACCCCAAAGTAATTTCAAAAAGATTCGGAAAAGCTTTCTATGTAGTGTAACTGCCTTATTTGCAGTCCAAACACCACGTATCAGCTTTAGATCTGCGCTACGCTCTGTTTCTAACACCTAGAGGCCATCAGGGACAGGTTCCTGTTGAGATAGCTCTCAGTGATATGGCTCTCGCTGTACACTGTAATGTGTTCTTACTGGGATAATGACAAAGTCATGCTGATGACTCAGTTTCACTGAACAAAATTGCTTCAAGGTAAAATTTCAATTATTATCTTTCTTGAATGGAAACAACCAAAAAAAAAACCCGGACAACACAGTTCCTTCAAATATTTGTTTTTCAAAAGCACATCTGAGTCCATCAAATATGAAATTAAATTCCAACCACATAAATATATATTTCTGCCAACAACAGAAAATAAGATGAGAAAAACGAGATGCGTTACGCTTCACCTAAAATCCCCCTGGAAGCACCTGGAACGTTGGACTGACTTAAGGCATTATCTATTTCCATAAATTACTGTCAGAGAGATTCTTGGCTGTTTGTTGTTTGAATACAATACCATTTTCACATCTGTCAAATCCAACAAACGGGATATTAAGGGTGCATCTCACAGGTCAGATCGAGATTTCCAGGAGATAAGTTTTGTTCCACAGTAAGTCTGCTCTATAGAAAGGGACACCATGGAGGAACACCAATAAGAATACAACAGAGCATTAAAGGGGGCAAATCCGCTCATCAAGTTAAGACACGTTTAGCAATTGGGAAAAGGACAAGCTCACTCCTAAAATGTTTGGTTTATTCGCTGAGTTTTAAAATGTTTCTAAAATTTGAAACATTTGTAGAATTTGAAATGAAAATTGAACTTTTTTTTTTTTTTGCTCTATTCTCTTATTTGGGATGCTCTCAATGCGTAGGGGGTCACCATAGACATAGTACACTGACACAGAGTGACAGCTGACATACTCATATACCTGCTTACTGGGTTGGGAGGTAGATCTGTCCCCTAGGTCTCACCACCAAAAGGGTGTGTGTGTGACTCAGAGGCTCAGCTCCAGTGATAAAAGTGACCAATGCTCGACTTCTAATAGCCAACCTATACAGAGTTATTAACTGAAGTCTGAATGGCCCCAAAGTATCCATCCGGCTGCATACGAGCCATTGAAACTGCAATATGGAATTCAACAAATTCAACAAAGTCCAGATTTTGTCCCTGAACAGGCCTGAATTTGGTTTGGATTTCAGCCAGAACTTACTCTGCCGCATGGCCGAAATCCGGAGCGAATTAATTAAATCCAGGCATGTAGGCTTCAACTCCGTTTTTAAAAAAAATTCTGTTTGCCCACATCTCTCTCTCGAGACCTGGCTGTCAGAGCGCTCTGATTGGTTGGTATGGTTGTCCTTTCGGATACATTTTGATGTTTAGTGAATTGTCCTGACAGAGTTCTTTGCGGGACAAACATGTCTCGGACTTTCTCCAGTGGGTGATAGAAGCTATAAAATTATGAAATCTCTGGCATTCTTTTCAGCTAATGTCAGAATTAACTAGCTGAAGCTTCACATTTATTGAAAATATGGATCTTCCTAAGTGCATGAACAAATGACATTATAGAACATACCAAAAATCAAGTGTAGGACAAGTTGGGGTATACACATGCACACAAGCACACATACACACTCATACACAAACACATTCCAAGGTCTTGGTGTTTGCTGCAACATCCAGATTCTTGTATAGGGGAGCAGGTGTTCCGGAATGAAAATTGTGTCTGGGAAGACAACGCACTGTTCCACACATCGTACTAAACATGATTGATTTAGCCGTTAAGCAATGCAGAATAAATGAATTTGTAATGAATCTGGAGGACAAGATATATATCCATGTACTTTAAAAGAACACCCCAGGCAACTGTAAAATGTTGTTGCATATTAACTCCTTCCCTCGCAACAGAGTGTGAACTAAGCAACTTCTCCCTTTATCAAAAGACAAGAGATCCTGTGGCTATCACTGATTGACTAAAGTTATAGCAACAAATATAAAGCAATAATAAGGGACCATAAAGTCCAAGCCTCGTGGGTGACACTATATAAATTAAAGTGGAAGCTGCAGTATTGGGAATGAGAAGGTTTGAGTGTGGGAATGCTTCAAAACAAAAAAGATGATCGAAAACCTTCTCTGTATCGAGGGAGACCATGAGCGAAGGGAAGACCCAACACAGAACTGTCTGGATGAGACAGGTTGACACAACTTCAGGGGCTGTTTGCATCTTGCCAGCAGGGAATGAACCCTGCTTGGTCGGGTTGCACTAGTGCTAGAAGACTGGGGTTTAACCTATTAGCTAGAATTTTGATGTCATTTGTAATATCTATGTTTAGGAGTGATAGTGAGCAAAAACATCCATGATTCATATGAGGTTTGTGTGGCTTGGAGAGAGGGCATACTGTATGTGTATTTACATAGTTACATAGCTGTAAAGAGACTTGCGTCCATCAAGTTCAGCTATCCTCACATATGTTTTTGCTGTTGATCCAAAAGAAGGCAAAAAAACCCATTATGAAGCGCTTCCAATTTTGCAACAAACTAGGAAGAAATTCCTTCTTGACCCCAAAATAGCAGTCAGATGTCTCCTTGGGTCAAGCAGCTATTACCCCACTAATTCGAAATTATATCCCTGTATGTTATGTTTATGCAAGTATTTATCCAATTGCAGTTTAAACATCTGTATGGACTCTGATAAAACCACCTGTTCAGGCAGAGAATTCCATATCCTTATTGCTCTTACTGTAAAAAAAAAAAAAAAAAATCCTTGTGTTAGGTGAAATCTCCTTTCTTCTAGCTTAAATGCGTGACCTTGTGTCCTATGTATAGCCCTGTTTATACTGGCCCCGAATATATTTGTATAATGTTATCATATCCACTCGGAGGCGCCGTTTTTCCAAACTAAAGAGATTTAAATTTTTTAACCTGTCTGTAACTAAAATGCTCCATTCCTTTTATCAATTTTGTAGCTCGTCTCTGCACTTTTTCTAGTGCCATGATATCCTTCTTTAGAACAGGTGCCCACATTTGCACAGCATATTCAAGCTGTGGTCTTACCAGTGATTTATAAAGAGGCAAAATTATATTTTCAGCCCAAAAATTTATGCCCCTCTTTATACATGACAAAACCTTACTGGCTTTAGCAACGGCAGATTGACATTGCATATTGCTGCCTAATTTGTTGTCTATGACAATTCCCAAATCCTTCTCGTGTGTGGTTATCCCTAATTTACTACCATTTAGGGTGTAATTTGCTTGTGCATTCTTAACCCCGAAGTGCATAACTTTGCATTTCTCTACGTTAAATTTCATCTGCCATTTGAGTGCCCAGTCCCCCAATCTATCCAAATCCCTCTGCAGCAAAGCAATATCCTGCTCACATTTTATTACTTTACAAAGTTTTGTGTCATCTGCAAACACTGATACATGGCTTTCAATGCCTATTGCAAGATCATATATCAAATATGTCACACTCCACATGCCTAAGATTTGACTTTAACTCATGGTTGACATACAAACATACCCCACCACCCTTCTTGTTTTTCCTATCCTTCCTAAATAACGTTTACCCATTTAATTAAATGCCCGGTCATGTGTCTCATCCCACCATGTTTCTGTTATGCCTATTATATCATATTGTTTAGTGTATGCTATTGCCTCTAGTTCCCCCATTTTGTTATATTGGTTCCTTGCATTAGTAAGCATACATTTAATATAATCATGAGTCACTTGTACGTTTTGTGAATTTCCATCAATATTACATACCTTCTCTGTATATTGCCCTGGGCACCACAAACAATAACGCTGGCCCTGCTCCAATGAGACCCATTTTAAGCCAATACTCCTTACATCTGTCTAGACAATTAGGTCTTTATGGAGACTAATGTTTTATCGATTACACTGCTGATAGATAATTCCATATTATCGGCTATTGAACAAAACACGTGTGCAAAAATACCAAGTGGGTCAAACCCAGAGTAAATTACAAAATGTCTTCACGGTTCATGAAATTCAATTCATTGATTGTCTTTTAAATAATAAAATTCACAGTTTGAGAGAGGAGAAGAAAGTTATTACAGATTATCAATAAAAGTAAAAATAAAAAACACAAAAAAATGTAAAATATAAAACGGTGCCACTGGTTACATAAAGATCCCTGATATCAGTGAACGTCTAAATGTCCTGGAGTTTGAATTCAGTACTGTGTCCTCCTATATCAGGCAGCAGTCCCACCGCAAATGTATCTTTCAAATCTTCAAACTCTGACAGATAATAGCACATGAAAGAGCCCCATGTAGTGGTACCTACTGTGGCGAAACCGACCTCGCCACGTGTCCTTGGAGGGGGCTGATTGCCCGCCTCTTGCCTTTGGACTATGGACCAGACTTTATGGGAATGTGATACCCCAGATAGCTATACCATGGAGCCTATTCATATAATGAAAGACTATGGGAAAGACTTTAGCTCCATGGCAATTGTACTGTGTGAATAGGATCTGTGCGCTATTCGGTAGTTTTGTGCGCTCAGATCCCAACTATCTGGGGATATGTGAAATGTCTGTGTGTTATGGATAAAAAGTAACTTTCTGTATTTTAAATGTTTTATGTCTTTCTGTAACCATGTGGTTAATGGAGTCTGCTTCTAGCCCTGGATAATTGGATTACTTTCCTCTTTGTCTCCAGGATAGAGGCCTATGTAAAACCTGTCTAAACCAGTTTGCCATGCGGCTAGTAAGGGACAAAATACACTTTTAGTAACTTTTGAACCCCTGGTCTGTCTCATGCCATTTTTTAATATGTTGTTCCCCTGAATGGATTGATTGTGGATATGTATTTTTATGTGAATGTGATGTATGGTTTTAAAGTTACAGAGTATGTGTGGAAACTGTATTTTTACTGTATGTAATAATTATGTTAATTGCTTATCTGAGGGGAGGGGATGTGTGGGTTGTACTGTTGCTTGATTGGTTGTTTTATGCCTCCCCCTGGGTGTGTCCTGTATGTGCACAACTGTAATAAAAACCAGGCTGGGTGTTCCAGACCTGAGTTCCTGCTTAACCCTCAAAGTGAAGTGTCATCTCATTATTGGGGGAGGATTTATTGCATGCTGTTCCAATTTGACTGCTAGGAGTGCAAACCTATTCGTATGGTTCCTATTCAACTGTCTACAGCATTCAGAGGCTTGAGAGGATTTATATGCTTCTCAGATTCAGTGATTGTGGTGTCTGCCAGAGTGCTTGGAGTCCTCAGGAAGCGCTAGGAGCATCCATTAACGGAGGTACCCAGTCGGGGTGCCATGCGATCCGTTACACCTACCTACATACTTCTCTGCACCTCCCGGCAGCCTGAGCTGCATTCCAATATTCCAGGTTGGTCCTTCTTGGAGCAATACTGAAGCTGGATCTCTGCGTCTAAATATGATATAGCATCTATACGGTGATGCAAATAATGCACAATTTGTAACACCCACTTACATTTTGGGGTTGTGGTCTTAGTAGTCCTAATAGCACATTCTTGATTATAGTGATTTTCTGGCATCCTGACCCGGCTTGTTTGACTATCCTGCTCTCTGTTACCCTTGACTATGCCCTGTCTTGTGTTATTGTGTACCTCTCCTGTGTCCTCGGCTGGCCCTGACTATTCTCTTGTATATTGTGTATTAAGTTCGACCACCTCTAAGGACCAGTAATGCGCTTCCATCCCTATCAGTAATTATATAGCTTAGTGGTTGGTTCAATCTCTGGGTAAAGGTCACCATGACACCTCAATAGTGAAACACAGTTTATTGCAAAAACGAAAATAATCAAAATGTATATTTTTGCCAATATGGAATTCTATGTGTCCTAAATGTCTTTTTTCACATTTTGGGAGAAGAATGTAATACTTTTGCTGTTTGCACACATATTTTAATGATATATTCAAATTACCCTGTCATAATGGCACAGACAAAAAGAAAAAAAAGTTAGTGCAAAGAATATCTGAATTGTTGATTATTCCATAGAAAAATGCTACACAAGGATGTTGTTTTGTTAATGGAAATCCAACACACTCTGTTCATTCATTTCTATGAGAAAAAAAAAAATGTGGCTGCAATTTGCTTGTCACTGTTAACATGCTATTCACAAATTTGGTGATCACATCTGCTCCACATGCTTTTATCAATCTAATTCTACAAAATGGACTAGTAAAATTTGATATAATAGAAATATTTTAATACAAATAGGGAATGAATACAGTAAAGGAGGAAACTATATTTAAAAGAAAAAAAAACTACCACAACAAGGGGACATAGTCTTAAATTAGAGGGACAAAGGTTTAAAAATAATATCAGGAAGTATTACTTTACTGAGAGGGTAGTGGATGCATGGAATAGCCTTCCAGCTGAAATGGTAGAGGTTAACAGTGTATATGGTACTTTGTAGATATATTGCAGGATAATTATTTCAATCTAGGATTGGCATATGACACTAGGATTTTTTTTCCTCTTTTATTTTTCAAAGTCCTTGTTTCACTGTATAAAATGGACTGGCTGTGTCCCAGAAGGAAATTCAGATGATCAAAGAAAGAGTGATATTCCCACTATACATTTCCAAATAAAAGGGTGTTATTTGCCCTATTTCTGTGTATTTAAATTTGACACATGAATCTTCTGCTTTGCAATTCTCAATCTCCCCAAATGCTTTGAGCAGCATCCAGCAAACTGTTTGGCAGTAGTACTTCGTGCCACACACTAAGGATTGTGGGATATTCACGTTAACATTTTTTATTTCATCCGAGAGGCTGCAGCACTGTTATAGATCTTCTGATACTGATGCATACAAATTCACAGAAATACAACCAAGCTGAGGAATAAACTGCCCTGTCAGCTGCGGCTGGGAGATAGGTGATCAGGATGTCTGGCTCTGGAGCGTTTTGCATCCTCGCAGGTCGAGAGAAATGAGTCATTGATTTCAATCTATTATTAAAGGAAAATTGAATCATATTTTTAATTTCTTTTTCACTTGCTTATTGCATTCTGATTCTATGATTTTCAAGATCTTAGAAAGCACATGGAAAACTATGGCAAGAGAATAATATTAATTATCACTTTTTAAACATGCTGCCTTACTTGTCCCCATTGATAAGCATGTACTCAGGACAGGGCATTCTGGTGACGCAATCAGCAACACTGATAATGCACAAAGCAACAAAGGTGTGCTTCCAGGTGTGCCAGGTGTGATTCAGGTTGGCAGGTATGCGTTCAGGTGTGCTAGGTGTGTATCAGGTTGACAGGTGTGCATCAGGTGTGCTAGGTGTGTGTCAGGTTGACATGTGTGCATCCAGTTGTACAAGATATGTAACAGGTTGCCAGGTGCATTCAGGTGTGCTAGGTGTGTGTCAGGTTGAAAGGTGTGCATCAGGTGTGCTAGGTGTTTGTCAGGTTGACAGGTGTGCATCAGGTGTGCTAGGTGTTTGTCAGGTTGACAGGTGGGCATTCAGGGGTGCTAGGTGTGTGTCAGGTTGACAGGTGTGCATCAGGTGTGCTAGGTGTGTGTCAGGTTGATATGTGTGCATCCAGGTGTACAAGGTGTGTATCAGGTTGACAGGTGTGCATCCAGGTGTGCTAAGTGTTTGTCAGGTTGACAGGTGTGCATTCATGGGGTGCTAGGTGTGCATCAGGTGTGCTAGGTGTGTGTCAGGTTGACAGGTGTGCATCCAGGTGTACAAGGTGTGTATCAGGTTGACAGGTGTGCATCCAGGTGTGATAGGTGTTTGTCAGGTTGACAGGTGTGCATTCAGGTGTGCTAGATGTGTGTCAAGTTGACAGGTGTGCATTCAGGTGTGCTAGGTGTTTGTCAGGTTGACAGGTGTGCATTCAGGGGTGCTAGGTGTGCATCAGGTGTGCTAGGTTTTTGTCAGGTTGACAGGTGTGCTAGGTGTGTGTCAGGTTGACAGGTGTGCATTCCGGTGTGCTAGGTGTGTGTCAGGTTGACAGGTGTGCATTCAGGGGTTCTAGGTGTGCATTCAGGTGTGCTAGGTGTGTGTCAGGCTGACAGGTGTGCATTCAGGTGTGCTAGGTGTGTCTCAGGTTGACAGGTGTGCATTCAGGTGTGTTAGGTGTTTGTCAGGTTGACAGGTGTGCATTCAGGGATGCTAGGTGTGCATCAGGTGTGCTAGGTTTTTGTCAGGTTGACAGGTGTGCATTCAGTTGTGCTAGGTGTGTGTCAGGTTGACAGGTGTGCATTCAGGTGTGCTAGGTGTGTGTCAGGTTGTCAGGTGTGCATTCAGGGGTTCTAGGTGTGCATTCAGGTGTGCTAGGTGTGTGTCAGGTTGACAGGTGTGCATCCAGGTGTGCTAGATGTGTGTCAGGTTGACAGGTGTGCATCCAGGTGTGCTAGGTGTGTGTCAGGTTGACAGGTGTGCATTCAGGGGTTCTAGGTGTGCATCCAGGTGTGCTAGGTGTGTGTCAGGTTGACAGGTGTGCATTCAGGGGTTCTAGGTGTGCATTCAGGTGTGCTAGGTGTGTGTCAGGTTGACAGGTGTGCATCCAGGTTTGCTAGGTGTGTGTCAGGTTGACAGGTGTGCATTCAGATGTGCTAGGTGTGTGTCAGGTTGACAGGTGTGCATTCAGGTGTGATAGGTGTGTGTCAGGTTGACAGGTGTGCATCCAGGTGTGCTAGGTGTGTATCAGGTTGACAGGTCTGCATCCAGGTGTGCTAGGTGTGTATCAGGTTGACAGGTGTGCATTCAGGTGTGCTAGGTGTGTGTCAGGTTGACAGGTGTGCATCCAGGTGTGCTAGGTGTGTATCAGGTTGACAGGTGTGCATCCAGGTGTGCTAGGTGTGTGTCAGGTTGACAGGTGTGCATTCAGGGGTGCTAGGTGTGTGTCAGGTTGACAGGTGTGCATTCAGGTGTGCTAGGTGTGTGTCAGGTTGACAGGTGTGCTAGGTGTGTGTCAGGTTGACAGGTGTGCATTCAGGGGTTCTAGGTGTGCATTCAGGTGTGTTAGGTGTGTGTCAGGTTGACATGTGTGCATCCAGGTGTGCTAGGTGTGTGTCAGGTTGACAGGTGTGCATTCAGGGGTGCTAGGTGTGCATTCAGATGTGCTAGGTGTGTGTCAGGTTGACAGGTGTGCATTCAGGTGTGCTAGGTGTGTGTCAGGTTGACAGGTGTGCATTCAGGTGTGATAGGTGTGTATCAGGTTGACAGGTGTGCATCCAGGTGTGCTAGGTGTGTATCAGGTTGACAGGTGTGCATTCAGGTGTGCTAGGTGTGTGTCAGGTTGACAGGTGTGCATCCAGGTGTGCTAGGTGTGTATCAGGTTGACAGATGTGCATCCAGGTGTGCTAGGTGTGTGTCAGGTTGACAGGTGTGCATTCAGGGGTGCTAGGTGTGTGTCAGGTTGACAGGTGTGCATTCAGGTGTGCTAGGTGTGTGTCAGGTTGACAGGTGTGCATCCAGGTGTGCTAGGTGTGTATCAGGTTGACAGGTGTGCATCCAGGTGTGCTAGGTGTGTGTCAGGTTGACAGGTGTGCATTCAGGGGTGCTAGGTGTGTGTCAGGTTGACAGGTGTGCATTCAGGGGTTCTAGGTGTGCATTCAGGTGTGCTAGGTGTGTGGCAGGTTGGCGGAATGCCCAGAAGGTATTTAATCAAGGCAGCAATACCCTGGATTTGCCTGGCACCATCACGCGTATGTTTAAACCGTCACTACCTTACTTGGGACTTTACTTTGGTATCTACAGAAGAGGCTCAAATTGCCCCCGGTGAATTCAGGGCTGTTGCTCCATTATGTTTTCCACAGAGATGTTGACAGTTAAACACTATAACTAGATAATAAATTCTATAGTAAATTCGATACAGTATTTAAAAAAAGAATTCTTTGGTAAAAGGGGACAGAGACATTGTTAGCTATTGCACTGACTGCGTCCATTTCCTTCTCACTGTCTCCTCTTTTTAAACCTGACATAGAACGATTATGTGCAGAAAATGCAGAATTGTATTGGGTGTGTTTTCTCTCTCTCTCTCTCTCTCTCTCTCTCTCTCTCTCTATATATATATATATATATACAATCCTGCTTGTTCTGCTAAACAACTGAAGAAAGAAAGAAAACAAATCAATTTTTTTATAATTAAAAATATAGAGACTTCCTTTCAAAACAAATGCAGCTGTCGTAGATAGAGCTACACAGTCAGACAGACAGACACACACACAGACAATGTATCAAACCTATTGTCATTGCTCATCCCCAATCAGTTATATTTATTCTGGTAAGCCATAGCTCATCCCGTGTGCTCCCAGGCCCTCTCTTGCCACACAGTGAGCTGATGTATGGGCTATATTTTACTATGCAGTGCAAATCAAACATTAGTAAGTATACATGGTTTGTGAGGGAGTGGGTTAATACGGTGCATTATGTGCATGGGTATGATTTGACACGCCAGTGGTCGTGGTCCCACTAAAAGCAAGCACCATCATCCTTTTACATCCCAGCCTGACTCGTTTCTCTTTACTTACCTTTTCTCCTCAGAAAGAGATTTTGATTCCTGGTGGTCCAGTGGCTGGAGAATAAGATGTGAGCATTTACCGGTCCCACTATGCACTCCACTCACACTGCTTCTGTTACTCTGTTTGTAATTATAGCAACACTCCAGACCACTAAGCAACTTTAGTTTGCTGAAAAGCTTTATCTGTGAAGAGTGTGTCCTCTTTTTTCATTTTGCGAATAGTGCAGATTTCAATAGAAATTGACACTTTTATAAATTAACCTGGTAACACCCCCTTGACTTTCAAGCAGACACCAGGTCCTGTTACTATCTGGTTTTGTTAGCTCAATGCAGCTGACCTCAAGAGGCAGCAACTGCCCAGAGCACCTGACTTACAAAGACTTCTCATTGAGCTGCTTTGGGAAGTCTGTGATTGGACAGCCACAGAAAGTCTGGGCGGGGCTAGAAGGGGAGGACTTACAAAGAGCAGACAAGAGATCTGCAGGTTTTGAAAGCTGATTTTAGATCTATCCCCAATGAAAAAATACATCATTAAATGCAAGTTTTTCTTTGGGGTATATTAACTAAACAGTGATGTATTTATTTTGTATTTGGGCAGTGGAGTGTCCCTTTAATATAGACTATTACACCACATACCATGATGTCATAACTGTGCACCCTGCGTTATTCAGGTATGCATTAAGGAGCAGTGGAACCTTGTTTGCATTAGGATAGATAAATCACCTGCTCCAGCTGCTGGACAACCAGGGATTTGTAATAGAGCTGTGGGGGAGTGATCTATCTATCTATCTATCTATCATTTAATCAACTGATCTATCTATCTATCTATCTATCAAGCAATCTATCTATATCTATATATCTATCTGTCTATCATCTGTCTGTCTCTTTTTCAATCAATCAATATCTATCTATCTATCAATCAAGTTATCTATCTATCTATCATCTGTCTGTCTCTTAAACTATCTATCAATCAATCAATTGATATCTATCTGTCTGTCCCTATGACTATCTGTCTGTCCCTATGACTACCTGTCTGTCCCTATGTCTGTCTGTCCCTATGACCAGTGGTGTATCCTGGTTTTGTGCTGCCCTAGGCAGGACAAAACTCAGGCGCCCCCCTCTCCCCTCCCCCCTGCCACCCCCACCCCACCCTTCCCCCCGCCCTCTAAATACACACACACACACACACACACATTCACTGACAGATACGCATACATTAGCTAACAGACACACACACACACTAACAGACACACACACACTAACAGACACACACACACTAACAGACACACACGCGCTAACATACATACACACACACACAGACTAACAGACACACTCACTAACAGACAGACATATACACACACACTCACACACTAACAGACTGACACACATACACTAACAGACACACTCACACTCACTAACAGACAGACATACACACACACACACTCACTCACTAACAGACACACACACACACAGACATACACACACTAACAGACAGACATATACACACACACTCACTCATTCACATTAACACTTTTTATTTTTTTTATTTACCCCCCCAGCCTCCTTACCTTTGGGAATGCTGGGGGGTTCTCTATTTCCCTGGGGTCTAGTGGGGCTGCCGGTCGGGCTGGTTGCAGGGCGGGCGGCGCTGGCGATCAGCTGGCGAGGGAGAGCTCCCCCTGAGCGGTCTGCTCAGCTCCCTCGTGCGCCGCAGAGTGAGGCTGGGAGCCCAGCCCAGCAGCCCAGCAGACCGGCAGACCAGCAGACCGGCAGCCCAGCATGTCAGTTAGCCGCAAGGCTAACAAGACATTTGCCCTGGGCATTTGGGGGCGGCTTTTTTTTTGCCCCCTGGAAAATGCCGCCCAAGGCAAATGCCTTGTTTGCCTCGCGGCTAAAACGTCCCTGCCTATGACTATCTGTCTGTCTATCTGTCTATCCCTATGACTATCTGTCTGTATATCCCTATGACTATATGTCTGTCTGTCTATCTATTATCTGTCTGTCTCTTTTACTGTCCGTCCATCTCTATGACTATATTTCTGTCTGTCTGTCTGTCTGTCTGTCTATCTATTTGCTCTCCCTATGAGTATCTGTCTGTGTCTACGACTATCTATCTGTATGTCTGTCTGTTTCTATGACTATATATCTGTCTGTCTGTCAATCACTCTAGCAGTCACTGTCTCAGCCGTTTAGAATGAAAAAGATGTTTCTCTTTGTAAAAGATTCCTGGTGTCTCTGTTCCAGCTGTCTGTTCCGGCATTGTTCCTTCCCACTTGCTGTGACCAAGGATTTGGCAGTTACAGACACACAGGTGCTTTGAATTTTAATAGAGAAATTACCTGGGGAGAATCCAATGAGATGTAACCATGTATAGACGCTGCATGGTCGCAATCCAGCGAGAGGGAGAGATGTGTTGTTCGATTTCAATCCTAGAATTTGCATTTAATTGCTAAAAACATTTTTATCTGAACTACCAATAGAGGGGGGAAGATGTAGGTGAGATGATGAAATTCTGCACATCAATTTTCCAGAGAAAGTTATAGACAAAACTAGTTTAACCCTCCAAGTGTTCGTAGTGTACTCAATGCATGGCAGGAAAAACGCACATTTTTGACCAAAGAGAACAAGCTGGGGAAACGGCTGAGACTTGAGTAAATCTAACCAGTTTTCAGTACATCATAACTACAGTTTGTGGGTTGGGGTTTGGGGGGGGCGGGGGGGGGGCTAGGGTGTTTGTTTGCACATTTTGTGGTCCATGTAATTTTATCCAGTACTAAAGCCTGGTTTACAAGTGGTGATTATATTAGTCTGACATCATCTGTTACTTACAAAAAGAGTTTTGACTCTTACTAAGACTATTTCTGGGGTGAACAAGTTCTGATTATTTTCGTTTAGCTCCTTTTTGAGTAATTTTACAGTAATATATGTTTAGTTGGCTGGGTTATCATTAGGCATGTGCATGGGGAAAATTTTCGGTTCGGGTTCGGCATTCCGAAATTCAGAATTTTCGCAATTCGGGATTTCGGCAATTCGGCATTTCAACACTTCGCAACTTCGGAACTTCGGGACTTCAGCACTTCGGAACTTCGGCAGTTCGAAACTTCGGAACTTCGGCAGTTCGAAACTTCGGAAATTCGGACACTTTGGAACTTCGGCACTTCAGCACTTCGGAACTTCGGGACTTCTATTGCAGCCGCTTAGTAGATAACTCCCTAATTCCCACGGTATCTACCAAAAGGCTGAAAGACCTAAATTGGTCTTTCAGACAAATTTACTAATACTAAGTATTAGTATTAGTATTTACTAATACTAAGACTTAGTATTAGTAAATTTTGCCCCTACTCGCTATACCGCGAGTAGGGGCATGTCTAGTAAACAGTGAGCAGCCTGTGGCTGCTCACTGTTTTAAAAAAAAAACGGGTGGGGGCCCTTTAGTAAAATTATGGGGGGGACCTATTGTCCTCCTCCCCGCCCCCACCCCTGAGCAGTGGGTGGGGGCCCTAAATACTAATAAGGGGGGACCTAATGTCCTCCCCCCTGGCCCCCACCCCTGAGCGGCGGGTGGGGGCCCTAAATACTAATAAGGGGGGGACCTAATGTCCTCCCCCCTGGCCCCCACCCCTGAGCGGTGGGTGGGGGCCCTAAATACTAATAAGGGGGGGCTTATAAAGCCTTGCCCCGCTCTGCAATTAGCTCAGAGCACTCTGATTGGTGGGTTTAAGCCATCCACTCAGAGTGCTCTGACAGGTAAATCTCTACATTTACCTGTCACAGCACTCTGATTGGTTGGTTTGAAATCCACCAATCAGAGTGCTCTGTGTCATTTTACACAGCGTGGGAAAGTTCTTTGGAATTTTCCCACGCTGTGTAATTTGACTCATAACTCTCTGATTGGTGGATTAAGTAACCAATCAGAGAGTTATGAGTCAAGTTACAATGTAACATTCTTCTTCTTTCACTGGGTAGATATATTAGTACTTAGGTAATACTGTGCTTCGGAACTTCGGCACTTCGGCACTTTGACACTTCGGAACTTCGGCAACTTCGGAACTTCAGAAATTCGGTAATTTCTGAACTTCGGGACCTAAGGTCCTCCCCTCTGGCCCCCATCCCTGAGCGGCTGGTGGGGACCCTAAATGCTAATAAGGGGGGACCTAATGTCCTCCCCCCAGGCCCCCACCCCTGAGCGGTGGGTGGGGGCCCTAAATGCTAATAAGGGGGGGGACCTAATGTCCTCCCCCTGGCCCCCACCCTGAGCGGCGAGTGGGGGCCCTAAATACTAAAAAGGGGGGGGACCTAATGCCCTCCCCTCTGGCCCCCACCCCTGAGCGGCGGTTGGGGGCCCTGAATACCAATAGGGGGAGGACCTATTGTCCTTCCCCCCGGCCCCCACCCCTGAGCGGCGGGTGGGAGCCCTAAAAAAAGTCCCCCTCAGGTGCTAGGGGTCCCCAAACGCCCCCTACCTACCCCCCTCACCCTAAATTTTTTTTTTTATTTGCCCTTTTTTGGGGCTGAAAAAAGAAGATTTAAGAAGAAAGAAAACATCGAATGGTAAGTTATTTATTATTTTTTTTTTACAGGTTCTTAGTTAAAGGTCCCCCCCTCATTATTTTTAGTGTGAAGGGGTAGGTAGGGGGATCATTTTTTTTCGGGGGGAGGGGCTGACTAGGGTTTTGGGGACATGGTATCTATGTCTAGTATATATATATATATATTATATATATGTTACCATGAATCAGTGAGCGGGGACATGCTGATCCCTGAGTGTTGCCATGGAAACTCATGGCAGCACTCTGGAAGAAATAAATGCACATAGTCTGGACCTCGTGGAGCTTTAGAGGTTCTCCAGTTTGGTATCACCGTTAGGGTTTACTACACTGGTGAGCTTCCTCTTTAGGCTGGTGCTATCCTGATGGCCTCGGCCCAAGGCTATCACGGCCCTGTGCGTGGTTTGCTTGATGGCGAGTTTGTGCCTGATCCTACCTTCTCACTATCACCACTTAACTTTGCAGGAAGCAACCGACTGTAAAAAGAGTGCAAAGTTAATTGTTTCTGCTTCTGCTGCTCAGTTTGCATTTTTATTTCTCATTTAATTGCTATTTAACGGATCATTTTTATTCACATTAACATGGATGTCCTGTCCTACATGCTATTGGTGCATCATTTAATTTATTAGCCAAAGTTCTATAGATTGATCTACCATGTTAGTCCAATAAGCAGATGCAATGGATCATTATAGCATTGTCTAATACTTCTTACTAGAAGGCCAAGTTTTTTGTTTTTTTATTTTGTTGCTTTATCTAATGAAAGGCATTTATGGGACAAATGTGTTTATTGCTGTATTATTGCACAATGCAAAATGCTGTATTATTTATCTGATCAAAGTGTACAGTATAATTGTCAGAATAACAGTAATAATACTCATACCTATTATATCACTGCCGCAATGATTTCAGAGTAACACATATGTTTTTTGTATTTTTTGACAGTACTTTTCTATACAAGCTAAGCTGGAATCAGGATTGGCAGAAAAAATTGAGATTTGGAGATTTTATCTTCTGTCCCCTTAACATTTGTCAATGGTCAAATTTATAAAAACAAATGTGTATTAAAATCAACAGGAACAAACTTCTTGTGAAGTCGGTCTATACATTTAGGTTCATATTTACAAGTTCACTTGGAATGATGAAAGTTGTGGTTCACGGCAGATAAAGTGTGTGAACTTGTCCTCGTACTCAGAAGATCAAAAACAAAAAAGAATATACAATAAAGTGGAAGCTGTAAGTGGGTTCCAGGTGTGAAGAGATCAAAGCGACTAAACTCGCTACGAGGATGCGAGCTGTGCGTGTTCCCGGGACGGAATGAATATATTCTATTGGAGAGAATAATTCATATTGCTTTGATTTTAGCTAAAAACAGAATTATATCGATATCGATGCTTCATGTTCACTGGTTTAATTCAAAATGTCCTCTTACTGTCACTGTCACGTTACTAGGCTAGTGCAGTCTAAAAGCAATATGTAAGCAGGAAAATGTGGATCTGACAACCTTACACAGATTGCCACTAAGTACCATAATCATGAGAAATTCCAAATTTATTCCAACACGTGCTGCCCCTCATTTATTGCTCCTAGCCATCTCTAGGGCAGATTGTAGATAAAACAGAACATTGAGGCTCCTGTACTTATTATACACTAAATCTACGTGGATTCAGAATTGTCTCTAACTCCAGATTTATCAGTAAAGTCTGTAGAAGACCTGAATCATTTTATTTGACGTAATAAAACCCGGGATACAATTTACTTTCCTCTTCAGTATTATCCACTAAAGTGTGATTTGTCTGGAATTCGTAATGAATTTCTGCTACACAATCTATGAATGGCAATAATTCTCCACATCATAACTATTGCTCTATACTTTATGTGTCTATACATAAATTTACATCTGAAACCAAGACAGAATTATAGCACCGAATATAATACCGTTAGCATTAACCACTTAAAGGAACTCTGTACTGTGTTGGTAAAATGATTCCTTTCAGTATAATGTATCTTGGAGTAGTACTGTAGATACTTTGCTAATACATCACTTGTAAAATAAAACATCTACTTGACTTTATTCCAGCACCGTCAGCCCTACCCTAGGGGCTCTCCACTCTGCCCCTTTTGATGTTATTACATCAACGGGCAATGATCCAATCCAATGCTTCTCACGTAAAATTACTGTGACCCCAGGACTGTTAGGAAATTATAGTATGCTAAGATTTTTTCTAAGAATCCATGAATGTAACCATGCACATTCACAAGAGGTGAGCTGAGTTCAGTTCACCGCTCACAAATCTCACACTGGTTGCTAGCAGCCCCAGCCACACCAGGAAAGGGCAGCATGGCTATGGCTTCCACCAGCAATGGGAGAAGGGCCAGTACATCCACAAGGTGAAGCCCTGCACTCTGGCATCAGGGTATGAGTGGGTATGAAAGTATACGATTCACGGTTCTCTCCATAACTAGAAGTTCTGGTTTTAAGCCCTCTAACTAGAGAATTAAATTAAATTGGAAGACATGACAAATGGGGGATATATTTATGGCACTGTAACAACTTCAGTAAGGTGAAGTTGTTATAGTGCCTACAGTGTTCCTTTAAATAAATAACCTTGAATAATTATAGAACGTGGTTCTGGGATCAGAGCACATTTTCCCAAACCTAAGAAAAAATTACCCTCCGTGGAGTCATTCAAGCAAGTTTCATTTTAAATGGAAAGGGTGTTTCAAGGAATCTCTGCGACAAACGAGCCCGTTTAATTAGAAACTGTTTCAATTAGAGGAGGATATTGTCCCCTTTTGGCAAGAACACAATTAAAGTAATAGTTCAATTATCACGCAATACGCACCACCTGCAATTCGAAAAATTAAATGTAATGCCAAAGGACTTCTGCTGATTTCCGTCTCTATAATTAATTTGATTATTTTTTTTACATGTGAAAAGTTTATGCCGCTCACATCACACAAAGACATTTTTGAATCAGGTTTACGGGCAGGCTGGCTTGCACCTTTTTATCACCTTATTTTACTGTTTACTATGCAAATAAACCGACAATTTACCGAAAACCTGCTACAAACATATGCAATGCAGTTTAAAATGGTATTTTTTTTCCATTTAAAATATTACACATATGGAAATACGAACTAAAAAAGTTTATTTTATGCTACGTTGTTTTGCCATTTAGCACTTGCAATCATTTATTTATTAAATAACAATATGTTATAAAAGACAAACCATGGGGGGATTACATCCATTTTTTTGCTTTGTATAGATTGTGCATTACAAACTTAATGGAAATAAATTACATTTCAAAAGATAAAAACAAAAAAAATAACCTTTTTCTGTAAACCATTCATGTCCGCCGATTGTCCACGATTGTTCATGACAGACATTAAGGCAGTTTTGCTGTATGTTCTTCCCACAGTAATTTAACTCTAACAGGATTATTTACTAAAGTGAAATTCTAATTTGTGACCAAAATAGGTGAACTGAAACAACTCACCCATAGCAGTAGGGGGTTCCGTCAGTCTGAAGACACCCTATAATGTCTCACCCTCTGAACGACCTGACCTGCAAAGCACAAGCACTACAGTCAACACACACCGGCCTACACACATCAGTAGGCCTTTATACATTGCTGTCCAACTTTTTGTTTTTGGGTAGCAATATACACAGTTCTTCCCAGTAAATCCGGGGCTGGTAATACTTTGCTATTTATCTGTGTTGATCTAGATTTGCGTGTTGGGATACCCTATACCTTACACTATTTCCTACTGCTTAAAAAAACCCCAAAAAAACTATTGTGTAGAAATACAGATATAATATATGTAATATACAATAGGTTTAAACAAAACTGAGTATAATAATAGTCACATACAATCATCAAATGCAATTGCAAGGAATCCTTTGGTATTTTTAGGAACGCAATTTCTTATAATGCCTTGA
This sequence comes from Pelobates fuscus, assembly GCF_036172605.1. Classification (NCBI taxonomy): domain Eukaryota; kingdom Metazoa; phylum Chordata; class Amphibia; order Anura; family Pelobatidae; genus Pelobates; species Pelobates fuscus. The sequence goes on along the minus strand of NC_086321.1, from coordinate 16,876,177 downwards.
AAATAGCATTATCCATGAAAACAAGACTGTAATCTGTAAGGGAGTACAGACTGCATTTATTCAGTAACGAGTATCCAGAGACCCCCAGCATGTTCTCCCCCTGCCAGATGTAACTCCAAAGCACTATTTGGAAGGAGAGGTGTGACTGAGTACAGTATGAGAAGCAAAAGGCTGGACAGCCCTGCAGATAAAGAAGGGACCAGCTCTCGAGTGGAGGGAAGATAGCTTTTAAATTGGTTTTATCCAAAAAAAGTTGAATCAAGGCTATAGTTGCACTACCGTGTAAAAGTAAGAAAAATATCACTCACAAAAACATATTAGAAGAAAAATGTGAGTGTTTTTAGTGTGAGCTCAGCTAACTTGCTTAATATTTATTCTGATTTCTGAATATTCTATGCATGTAAAAAACTGACCAACAGCTTGCTATTTGATTAATAACTTTTAATACCAAACCGAAAATGAGTAATTTATCATGCTTCTTTCATTTTTTTATTTTCTTTTTTTTGTTGTGGTTATTAATGCAAGCATCTAATTATGTTTTAACCGTATAGATAGAAAAAAAGCAGTAAAAGTCTATAGCTGTTTTTATCAAAATAGATTGCTTTGGCAGAAATTGCAGAAATTAAATGGGATTTTCACTAAACTGCTTATTTAAGTTATTATAGGGGCAGACCCTGGGGACTTCCTCAGAGTCCAAGTATTAAATCAAAATCAAATACAAAATGATTACCCCACACCACTTTAGATTGCTTCTTCTTTGACCCCATTGGTCCACCTGGTGGTGTGCCCGCCTCCTCCCACTTCATCCGGATCGAATGGCACATCCCTTCAGCTGATCGTAAATGATCGCTTTCTCTGGGACATGTGTTTCAATGTGTGCCCAGTTTGCAATTTCGTAACACTTACTTATATGTGACATGTGCGTTCCATGTCCTAATGTGTGCATTCCACCAACTATTGGATGCGTTCCATATGCATTCCAACTCGATGGTGGTTCGGTGTTGTGAAGTAGCGATTTTGTCCAGAAAATAAAAGAAAAAAAGAAAAAGGAGGAAGAACCTAACCACAAAGAAATGTACATAAATATTAATATTAATTACAGAAGTGGCAACAAACCTTCAGTATGTGTCATACATTTTATTGTAGTAATAGTAAGTTTTGAATACAAATTACACTGAATCAATTACTGCTAATTTAAAGGGACACTAACGTCGCCAAAACCATTTTAGCTTAATAAAGCAGTTTTGGTGTATACATCTTACCCCTGAAGTCTCAATTCTCTGCCATTTAGGAGGTAAATCACTCATTCCCTAGCCACACGTCTCCTAGCTGTGACTCACACAGCCTGCATGAAAACAAAATGGTTTTAAAATCTTTATTATTTTTTGTCTATCTTTTTTTTTTTCTTTATACTTTTATAAGCAGATCTCCTCTTTATGTATTATATATCTTTCTTATTTCACTTTCTATGCTATTTTTTTTTTTTTATAACCTTTATTAACTATTTTTTTTTTAATTATATCTGCTTGGGTATTTTTTGTTGTATGTATATTTTTGTCCCGAAGTCCAGAACCAATCAAGATCAGGGAGTCTAGATATACACACTGGGTTAAGGAGCGTCGATATTAGAAAAGTCAAACAGGCTGAGTCCCTATACCATAGAAACACACTGAACAGTAAGGAAACTGAGTTCAAATGGGGTTTATACAAGTCTGGCTCCTGTGGCCAAGCCTGAGTCATTCCTGCCTGCCCAGAGCATATGTGTGCATACATGGCCAGAATGACCGTGGGCCAGGGCAGGATTAGGAGCCCAGTGGGCCTGGTGCATACAATTCTGATTAGCCTAATTACATAAGCTTATTGACAGAAAAAACTAAAACAGTTATACCTCCCAAGAGTCATGTATCTGGTGGAGATGGTGCTGGAGGGGAATCACAGGATATAGCTATAAGAAAACACGTACTCTACACTAGTCTATCGCTTTCATCTTTCAAGTAAATCCATACCCCCTAATACCAGTGTCCAGTGAAGCAGGATTTCAGTGGGCGAAGGGCATGTGAAAAGTAGTTTTAAAAAAGATATATATTCTTTTAAATCATTGAGCCTTCCATAGGCATGATTCTGGTGCTGCAGCTCCATTAGCCCCTATGTTCATACGGCCCTGCCCTGGGCTACTTGCATCTGGAAATTGAAACTGGAGCATCTTGTGGTAAAAAGCAGACAGTAGGGCAGCGTTAAGTGTCAGAATTGGGACTAGAAAGACACATGTGCTGGAGAGGCAGAAACAGTATACCCTGTAATAAAGTTCCGCATGAATGCTCCGGCCTTCCACCAAGGAGGCGCCCCGTTTAAAGCATGGACACGGCTGAATCCACCAATGCAGTATCAACAGAAGAAGAACACAGGCAGCACTCCAGGATAAGGAAGGTAAGTTTTATTTGTGGGTTCACCACCTCACCAAAAAATAAGTGCAACATTTCGGCTCAGCAGAGCCTTATTAATGCATGATTAAGGCTCTGCTGAGCCAAAATGTTGCACTTATTTTTTGGTGAGGTGGTGAACCCACAAATAAAACTTACCTTCCTTATCCTGGAGTGCTGCCTGTGTTGTTCTTGTTTTGACATGTGCTGGAGAGGCCGTTGGTCAGCGTCAGAATCAAAGCAAATATAACGTGAGGGGCTGTGAGAGGAACAAAGAGCCACAGGTACCTTTACAAATAGTTTCTTAAAGGGATACTAAAGTGCCAGGAACACAAAGCTGTATGCCTGGCACTATAGCTCCCTTGCCACCCCTCCTTTTGGTGAATAAAGGGTTAAAAAATACTTTATTTACTTACCTTATCCCAGCACCAATGTTGCCGCTGCGCTCCTTCTGACGTACCACAACGAGCAGGAGCTAAAGCGCATGTGCAGCAAGTGCCATGCGTGCATTGGACCTCTTCATAGGAAAGCATTTCCTATGGAGAAATGCTTTCCTATTGAGAAAAATCTGACACTGGATGTCCTCATCATGCAGCACCAGATGGGCCCATTTCAATCCAGGAAGCGTAGACAGCCACTGTGGGCAGACTTAGTGCTACAGTGTAAACATTGCAGTATCTCTGGAACGGCAATGTTTAACATTGCATCACTAGGTACAAAAGGGACACAGCACCCAGACCACTTCAATGAGCTAAAGTGGTCTGGGTGCCAATAGTGTCCCTTTAATAACACTTTGGTCGCTTATGCTTTTAAATTATTTGACAAAATATGCCAAATGTTATAATTCGTGAACACTATCCAAAACTTAAATCCACTGCAAAGAAACTTAAAAAAACGCGTCGCTCCTTTGAAATGAGAGAAAAGTTTTTGATTTACATCCAAATCTAAAGAATCTTTTTAGCTTTCTTTATGAGTGGATGGCTGGAGCAGATTTTGACAGAGATGGTGGGTTGTGTAATTACCGCACTTTCCAAGCTACTGAATTCCCTACACAATTCATGTTGTCATAGCGCAGCCTACACCTTGTCATGTCTTTTCTTTATACATAATGCGTTCTGTCGAACTAAGTGCTTCATCAAAAACTTAATGTTACTCTGAAAAGGCCTTTCTAAAGTAATTTATTCAGTTGCCTTAACACCCGAAGCAAATGAATCACTTACACAATGAGTGCCACAAATTGCTTTTTTTTTGTTGTTGTTTGTCTTTCTTTTTTTTTAGTTTACAAAAATCAAGATGTTCCACTTTAGACTAAAAAAAAACACAGTCAGTCATCAGCAATGTAAACTAATAAGCAATTTTTGTAAAACCCAAATAAAAGCACTGATTTTACTATACTATCACATGATTAAAAGGTGTTTTTAATTCCCTACTTCAAGGGACGCTCTGAGCACAAATACAACTTTAATGCATTTGATAGGTTTTATGCCCTATTAATATTGCTGTGATTTGTCATGCTCAAATCTTTATAGTTTTTGCGTAAACAAAACAAAACAAATGTTTTACAGAATGCTGCATAATAAACCTGCCTCCTTAGCCACACCCCCTCACTCCAGAAAAATACTTCCTTATCAAATGTATGTACACAGCTTAACCACTGACAGTACCGAATGATCTGAACTACAAAGCAACCAGCATTAGAAGGAGAGGACACACAGGCAGGTATATAGTGAGGATATACTACCTTTTTATAGTTTCTCTGGCCGTGTGCGGCCAGGTTCTGTATTTAAAGCAGCCCACCCAGTGCTGTTTGGGCTGAGACTGTGTACATACCTTTGATAAGGAAATCTTTATGGCATTAAGGGGCGTGGCTAGAGGCATGCCTATTGTGCAGAATTCTGCAAAATATTTTAATTTGGGGGGGCAAAAACTATAAAGCTGTGAGCTTACAAAAAATATTGCATATTAATGAGGCAAAAATCGAATCTAATGCATTAAAGCTGTTACTAGTTTTCCTTTCTTGTCAAATACAGAATGTTGTAATGATAATAATAATAATAATAGTAATAATTAATACTTCTATTCTTATGTCCTATTCTCTCCCCTGAATCAGCTCCCACTCTGCTGTTTTTTTTTTTGTAATTTCTTTTTGCATTAATCAACTGCTTCCTGGTACCAACACATCCTTAGGTGGGGATTATACCACCCATGGTGGTTATACTAGAGCAGGTTCTGCTCTAGCAACTGCGAGTACAATACCTTATTTATTTATTTATTTAATTTACAAACTTGTACTTACTTGACCATTGGAGCCTTTTTTTTTGTATTTGCCTTCACATATGCCCTGCACATTGCACTTTATTCGAAGGACCGGTGGCGACCACAACAACATATATCCTTAGACCGGGATTGTTCTGTCCATGCGCAAAACAGCAGAGCTCTGAGTTAGCTCATACAAATGTGAGTGGTAGCGACATTTAACTACCCATCACTTATACTTTATACCTACTGCATTGCACTATTATTTTGTATTTTTGTTTCTTCTTGAGGTCCAGTGTACAAAATATTTGCATACCTATGTACGTATAATTGTTTCTACTTATATTTTGGGTGTGGTTTACTCTATCTCCTTTTTGTATTGCATGTACAAAAAAGGTTCGGGAATCCTTGTATTGTTCACTGCTGCCTGCCCTACACCCTCTGTTTAATATTATAGTAAGCACCTATTACCCTCCCTGTTTACATATTTATTTAGTACTGATTTATAAGGTCATGTAAGGACCTGAAATGTTATACTGGTGTCTGCAAAGACAGAATGGACTTACTGGTATTAGAATGCTTAAGGAGATAATTTTTATCTCATGTCCGTCTGTGCGAAATCTAGGAAGCAATAAATAAGACTGATATAGCCCCTTGTGTTAATTCACAGAATTTGACACAACATTGACACTTGACTAGTAGCAATAAATTATATTTTCCTTTCAGTGCTTATGCCGAGACACAGTATTGATTTTCATATTGCTTTTTGAAACATAAAAAACATCTTTTGGGCATTTGATATTAGGAGGGTATAATGGGAAATCACAATCTCTTTAGTTAATTTAATAATATGCACAATATGCATTGAGCACAGGGGCGGGTGTGCTACCCTAACGCTGGGTTCGATTGCCACACTGTCCCCCAGTTAGGTTCCTATCTTCACAGTCTACATGTTCTGTCTGTAAATGACGATTATTTATCCTTGTGAATTATGTATATTAAAATGGGTTTGATTCTTTAATGAAGCCTGATAACCTGGGTTCTGGTGGTAAGTACATTTTACTGAGTTAAATATTTTAGGTACATTTTAGCTTAAAGTAATCCTCATGATGGTTTATTTTCAACACATAATCTCTTTTTTTAAAAATAGCAAAAAATACATTTATAAAACAGCGGCACACTAATAAAACATGCTGTGTATTCCTATAATTGAGAGTGTCCTTTAAGAACAGCCAACAGTTAGAAGATAATGAAAGCAAACGGCGAAACTGTGTTTATATAAACAGGGAATTATGAACAACTGATGAGAATATTATTATTATTATCATCGCCATTTATATAGCGCCAACAGATTCCGTAGCGCTTTACAATATTATGAGAGGGGGGATTTAACTATAAATAGGACAATTACAAGAAAACCTACAGGAACGATAAGTTGAAGAGGACCCTGCTCAAACGAGCTTACAGTCTATAGGATGTCACATTTATGGCCATGATGGCAGATCGGTAAAAAGTTTTAGATTTTCTCTAGATTTTCTTTTTTTTGGACTAAATTTCCATTTCCTTGTCAATTCTCCCCAATTCCCAGTACACTGCACCACGGCCACAATAATGCGCGTGATAACATTGGAATTGGTAATCAAGGTGTGAAAACGTCAATTGTGTATGTGAGAATTAGCTTTCTTGCCAAGTAATATTACTCAACGCGATAATGTACACAACAGCTGAAGTCATGAAGCTCATTTTGTACAAAGTTCCTGGTTCAGCAGACCTTTTACCTTCATATATATTCGCCTTATCAGAACAAACAGCTGTGGGAGGAAGGTTCCCTTTTGACAGTACAATCTATTATTCCTGACGACATCCTTTCCCCGTTGCGCTTTCTAAACGCAGTAGCAGCAGGAGTTTATCTTAGATCGTATTAGTAAAAAAAAAACAAAAAAACCTTTTTTTGTTAATAAGAGATTTGTTGCGGGGCCATGAGACCTTTTGAGATGAACATTAAAATTATACATGGATATTGCTGTGCAATGGGAGTTATTGGAAATTGCTAGATGTAATTCTGTGTCAAAGTAAGTCGCAGAACGATTTACTTTGTAATCGGCATAGAGATAGAAAAGATAGGAAGCTTTTTAGAAGCTTAGCTAGATAGTCAGGTTTGTACGTTATGTAAGGTACACTGCTATAGAAATCCCATCTTACAACAGCCAAGAGTCTAACAGTATAATGGAACTCCCACTCCCAGAAACCTCTGGTGTGCAACGATTTATGGGATGGCAGCAGTATTTTACTGAAACACTTGGTATGGACAGAACTCAATGTATCATATGCATGTATGGTATTTTAATATTTATATTATTTAGTAACGTATTGGTTTAATATATTTCAATGTAGTATCTACCCATCTGTCTAAGTTGAGAAGGATGAATTGTATGGTGTTCATATTGCAAAAAGAAGGTTAAATATTTAGAAAATGCTATAAATGCTAAATTTTCTCAGCCAGAAAGGAAATGTTCCTTCAACTCCTCTGACAGAGTCATCTACCTTACATCCAGCAGGTCCCACATTTCACCACCCTCTCAGTTACTACTCTGGCTTCCTGTTTCATTTAGGATTCAGTTCAAAGTTCTCTTGCCTACTTAGCTCTTCATAACTGTACCTCTGCTTACATCTCCTACATCTAGCCTGGACTCTTTGCTCCACTGACTGTCCTGTTGTCGCAACAGCACCCCAGACTCTTGCCTGCAGGACTTCGCCACGGTTGCCTCCATCTTATGGAATGCCATCCCGAGGACATCAGAATCTCTCCTTCTCTGCAGACCTTAAAAAAAATACCTAAAAACACACTATGATAACTACTCATCCCTTACAACCCTCCTCTGCAATCTCTCTCCTCTCAAACCACCCTCCCGTCCTCAGGCACATACAGAGCACTTGATTTAATAAAGTACCTCTGTGTATTTGTCCCTGATCATTTTAGATTATAAGCTCATTTGGGCAGGGCCATCTTCACCTACTGCTCCTGTATGTCAAATACATTTTGTTAGAATAGTTTGTCTTGTTTACTTATTGTACAGTGCTTTGGAATATGTTGGTACTATATAAATAATTGTAATTGTAATTTACACAAACCACTAAATTAGGATACATACAAGTGAATTCTAAGTTCTACAAATGACTCATTGTCCCCGTCAGACTGCAGTTAAGGTCTTTTAGTGGAATGCCATTTGAATGCAGTCTGTGACCATCCTCGTTTCCTGAGATATTACCATTTAACAGGCCTCGTGGGGTCAGCATTCTGTTTGTTAATCAAGTTATAGAACTGTGGTTGGAAGTGGCCTTTAACCCCTTAAGGACCAAACTTCTGGAATAAAAGGGAATCATGACATGTCACACATGTCATGTGTCCTTAAGGGGTTAATATCTTTATTACTGCATCTGCCATACATGGTCTGCATACGTAGATACAGTGATTCCTCCAATGCTCTGATAGATTTACTGAACAGAATCCACAATTCAGCAATAAAAATCAATATTTATAGAATGAGATGGACATGATCCACGGCTTTATTGCTGCAGCAATTCAAGCATGCAGCGTAGGAATGGCGTATTTCTAGAAATAATATAATTTGTTACCTATATCAATGTTAATTACAGACATTTACAGAGACATGGTGTAGGGCTTTCTTTAAGGGGACAATTCTGCATTTTGGTCTCCATGCGATGACACACTTCCATTACAGTGAAGGCAGGGTGTTTATGATTTAGGCTTTCTTTAGGCAATGTTTATGTCTGGTTAATTATATTATATAACCAGAGGTCACAAGACACTGGTACTGTCTTTCAACAAATACTATGGGGTGTCAGGACGCCTGCCCTGGTACCAAATTCAATAGCAAATTACCCGACTTTCTCCAAAAATATATTGGAACCAACGAAAAGCCTGGCCTTCGTCTGTGTCTTCTTCTAACCCACTGTTGGAATATTCTCAATTGCTTTATTTTTACTAGAAACTTGATTTGATTTTAATTTAGGCAGGAAGCACAAATTTGCCAAAACTGGGAAAGACTATAATGAAGGAGTGCCCAAAGCGAGATGCCCATAGGTTTTAAAACTACAGCTTTCATGATGCTTTGTCATACTAAAGGCATGCAAAGCATCTTGGGAGTTGTAGTTTTACAACATCTGGAGATCTACCTTTTAGGCAGCCCTGCTATAGGGTGTACCTTACACTTGCAGAGCGATTTATTCTTTGGCTATTTATTCTGTATTTGTCTGTTTGACTTGTTTTGTAAAATGTCTTGCCCCCAACTTTCAGCAGATAGTTCTCCTAAGTTACTTATATTTTTATTCTTCTGCGAGAAACTCCAAGCTTACCGTTCTCTGTATCCCGCAGGCAGTATAGTGTACCTGGGGATGATGGTTGGTGCGTTCTTCTGGGGAGGACTAGCTGACAAAGTAGGAAGAAAGCAATCCCTTCTGATTTGTATGTCCGTCAACGGATTCTTCGCCTTCCTGTCCTCGTTCGTTCAGGGATATGGACTATTTCTTGTTTGCCGTTTACTTTCAGGATTTGGGTAAGAAATACTTCCAGTTCATCCGCCTTAAAGACAATCTGTGTATTTAATTATCTTTAAAAATATAAAATGTTTACGCTATTCTTTATTTTCTGAGTACACATGTAATAAAATGCTTTTAATTTCAATTAGGGAAATGATATGTTTAACTGTAAAAATCCATTCACTTTGTAAAATTTATGATGTTTTCCTGCACTTGATTTAATGTATGGAATACTACTTTAATGCATGTGATAGGCTTAAGCCTCATTAATATGCTGTAATTTCTGCATGCTCAAATATTTATAGCTTTTGTATAAAATAAATAAATGTTTCGCAGAATACTGCGCCATAAACCCGCCTCTTTAGCCACACCCCCTCATGCTAGAAAAATACTTCCTTATCAGTGTATGCACATAGCTCAGCCACCAACAGTACTGAATCTGCTGAACTACAGCCACTACAGTACTGAATCTGCTGAACTACAAAGTAACCTTCATTTGAAGGAGAAGGTGCCCAGGGAGACATATAGTAAGACCATCACTACCTGTTTGTAGTTTCTCTAACTGTCTGCAGGTTGTGAATTAAAAGCAGCTCACGCAGCGCTGTTGGATCTGAGACTGTGGGTGCATACATTTGATAAGGAAGTCTTTCTGGCATGAGGGGGGGTGACTTAGGAGGCAGCTTTATAGTAGATCAATCAGCAAAACTTTTTTTTCTGCAAAAGCTATACAGATTTAAACATGCAAAAAATACACCATATTAATGAGACCAAAATCTATCAAATGCATTAAAGTTTAATTAGCGACCGGAGTGTCCCTTTAACCCCAGCAAACTGTAGGTGACTTAGATCTATCCTTATATAACTCAGCAGGGCTGGCTTCATTGCTTTTGTCAGTAAGGACAAATTAGAAATCTATTATTATTCGCTAAAAATATTGCGCAACAAAGGGTTCTGAGGGATAGTCACCTATTTAACCCGTTAAGGACACATGACATGTGTGACATGTCATGATTCCCTTTTATTCGAGATGTTTGGTCCTTAAGGGGTTAAACTCTGTCAATGTCCAGTTATGACAACAGCTGCCTTACTATAGGTCCAAGTCACATACTATAAAGATTTGTAGAGGCTTTAATTCAGTATAATGGTGAGTTCATTGGTTTATTAATATCTGTGAAAGTAACGACATTTCATTTTACTGTGAGTAATTGATGTACAAAGTAAATGGATTGATTTACCATTCCGAATTAATGATGATTATGTCTGATTTATTGCATTTTCAGGAACATTCATCACTATTTATTATTCATCAAAGTAGGATTTTGCAACCAGTTAAAAAAAAAAAAAAAAAAAAGTGGTTCCAATGGCTGAACCGGATAAAAAAAAAAAAAAAAAGATAAAATTTACTTTTCACTAAATGCTAACAATTTATTGTTTAATTTTTTTTGTATATTCTTTACAGTTTGTTTGTGTTTGACTTGGTTGTAAAATGGCTATTATTGCCATTATTATAGGAACACTTTAGTGTTAGAAATAACACTTTTGCTTGAAAAATCTTTTACTTACGAAAGCTTGTGAAAAAAAACTGCTAAATAGATTCAAAATGTTGTCCTGAGTTTAAAAACACCCAGTGTTTACATGCTTTTTTTCTTTTTTTTGCATGTTATAGGGCTATAAATACAAGTAGGAAATTGCTGTTTCAAAATAAATATTTTTAAAATGTATCAATAGTGAAATTGTAACACTATTATCTGTCATAAATCTCTGAATCACACCCCATTGTACATATTTTTTTTAAAGTAGACGACCCAGGGTATTCAATATGGGGTATGTCCAGTCTTTTTTAGTAGCCACTTAGTCACAAACACTGGCCAAAGTTAGCGTTCATATTTGTTTGTGTGTGAGAAAACTAAAAAAGACTGGACAAGACTGGACAATACCTTGGGTTGTCTTCTTTTGCAAATGGTATGCCATCATGGGGGTAATTCTCATTCTTGGGCTTCCATACGCTCTCAAAGGCAACGTAACCAACCTGGCCATTTTCAATGTAAAAATATTTGACCCTGTAACTTTCAAAAAGGCTATAAAACCTGTACATGGGGGGTACTGTTATACTCAGGAGACTTTGCTGAACACAAATATTAGTGTTTCAAAACAGTAAAATGTATCACAACAACTATATGTCAGGATTACTGTATGATCCAGCACGTAGAACTGTATAGCACGGATGACAAATAAGTAACGTATTACTGGTCCTTAGAATGGCCGGATTTAGCGTACATAGAATAGTCAAAATACTAGCCGAGGTCAGGTAAAACAGAAAGGGACGCTGCATATATGTATTTTTCGATATATTTTTATTTATTTATATATACATAGATATATATACAATTTCGTTCTAAGTGTATTTTGATATAAATATATATATATATTAATATCAAAATACAGTTAGAATAAAATTTCATATAGATATATAATTAAAAAAACTATTATTATTTATACATTTTTTAATTTAATTTAATTTACTTATTATTTTTATTTTATTATAATATATATATGCAATATATATAGTTATTATATATATTATATATATACACACGTGTGTAATTTAATTATAAGTGTATTTTTATATTAATATATGTACATATATTCATATAAAAATACACTTTGTATGACATTATATATATATTATATAGACATATATTATATTTATATAATATATGTCTATATATCATATATATATACACACATATATAATTAAATATTTTTATTAACATTAACCTTTATTTTATTTTTTGATTTTACAGCAGCAGACAGTCCCCCTGCAGGCAGACAAATGGACACCTATTGTGACCATGTGATTGCTCTGTTAAGCGATCACATGGCCACAGGGGTCCTAATACGCCATGGGGAGACTGTCTGGGCTGCAGGCAGTCTCCCCACACCGGGAGCACCGGGGAACGACGGCGATTGGGTAAGTACATGTTACCGTTATGACGGTTCAGGACCGTCACCGGTCCTTAACGGTATGTTACCGATGACGGTCCTAAACCGTCATCGGTCGTCAAGGGGTTAAGGGGAACGGGACACTGCTACCAGACAACTTTAATGAGATGAAAGGTCTGGGTGCCTATAGCGTCCCCTTAACTTAAATCCAGTGGCTATCTGCTGCAATGGTTCCTATTTTATACATGGACATGAGACGTGGACATGACTTCTTGATCCATCGCCAGCACTAGCTTTTCTGGTGTCCTTTTCAAAATAGGTTCCTAGTGCCCAGGCTTTGCAATGAGGATGAATAAATGTTAGACAGGATGAGAGGCTGAGACCACTGACTTAACCCTCCCCACCACTTTCGGCCTAGCATTAGTGGTCATGCTAGACTGATTTGCATTTGTGGATAATGTGAAAGAGTAGTCTCTGTGAGGTATGGGATATTTTTGAATCATGTTAAGAAAACATCTGAACAGGTTTTATTATCTAAGCAATACATTTTGATTAATTGAAAACGTAAGTACAAATTTTAACTGAAATAGACGTATTTGAAAAATTCACCAGTTTTGCTGTTTTTCCAAATAAGTTTTTTTTTAGCCATAATTCACACTGAATTCCACACTCTGGATCAATCTTCAAATCTGGTTTTAACCCCTTTAGGACACAACTTCAGAAATAAAAGGGAATCATGACTGAATATTTCCGTCATGTGTCCTTAAAGGTTTAAATTGTCATTAATAAGTACTATTTTGGAAAAATCATTGAATGTGCACAAATCTTGACATTCCAGGGCAAGTTCAGAGCTTGGGATACACCAGCATCTTCTGCATAGGGTCATAGGCTAAGAAGGTTAAAGTTAAGTCATTGGTCTTCATGAAGGTTATTACATGTCACCGGAAAGAAATGAAAGAAGAAAAAAAACGCTCTAACAAAAATTAATTATAATAAAAGCTGCCATTTATTATTGAATTTTCAGCCGTGATTTATAGAGTAAAGATCTGTTTTATGGTATCTGTCAGTTTCAAAAATACACATTTTTCATGTTTAAGATAATGGGAATTTGGACAGCTGATAAATTAGGTGGAATTCAAAGTCAATATTAATCTCAGAAAGCACTTAGTAGTTTTGAAAATGCTTCAACGCTGTGTCTACAAATGAACCATGTCGTCTGCTAGCTTGGGGTTAAAGAGTGATCACCTGCTTTACAACAGACCAACAAGAAGGGCAGTATGTTTCTTTTTATAAAACCCAAGGACTCTAACAAAAAATATTAAACTGCAGCAATAGGATAGGGCATACAAAATAAACCTGTATTTAAATGGGGATTCTAAGCACCGCAATCATTACTACTCTTTGCTTACTCCCCAGCTAGTGTCAGTTTTTGTTGGGTTTGACATACTCCAGGGGTGTCTCGATAATTAAAACTCAGCCCCTGTGCTGCGGTTCAGCAATGTGGAGGTGATTAGCTTCCCAATTTTGGATGAAAGTGTTAGTCTGACATTACTGGGAGTGGGAAGAGTCTGGGTACACACCACTGTTTTTTCAAAGTTTAATGACTAAAGAAAAAGTCAACGACCAATCTGAGCTGCAGCCGGGGGTCTTTAGAGACTTAGTGTTTTAGTCACATTGTTTTAGAGTGGTTTAACACTAACAGAGGAGATGGTACCCAATGATTCTTTGCTCCATCACAAAGTTATGTAGTGGTGTTTGTTCATAGAGTGCTGCTGCAATATTAGATATTAGTTGGATGGTTGTGTTCAATAAGGGGCATATTTAATCTCTTATGAAACATATAAAAAGTGCTGTAGAGCATGTGCGTCAAGGATTTTAATACCATATTACTTAGGAATTAGTTTATTGATGCCCCACGGCATCTGGAAGTGATATGCATCCGGAAAAACATAATAGATCTGGCAACACCTACTAATTAGATGATGCGATCATTGGCTAACTGATTGTGGATTTAATGAAATTGTAGAAATGAAAAGAGCAATTAAATGTTAACATGTGTACCTTGAGATGTCTTGGAGGAGAGGGCAGTAAAAATCAAACCTGATCTATAGCAGGTGTGGAAATGGACCGACTAGACTACAAAAAAGGGATGGTTCTCACATCGCAGGCAGCACAGATTACAGATTACAGAACGGAGGAAACTGGAAGAGAAAAGTTAATATTTGGCTTTTATTGGAGTCCATTAAAACCAGAATACAGAAATGGATGATCCAAAGGACAACATTCAGGCAGCTTAACCTGTTTCCTCCTTGTGAGTGTCCTGCGACATGCAGAACACATAACGCTGCCTGTGTCCGGTTCTTATATTCTAAAACATTTTGTTTTGTCCAACAGAAGCACTGGGTTCACTGGGTGTGTAATAGCTAATCCCCTTCATGTTACTTGGTTTTGACATGCTCCTTCTTGGTTGTGCGCAGATTCATGTACAGCTTCAGATATACCATATTTCCTATTCTGTGTCGTTCACACCAGTGGCTGTCAGAGATGACTAATGCTGTAGTTCAGTAGAAATATAGCAATACACAGTGGGCAGTCAAATTATTATGTGAACTTGCAGAGACAGATGTTATAAGGGTTCTGCCATTCATAATATGACCGAGTTGATTGTTAATCTGTAAATAATGTAATCTTTTTATTGTATTAGCTGATTGACAGAACAATGTATAGAGATATGGATGTTTTAGTTTGCAGTAAGGAAGTACATAAAGACATACATATCAAAGCATGCTGGGTAAGACAAGGAGACAGGTCAGAGAGCATACTGGGTAAGGACAAGGAGACAGGTCAGAGAGCATACTGGGTAACGACAAGGAGACAGGTCAGAGAGCATCCTGGGTAAGGACAAGGAGACAGGTCAGAGAGCATACTGGGTAACGACAAGGAGACAGGTCAGAGAGCATGCGGGGTAAGGACAAGGAGACAGGACAGAGAGCATGCTGGGTAAGACAAGGAGACAGGTCAGAGAGCATACTGGGTAACGACAAGGAGACAGGTCAGAGAGCATCCTGGGTAAGGACAAGGAGACAGGTCAGAGAGCATGCTGGGTAAGGACAAGGAGACAGGTCAGAGAGCATCCTGGGTAAGGACAAGGAGACAGGTCAGAGAGCATGCTGGGTAAGGACAAGGAGACAGGTCAGAGAGCATGCGGGGTAAGGACAAGGAGACTGGTCAGAGAGCATGCTGGGTAAGGACAAGGAGACAGGTCAGAGAGCATGCTGGGTAACGACAAGGAGACAGGTCAGAGAGCATGCTGGGTAACGACAAGGAGACAGGTCAGAGAGCATACTGGGTAAGGACAAGGAGACAGGTCAGAGAGCATGCTTGGTAAGGACAAGGAGACAGGTCAGAGAGCGTGCTAGGTAAGGACAAAGAGACAGGTCAGAAAGCATGCTGGGTAAGGAGAAGGAGACAGGTCAGAAAGCATGCTGGGTAAGGAGAAGGAGACAGGTCAGAGAGCATGCTGGGTAAGGACAAGGGCACAGGTCAGAGAGCATGCTGGGTAAGGACAAGGAGACAGGTCAGAGAGCATGCCGGGTAAGGACAAGGAGACAGGTCAGAGAGCATGCTGGGTAACGACAAGGAGACAGGTCAGAGAGCATACTGGGTAACGACAAGGAGACAGGTCAGAGAGCATGCTGGGTAAGGACAAGGAGACAGGTCAGAGAGCGTGCTAGGTAAGGACAAGGAGACAGGTCAGAGAGCGTGCTGGGTAAGGACAAGGAGACAGGTCAGAGAGCATGCTAGGTAAGGACAAGGAGACAGGTCAGAGAGCATGCTGGGTAAGGACAAGGAGACAGGTCAGAGAGCATGCTGGTAAGGACAAGGAGACAGGTCAGAGAGCGTGCTGGGTAAGGACAAAGAGACAGGTCAGAGAGCATGCTGGGTAAGGACAAGGAGACAGGTCAGAAAGCATGCTGGGTAAGGAGAAGGAGACAGGTCAGAGAGCATGCTGGGTAAGGACAAGGACACAGGTCAGAGAGCATGCTGGATAAGGACAAGGAGACAGGTCAGAGAGCATGCCGGGTAAGGACAAGGAGACAGGTCAGAGAGCATGCTGGGTAAGGACAAGGACACAGGTCAGAAAGCATGCTGGGTAAGGACAAGGAGACAGGTCAGGGAGCATGCCGGGTAAGGACAAGGAGACAGGTCAGAGAGCATGCTGGGTAAGGAGAAGGAGACAGGTCAGAGAGCATGCTGGGTAAGGACAAGGAGACAGGTCAGAGAGCGTGCTAGGTAAGGACAAGGAGACGGGTCATAGAGCATGCTGGGTAAGGACAAGGAGACAGGTTAGAGATCATGCTGGGTAAGGACGAATAGACGGGTCAGAAAGCACGCTGGGTAAGGAGAAGGAGACAGGTCAGAGAGCATGCTGGGTAAGGAGAAGGAGACAGGTCAGAGAGCATGCTGGGTAAGGACAAGGAGACAGGTCAGAAAGCATGCTGGGTAAGGACAAGGAGGCAGATCAGAGGGGTTTTCTTCTGTAAAAGTCCCCATCACCAATAGCAAGAGGGCTAGCAGTACCATATGGTCTAAGGAGGCTAAAGAAGCTTTTGAACTTCTCAAACAAAGGTTTGCCTCTGCCAACATATTGATAAATCCTGACACCAGCAAACCTTTCATACTGGAGGTTGATGCATCCAAGACAGGGGTGGGGGCTATTCTCTCCCAGAGGGAGAGCCAGGATACCCCTTTGCATCCATGTGGTTACTTCTCTAAAATGCTGTCCCCTGCTGAGCGCAATTATGATATTGGCAATATGAGAATTATTGACCATTATTCTAGCGCTCAAAGAATGGCGACATCTTTTAGAGGGTTCCAAGGATCCTCTTTTGATAATTATTGACCATAAAAACTTGGCTTACATAGGGGATGCTAAACGATTATCTTCCAGACAAGCTAGATGGTCACTGTTCCATTCTCGCTTTAACTTTCTAATAACTAGGCCTGGTTCCAAAAATGAGAAGGCTGACGCCTTATCGAGACTGTTTGATACCGAATCTATACAGGAACAGGAAACATCCCCTATCATCCCTTCCACTGTCCTCTCCTTGTCATCTCCCCTGCTTGGCACCATCATGGAGGCTCAGTCTCAGGTGCCCTGCAGTAAACCATGGGATAGATTGTTTGTTCCATTGGGTGAAAGGGAAAATGTCATGAAAGTATTTCACAACAATGTGACTGTTGGACACCAGGGAATTAATAAATCCATATCCGCGATCATGAGCTCATTTTGGGGGGATTCCCTCAGGAAAGACGTTAAAGGGACACTTTAGTCACCTGAACAACTTCAGCTTAACGAGGTTGTTGAGGTGAGAACTATAGCTCCCTGCAGCCTTTCTCATGTAAACACTGTATTATCTGAGAAAATACAGTGTTTACATTGAAAGCTAGGAACACCTCTAGTTGCAGTCACTCAGAGTGAACCAGAGGGACTTCGGAATTGATGGAGGCCTAATATGCCTCCATCCACTCAGATCTGCTGTCAGCAGAGCACAGGGCAGCACTGTGCACAGCATCCTGCGATTCAGTGTCTCCTCCCTCTGCATGCAGAAATTGAACTTTCCTCACAGAGATTCATTGATTCAATTCATCTGTATGAGGAGATGCTGATTGGCCAGGGCTGTGTTTGAATCATGCTGGCTCTGCCCCTGATCTGCCTCTTTGTTAGTCTCAGCCAATCCTATGGGGAAGTGATTGGATCAGGCTACCACATGTCAGCAGACTGCTTGTTTTTCTGAGTCAAAAAGCATGCAGATTTACAGCTTCAGGCTTGAATACAGTAAGATTTTTACTATATTTATGGAGGCATGAGGGGCCCTAGATGGAGGCCCTAGATGGAGGCATGAGGGGGGCTAGATGGTGGTGTTAACACTATAGGGTCAGGAATACATGTTTGTGTTCCTGACCCTATAGTGATCCTTTAAGGAGTATGTGCAGGCCTGTTCTGTTTGCGCAGTTTCCAGAGTACCTCATAAACTTCCATGTGGCCTGTTACATCCACTTCCTGTTCCTGAGGTTCCATGGTCCCACTTGTCCATGGATTTCATTGTTGAACTTCCTAATTCCAATGGTGACTTCCCCTATTCTCACTATTCTTATGAACGGTTTTCTAAAATGGCTCATTTCGTCCCACTCAAGAAATTACCGTCCTAACAAGACCTGGTTCTTATCTTTATACGTGAGATTGTCTGACTACATGGCATTCCTCACAATATTGTTTAGGACAGAGGTTCTCAGTTTGTCTCTCGGTTTTGAAGGGCTTTCAATAAACAATTGGGCATTGAGTTGTCTTTTTTGTCCTCTTACCATCCCCAAACTAATGGTACGGCTGAGAGGGCTAATCAGTCATTAGAATTATATTTGAGTTGTTTCGTTAATAGCACTCAAGATAATTGGTCCGAACTACTGCCATGGGCCGAGTTTGCTAGGAACAATGCAGACCATGACTCTTCTAGACATAGCCCGTTTTTTGTTAATAATGGCCATCATCCTACTGTTCTGCCGGCTGTTTTTTTCTGACACAGCTATACCTGCTTTAGATGACCGCCTTGCTTCCATTCGTGATACTTGGGTCAAGGTTCACTCCGCTCTGGGGACTGCGGCTGACCATTTCAAGCGTTATGCTGACAAACGTGAAGTGCCAACCCTGTTTACCAAGTGGGTGAGAGGGTTTGGTTATCATTGCGCAACATCAAGCTTAAAGTCCCTAGCATGAAGTTTGCTCCTAGGTTCCTTGGCCCGTTTCGTATCCTTCGTAGGATTAATCCTGTCTCTTATTCCCTGGCTCTTCCTGCCTCCTTGCGGATTCCGAATACATTTCATGTCTCATTGCTCAAACCACTTGTTTGCAACAAATATACTGTCCCAAGTGCTCCCCCTCCTCCCAGATCCCCCTTCTGCCCAGATCCAAGGCAAAATATACCCCCAACGTCCGCCCACGTTCTTGATGTCGGCGTGCGTCACGCGGGAGCCGCACGTGCACGTTTTGGGATCAAAGATCGATCTCGGCCAATCAGAAAGGTAAAACTTGTAATTCAACTCAAAAT
The DNA here is from genome assembly GCF_036172605.1 of Pelobates fuscus. Lineage (NCBI taxonomy): Eukaryota > Metazoa > Chordata > Amphibia > Anura > Pelobatidae > Pelobates > Pelobates fuscus. The sequence continues at coordinate 16,856,892 of NC_086321.1, read as the reverse complement.
TACCTTTCCTAATTGCCCTGTTATGGTTTCCCTAGTGGTTGTCCGAGAGTGCGTTCCTGAACAGTTATATACTGTTTTTTGACTTTGGCTTTCTAAGGCCGGTAATACGTTACCTATTGGTCATCTGTGTGACACAGTTCTACGTGCTGGATCATGTAGTAATCCTGACAGGAGACAAGTCAGAGAGCATGCTGTGTGAGGAACAGGAGACAGATCGGAGCTGATACTGGGTGAGGAACAGGAGACAGATCAGAGCTGGTACTGGGTGAGGAACAGGAGACAGATCAGAGCTGATACTGGGTGAGGAACAGGAGACAGATCAGAGCTGATACTGGGTGAGGAACAGGAGACAGATCAGAGCTGATACTGGTTGAGGAACAGGAGACAGATCAGAGCTGGTACTGGGTGAGGAAAAGGAGACAGATCAGAGCTGGTACTGGGTGAGGAACAGGAGACAGATCAGAGCGGATACTGGGTGAGGAACAGGAGACAGATCAGAGCTGATACTGGGTGAGGAACAGGAGAAAGATCAGAGCAGGTACTGGTTGAGGTACAGGAGACAGATCAGAGCTGGTACTGCATGAGGAACAGGAGACAGTTCAGAGCTGATACTGGGTGAGGAACAGGAGACAGATCAGAGCTGGTACTGGGTGAGGAACAGGAGACAGATCAGAGCTGGTACTGGGTGAGGAACAGGAGACAGATCAGAGCAGGTACTGGGTGAGGAACAGGAGACAGATCAGAGCAGGTACTGGGTGAGGAACAGGAGACAGATCAGAGCTGATACTGGGTGAGGAACAGGAGACAGATCAGAGCAGGTACTGGGTGAGGAACAGGAGACAGATCAGAGCAGGTGCTGGGTGAGGAACAGGAGACAGATCAGAGCTGGTACTGGGTGAGGAACAGGAGACAGATCAGAGCTGATACTGGGTGAGGAACAGGAGACAGATCAGAGCTGGTACTGGGTGAGGAATAGGAGACAGATCAGAGCTGGTACTAGGTGAGGAACAGGAGACAGATCGGAGCTGGTACTGGGTGAGGAACAGGAGAGAGATCGGAGCTGGTACTGGGTGAGGAACAGGAGACAGATCGGAACTGGTACTGGGTGAGGAACAGGAAACAGATCGGAGCTGGTACTGGGTGAGGAACAGGAGACAGATCAGAGCAGGTACTGGGTGAGGTACAGGAGACAGATCAGAGCAGGTACTGGGTGAGGAACAGGAGACAGATCAGAGCAGGTACTGGGTGAGGTACAGGAGACAGATCAGGTACTGGGTGAGGAACAGGAGACAGATCAGAGCAGGTACTGGGTGAGGTACAGGAGACAGATCAGAGCACGTACTGGGTGAGGTACAGGAGACAGATCAGAGCTGGTACTGGGTGAGGAACAGGAGACAGATCAGAGCTGATACTGGGTGAGGAACAGGAGACAGATCAGAGCTGGTACTGGGTGAGGAACAGGAGACAGATCAGAGCTGGTACTGGGTGAGGAACAGGAGACAGATCGGAGCTGGTACTGGGTGAGGAACAGGAGAGAGATCGGAGCTGGTACTGGGTGAGGAACAGGAGACAGATCGGAACTGGTACTGGGTGAGGAACAGGAAACAGATCGGAGCTGGTACTGGGTGAGGAACAGGAGACAGATCAGAGCAGGTACTGGGTGAGGTACAGGAGACAGATCAGAGCAGGTACTGGGTGAGGAACAGGAGACAGATCAGAGCAGGTACTGGGTGAGGTACAGGAGACAGATCAGAGCAGGTACAGGAGACAGATCTGGTACTGGGTGAGGAACAGGAGACAGATCAGAGCAGGTACTGGGTGAGGTACAGGAGACAGATCAGAGCAGGTACTGGGTGAAGAACAAGAGACAGATCAGAGCTGGTACTGGGTGAGGAACAGGAGACAGATCAGAGCAGGTACTGGGTGAGGAACAGGAGACAGATCAGAGCAGGTACTGGGTGAGGAACAGGAGACAGATCAGAGCAGGTACTGGGTGAGGTACAGGAGACAGATCAGAGCAGGTACTGGGTGAGGTACAGGAGACAGATCAGAGCTGATACTGGGTGAGGAACAGGAGACAGATCAGAACTGGTACTGGGTGAGGAACAGGAAACAGATCGGAGCTGGTACTGGGTGAGGAACAGGAGACAGATCAGAGCAGGTACTGGGTGAGGTACAGGAGACAGATCAGAGCAGGTACAGGAGACAGATCTGGTACTGGGTGAGGAACAGGAGACAGATCAGAGCAGGTACTGGGTGAGGAACAAGAGACAGATCAGAGCTGGTACTGGGTGAGGAACAGGAGACAGATCAGAGCAGGTACTGGGTGAGGTACAGGAGACAGATCAGAGCTGATACTGGGTGAGGAACAGGAGACAGATCAAAGCTGATACTTCGTGAGGAACAGGAGACAGATCAGAGCAGGTACTGGGTGAGGTACAGGAGACAGATCAGAGCAGGTACTGGGTGAGGAACAGGAGACCGATCAGAGCAGGTACTGGGTGAGGTACAGGAGACAGATCAGAGCTGATACTGGGTGAGGAACAGGAGACAGATCAGAGCTGATACTGGGTGAGGAACAGTAGACAGATCAGAGATGGTACTGGGTGAGGAACAAGAGACAGATCAGAGCTGGTACTGGGTGAGGAACAGGAGACAGATCAGAGCAGGTACTGGGTGAGGAACAGGAGACAGATCAGAGCAGGTACTGGGTGAGGAACAGGAGACAGATCAGAGCAGGTACTGGGTGAGGTACAGGAGACAGATCAGAGCTGGTACTGGGTGAGGAACAGGAGACAGATCAGAGCAGGTACTGGGTGAGGTACAGGAGACAGATCAGAGCTGATACTAGGTGAGGAACAGGAGACAGATCAGAGCAGGTACTGGGTGAGGTACATGAGACAGATCAGAGCTGGTACTGGGTGAGGAACAGGAGACATATCAGATCTGGTACTGGGTGAGGAACAGGAGACAGATCATAGCAGGTACTGGGTGAGGAACAGGAGACAGATCAAAGCAGGTACTGGGTGAGGAACAGGAGACAGATCAGAGCAGGTACTGGGTGAGGTACATGAGACAGATCAGAGCAGGTACTGGGTGAGGTACAGGAGACAGATCAAGGCTGGTACCATATGGCCCACCACATCTTTACTAATGTGACCTAAAAGATGGTTTTCGTTATAGTAAATTTTAACTGTTTTCACAGAAATGTTAATTTCAACAGACCTAAAAATTTACAACTGTGCGAAAAACGAAAAAAATCTGTTGTTAAAAATTAAAGCGGCGCTGTCATGGCCACATCATTGTTTTTTTAACCCCCATCCCGACTCTACTCCATTTGATGGCCCCCCTAGTCACCCCCAAATGCCCCTATGTCCCCCATTTCACCTTTTTTAAAATCTTTATTTCTTGTCCGGGTCTAGGTCCCAGGCGCCTCCATCTTAGTGTGGGCAGATGAAGGCTCTGCTGGATACATCATCTGCCCATACTAGTTAGCACTGCGAAATTCCCACCCATTGAACACTTGGGCATTCTATATTGTCTGAAATTTGGACAGGAATTTCGGCTATTTCTCAGCAAGATGAATAAACAAATAGAAATTACAAAGTTTATTATAATGAGTGAATTCGCAGCTCCTTCCCTGTAATATGGAAAAATAGAAGTGGCGAAGAACTGTACTCCCGCCACTTCCCTCACTCTATATTAATTGTTTTGTGTTCTCACACTACTGCAAACATCCCAAATTTATATTCTGCCTTTGTAATTGAGTTCCTCTTGGAACAGAGAGGAATGGAAAGTTTGGCCATGGGTTTACTGCAGATGCACAGTAATGGCAGCAAACCGCATTAAATGGTTCAATCATTAGACTGCCCTCCGGCTGACACCATCTCCTATCCAAGAAATCTAAATACAAGCTTTGGATCAACTAATAAAATCCTCATATAAATGCTGAGTGTATTAACACGTGATATGAATTGATTGTGGAAATGCCAATAGCTTGTTTCTATGAAGGATTCAAGTATATCACAATACCATGATCCACATGTAAGCAATCAATTTTAAAATTATCATTATTTATTACTATTTTAATTCACATTAAGCTCTAAGCACCAAAACCATTGCAGCACTCTATGAAAATTAATTAATATGAGATGTATTATGTCCATTGGGCCTTTAAGCGTGGATTTTAAAGGACCTAAAAGGTTTTTTTTAAAATCCTTTTTGTTACGTTTTCAAATACGTTTAACCCCCCTAAGGACGGAGGCAGTTGTACAAGTTGTGGTCAAAATAAAACGTAAAGAAAATCTGGAATTTGCGCTAGATATTTCACCTCTCTCATATTAAGTGCACCCACACTTATTATATATAATTTTGTTCAGGAAACAGGGTTTTCATTTCACATCAAATATTTATATACTAAACATAATTTAATATGAAAAAATATAAAAACAAATGTGAGAAAGCAAGATGTTTAAAATAATAATAATTTTAGTACTGCATAGCATTTTAACTGTGAATGTCACAATACTGTTAGCTGTTACTGCAATCAAGTACACATATTTGTATTCAGTGATGTCTCCTGAGTACAAAAGTACACCCCATGCATATGTTTTATGGTGTTTTGGAAAGTTACAGGGTCAAATATAGCACGTTACATTTTTCAATTTAAGCACATTTAAATTTGCCAGATTAGTCATGTTGCCTTTGAGGCTGTATCGTAGCCCAGGGATGGTATGGTAGCAAGGACCCCGCGATTACATGGCCCGGGAGCGCAGGATCAGGCAAAGGGGTGCTGCCTGAGCTTCACGCGTCGTGGGATTGGGGGGGGGGTTTAGTGCAACCCCAAAAGGACGGCATACAAACGCCCGCAGTCCTTGAATGGTTTAGTCTTGTTGCTGTGATGTCTCTTTTTATAAAAGACATCACAGGTGGTCATATTTAAGCTAATCTGAACATTTTCTGTTCACTGACAGTGATTTTTTGTGCTGTATTGTGACTTATTAATTATGATTCTAGATATATTATTAAGTCTTAAAAAACGATTTTGCATTATTTAATTTTGCTGTCTTAAAGGAACACTATAGGGTCAGAAACACAAACATGTATCCATGGCTCTATAGTGTTAAAAACATCAACTAGCCCCCATGCACCCCCTGAACCTAGGCCCTAGCCAATCAGCATCTCCTGATAGAGATGCATTGAAACAAGTTCAGAGTCTCCTTAAATAGGATGGAGACACTGAATGTCAGTGCTGCACACTAAGCAGCACTGCCACAAGAAGCACCTTTAGGAGCCATCTGAGGCATGGCCAGTGGAGCTATCCCTATGCTGTAAT